>NC_090932.1:1704022129-1704322129 GCF_040938575.1 Ambystoma mexicanum | reverse complement strand
TATTTACACCCTCACAAAGTGGCTCACTGCCTGTTCTCATCTCCACGTGCACAGGGTCCCTTTCCTGGGAATGCTTCCGCCTTCTGTAAATGTGTTACTGGAAGTCATTTCTAATCGTGATTGGCATCCCGGTTCTTCAAATAAATACCAACATACAAAATACAATGGCCAGCTGGTGCCCACCTGGCTAAGGGGTCTATCATGAACTCATTCTCCACCCGGCCCTAGGTTATTGGGTGGTTGGCCTACAGTGCCTACCTGACTGGCTAGATCTAACCAATGGTAGGGAGAAGAACCAGACAGCTGGAGAGTTCATGCCACTATAACAGGTGATTTTATACCTCAACAGAATCGTACGCAGAGAAACGCATGTATGAGGCCTCATTCGAGCAGCTTTACCCGGGTGGAAGAGCAACGAGGCACTATAATACCACTAGGGCAATAATTACCTCAAAGGAACAGGTTTCTTGCACTATGGAACTGTTTTTCCTGGCGCTACTGCATTTGCACTGATCCATCATGTCAGGTAATACCACCCATCCTCTAATGCATATTTGCACAATGGCAAAGTCTGCTCAAGTGTTAATACCATTTTATGCAAAAGTGCATTGAATAATGTGTTTTTCGCAGTAGGGCAAAGTTTGGTCTGGTGCTAGTCCCGTGCAAAACTGCATGTGCACCCAGGCAGCATGTCTGTCATCTTGCTACAGATATTGAATCGCTGGGTCGGTGGTGGGTGCTCGCAAACACAATCGCATAACTCTGTTTTTATTGTAAGTTCCTAAGTTACCTTTGGATTTCATTTTAAGTTGAGTAGGAAAGCTTGCCAAGGCACTTGCCCTCAATGTGCCTGTGTACCATAATCTTAGCCAATGGCTGCAGGGTAACGCGTGGCAAGAGATCAGGATGTTGAATGCAAAACTACCTACGTTGGCAAATCCTGCCAAGTTCCTGTTGCTCTTTTGTTGAGTCTCAGAGAATAGTAAAAACATCTCTATTGTAGAGGAGCAGGTGGACGGATTCTCCCTAGTCAACGCCCTCTGACCCCCGTCCTATTGGAATGACGGACAAAGAGCTACAATTAGGAACCAATGCACAAGTTTAAGTGATATGTCTATACCCCGTTGAGTATATGAAAGACGATATGCAGCCTTTCAGAATATACCCTCGCATTAAAACAATGGAAGAAAACTACCAAGAAGGATGTCCCTTTGAGGAGTTGCCGAAATGCAGCCATGGGTAGGATGGTGCGCAACATATTTGTTCGTTAAACAAAGTCTAACGGCAATAAAACAGCGTCCTAGCGAAGATATATGCCTGTGAGAGTGTTGAATCTGGTGATCCCGTTGGCCCTCGATCGGGTAGCTGCTGCAAGTATCTCGGGATCAGGAAGATCCTTACCCAAAAGACATGGCACAAGGGTGGAGTCTTTCACCACTACACAGCATTGAGTTGTTCACCTCCCCAGCTGAACTCTACTGTCGCCAAGGGCCATTTACCGTTTCCGTCAAACCCACTGACGATACAAGCAGGCACATCAATAAACTGGCCTGCCTGTACCCACTGCTGGATGACAGTAGTGATGCTAGCCGCGGTGTCTCAGACCGCAGGAGTTCCAAATCGAGTTGAATATTATTGGGAACTGGGATCCCATTGGGGACACCCGGTACCATTCAAACTCAGTGTAAACAATCCACATTCGGCCACTCCTCGGCCTAGTGGGAAGTCCTCCTCTAGGAGGACCACACTAATCATGGCCTCTTCCATGAATCCATCATTCCCTATGGCTTGCGTGGGTAAGCCCTTGCAAACAGGATCCCCTTTCCTATGGCCTAGCTCCTTACACCCAAAACAACCTTTGGGTGTTAAGAATGCAGGTGTCCCAGTGTTAGGGGTGCCTGTGCTCTTCTTTTCAGTGTGCACAGCTGAACTAAAGTTTTGGGAATTCACTACATTCTTTTGGGGTCTGACTTCGAAGAGGATTGGGATGGAACTTTATCCTTTCAATCCTTGTTGGTTATTGTTATTGACCAGTGACATTTTCCTCTTCATTTTTCTTCATATTCATAAAAACTTTAAGATGGAATACATGTTTCTCTTAGTGCTCCTATAACATCGTAATTCATAAGTATGTTCATATCATTTTAACATGTCTTTGTATATAAACAGATTTCTCTTTCAGTTTGGGTGTGCTCGCCTGAGCCTTTTTCTGGACTTGAGTACTCACAAACCTCTTGGCAGCCTTTGCACGCTCCCTAGGTTTCTGTCACCTCACAATTCTGCAATACATGCTCACACGCAATCAAATTGTACATCCCTTTACATGTGTCAACTTTGTTACCAGCTGTTAACTTGCTCATATATTTCAACACGTGTGTGTGGACGCTTCAAATGTCTGCTCACCTTTCATTCTGAGTTCTCCAAAGCTCTTGAGATACTGTTCTGAGGTTTTACAGAATTTCCTGAGGAGGACTGCCTTCATGCTTTCATAAACAGGCCTTTCCTCAGGAGATAACTGAATAATTGCTTCAGTCCCTGGTGTCGGTAAGCAAATCATCAGGGCTGCAGCCCACAGTACCTCATCCAAATCCTGTAGCTGAAAAGCCACTTCAAATGCTTCAAACCAGTCAAAAATATCCTTCCCCACTTCGTGAGCCTGCACTAAGTCTTTGGGCATATGCCGTCTGGGCTTATCCCGGGCACTATGCTTTGAGCCATTACCACTGCTTTCATTAGAGGTTGCTCTGTTGGCCTACTTCTTCTCTTGAAATGCCAGCTTGTGCAGCTCTATGGTGGCCCTATCCCACTCTATGGTGACCTTGTCCTGATGTTTCTGTTGCTCCAGTGCAAGTCTCCTCTCCTCTCCTCCAGCAGGAGCTTTCTAGCTGCAACTGCATTAACAGCTGCAACAATTACAGGGACACTTAGAGGCAGTTCTGAGGCCTGGGACATGAGAGATGCTGCACTGGCGCCTTACCTCACTAAAACTACTGAGTTTTGAGAAACCATTCTTGCCCCCTGGCGTGATGGTTGGGGAGAAACATGTTGTCTTCCTCGTCATCTTCCACTCCAGCTACTTGAAGTGTCTTCTTTGTGCTAGATGGAATCACCAGTAACTATCTCAGACCAAATAACCAGACAGACCAAAGGAAGATGGTAAAATACTGTTTTAATCTCAATGACCGAAAACAGGGAGCTATAACAGCTATACAAATAGAAGCTTGAATATACACACTTTATATTGCTTGTTCAGAGGGTATATACCTTCACATACATTTTTTTTTATTTGAAAAATCTACAGTTTTAACATATGTAAAAACTTTTGTTTCAATTCTACTGACATTGCACCATACTCCTCTAAAACCAATAGCTCTTCATGCGTTATTTGTTACGTCATCCTACATGGAATTTCATAAAACCTATCGACGGGAGGGATTGGATTAGGGGACCATGTCTACTCATAGAATTATATAAAGTTTATATCTTTTTGGCTGACCCTTGTCTGTAGGACACGCCCTGAGCTACTTCTACGTATGTCACATGTGAGTATCCACCTGTGATAGACCTGCAAGTCTCCACCTGTGATAGACCTGCAAGTCTCCACCTGTGATAGACCTGTGAGTCTCCACCTGTGATAGACCTGTGAGTATCCACCTGTGATAGACCTGCAAGTCTCCAACTGTGATAGACCTGCGAGTCTCCACCTGTGATAGACCTGTGAGTATCCACCTGTGATAGGCCTGTGAGTCTCCACCTGTGATAGGCCTGTGAGTCTCCACCTGTGATAGGTCTGTGAGTCTCCACCTGTGAGAGACCTGCGAGTCTCCACCTGTGATAGACCTGTGAGTATCCACCTGTGATAGTCCTGCAAGTCTCCAACTGTGATAGACCTGCGAGTCTCCACCTGTGATAGACCTGTGAGTATCCACCTGTGATAGTCCTGCAAGTCTCCAACTGTGATAGACCTGCGAGTCTCCACCTGTGATAGACCTGTGAGTATCCACCTGTGATAGGCCTGTGAGTCTCCACCTGTGATAGGTCTGTGAGTCTCCACCTGTGAGAGACCTGCAAGTCTCCACCTATGATAGACCTAAGAGTCTCCAACTGTGATAGGCCTGTGAGTCTCCACCTGTGATAGACCTAAGAGTCTCCACCTGTGATAGACCTAAGAGTCTCCACCTGTGATAGACCTAAGAGTCTCCAACTGTGATAGACCTGTGAGTATCCACCTGTGATAGACCTAAGAGTCTCCACGTGTGATAGACCTGTGAGTCTCCACCTGTGATAGACCTGTGAGTATCCACCTGTGATAGTCCTGCAAGTCTCCAACTGTGATAGACCTGCGAGTCTCCACCTGTGATAGACCTGTGAGTATCCACCTGTGATAGGCCTGTGAGTCTCCACCTGTGATAGGTCTGTGAGTCTCCACCTGTGAGAGACCTGCGAGTCTCCACCTATGATAGACCTAAGAGTCTCCAACTGTGATAGGCCTGTGAGTCTCCACCTGTGATAGACCTAAGAGTCTCCACCTGTGATAGACCTAAGAGTCTCCACCTGTGATAGACCTAAGAGTCTCCAACTGTGATAGACCTGTGAGTATCCACCTGTGATAGGCCTGTGAGTCTCCACCTGTGATAGACCTGCAAGTCTCCACCTGTGATAGACCTAAGAGTCTCCACCTGTGATAGTCCTGCAAGTCTCCACCTGTGATAGACCTAAAAGTCTCCAGCTGTGATAGACCTGTGAGTATCCAACTGTGATAGGCCTGTGAGTCTCCACCTGTGAAAGACCTGCAAGTCTCCACCTGTGATAGACCTAAGAGTCTCCACCTGTGATAGACCTAAGAGTCTCCACCTGTGATAGACCTAAGAGTCTCCACCTGTGATAGGCCTGTGAGTCTCCACCTGTGATAGACCTGCAAGTCTCCACCTGTGATAGACCTGTGAGTATCCAACTGTGATAGGCCTGTGAGTCTCCACCTGTGAAAGACCTGCAAGTCTCCACCTGTGATAGACCTAAGAGTCTCCACCTATGATAGACCTAAGAGTCTCCACCTATGATAGACCTAAGAGTCTCCACCTGTGATAGACCTAAACGTCTCCACCTGTGATATACCTGTGAGTAGCCAACTGTGATAGGCCTGTGAGTCTCCGCCTGTGATAGACCTGCAAGTCTCCACCTGTGATAGACCTAAAAGTCTCCAGCTGTGATAGACCTGTGAGTATCCAACTGTGATAGGCCTGTGAGTCTCCACCTGTGAAAGACCTGCAAGTCTCCACCTGTGATAGACCTAAGAGTCTCCACCTGTGATAGACCTAAGAGTCTCCACCTGTGATAGGCCTGTGAGTCTCCACCTGTGATAGACCTGCAAGTCTCCACCTGTGATAGACCTGTGAGTATCCAACTGTGATAGGCCTGTGAGTCTCCACCTGTGAAAGACCTGCAAGTCTCCACCTGTGATAGACCTAAGAGTCTCCACCTATGATAGACCTAAGAGTCTCCACCTATGATAGACCTAAGAGTCTCCACCTGTGATAGACCTAAACGTCTCCAACTGTGATAGACCTGTGAGTATCCAACTGTGATAGACCTGCAAGTCTCCATCAGTGATAGACCTGAGAGTCTACACCTGTGATAGACCTGTGAGTCTCCACCTGTGATAGACCTGCCAGTCTACACCTGTGATAGACCTGTGAGTCTTCCACCTGTGAAAGACCTGTGAGTCTCCACCTGTGATAGACCTGCGAGTCTCCTCCTGTGATAGACCTGTGAGTCTCCACCAGTGATAGACGTGTGAGTCTTCCACCTGTGATGGACCTGAGAGTCTCCACCTGTGATAGACCTGCAGGTTTCCAACTGTGATAGACCAGTGAGTCTCCACATGTGATAGACCTGCCTGTCTCCACCTGTGATAGACCTAAGAGTCTCCACCTGTGATAGACCTGTGAGTCTCCACCAGTGATAGACCTGTGAGTCTCCACCTGGGATAGACCTGCGAGTCTCCACCAGTGATAGACCTGCGAGTCTCCTCCTGTGATGGACCTGAGAGTCTCCACCTGTGAGAGACCTGTGAGTCTCCACCTGGAATAGACATGAGAGTCTCCACCTGTGATAGACCTGTGAGTCTCCAACTGTGATAGACCTGTGAGTCTCCACCTGTGATAGACCTGAGATTCTTCACCTGTGATAGACCTGTGGGTCTCCACCTGTGATAGACCTGTGACTCTCCACCTGTGATAGACCTGAGAGTCTCCATTTGTGATAGACCTGAGAGTCTCCACCTGTGAAAGACATGCAAGTCTCCACATGTGATAGTCCTGCGAGTCTCCAACTGTGATAGATCTCAAAGACTGCACCTGTGATAGACCTGCGAGTATCCACCTGTGATAGACCTGCAAGTCTGCACCTGTGATAGACCTAAGAGTCTCCACCTGTGATAGACATGTGAGTCTCCACCTGTGATAGACCTAAGAGTCTCCACTTGTGATAGACCTGTGAGTCTCCACCTGAGATAGACCTAAGAGTCAACACCTGTGATAGAATTGTGAGTATCCACCTGTGATAGACCTGCAAGTCTCCAACTGTGATAGACCTGTGAGTCTCCACCTGTGATAGACCTGCGAGTATCCACCTTGGATAGACCTAAGAGTCTCCACCTGTGATAGACCTGAGAGTCTCCACCTGTGATAGACGTGTGAGTCTTCACCTGTGATAGACCAGTGAGTCTCCACCTGTGATAGACCTGAGAGTCTACACCTGTGATAGACCTTGGAGTCTCCACCAGTGATAGACCTGCGAGTCTCCACCTGTGATAGACCTGCAAGTCTCCACCTGTGATAGATCTGTGAGTCTCCACAAGTGATAGACCTGCGAGTCTCCATCAGTGATAGACCTGCGAGTCTTCCACCTGTGATGGACCTGTGTGTATCCACCTGTGATAGACCAATAAGTCTCCACCTGTGATGGACCTGTGAGTATCCACCTGTGATAGATCTGTGAGTCTCCACAAGTGATAGACCTGCGAGTCTCCACCTGTGAGAGACCTGCGAATCTCCAACTCTGATAGACCTGTGAGTCTCCACCAGTGATAGACCTGCGAGTATTCCACCTGTGATGGACCTGTGAGTATCCACCTGTGATAGACCTAAGAGTATCCACCTGTGATAGTCCTGCAAGTCTCCACCTGTGATAGACCTAAAAGTCTCCAACTGTGATAGACCTGTGAGTATCCAACTGTGATAGGCCTGTGAGTCTCCACCTGTGATAGACCTGCAAGTCTCCACCTGTGATAGACCTAAGAGTCTCCACCTGTGATAGACCTAAGAGTCTCCACCTGTGATAGGCCTGTGAGTCTCCACCTGTGATAGACCTGCAAGTCTCCACCTGTGATAGACCTGCGAGTATCCAACTGTGATAGACCTAAGAGTCTCCACCTATGATAGACCTAAGAGTCTCCACCTGTGATAGACCTTTGAGTCTCCACCTGTGATAGACCTAAGAGTCTCCACTTGTGATAGACATGCAAGTATCCACCTGTGATAGACCTAAGAGTCTCCACCTGTGATAGTCCTGCAAGTCTCCACCTGTAATAGACCTAAAAGTCTCTAACTGTGATAGACCTGTGAGTATCCAACTGTAATAGACCTGCGAGTCTCCACCAGTGATAGACCTGAGAGTCTACACCTGTGATAGACCTGTGAGTCTCCACCTGTGATAGACCTGCCAGTCTCCACCTGTGATAGACCTGCGAGTCTCCACCTGTGATAGACCTGTGAGTCTCCACCAGTGATAGACGTGCGAGTCTTCCACCTGTGATGGACCTGAGAGTCTCCACCTGTGATAGACCTGCAGGTTTACAACTGTGATAGACCAGTGAGTCTCCACATGTGATAGACCTGCCCGTCTCCACCTGTGATAGACCTAAGAGTCTCCACCTGTGATAGACCTGTGAGTCTCCACCAGTGTTAGACCTGTGAGTCTCCACCTGGGATAGACCTGCGAGTCTCCACCAGTGATAGACCTGCGAATCTCCTCCTGTGATAGACCTGAGATTCTTCACCTGTGATAGACCTGTGGGTCTCCACCTGTGATAGACCTGTGAGTCTCCACCTGTGATAGACCTGAGAGTCTCCATCTGTGATAGACCTGAGAGTCTCCACCTGTGAAAGACATGCAAGTCTCCACATGTGATAGACCTGTGAGTCTCCACCTGTGATAGACCTGAGAGTCTCCATCTGTGATAGACCTGAGAGTCTCCACCTGTGAAAGACATGCAAGTCTCCACATGTGATAGTCCTGAGAGTCTCCATCTGTGATAGACCTGCGAGTATCCACCTGTGATAGACCTGCGAGTATCCACCTGTGATAGACCTGCAAGTCTCCACCTGTGATAGACCTAAGAGTCTCCACCTGTGATAGACATGTGAGTCTCCACCTGTGATAGACCTAAGAGTCTCCACTTGTGATAGACCTGTGAGTCTCCACCTGAGATAGACCTAAGAGTCAACACATGTGATAGAATTGTGAGTATCCACCTGTGATAGACCTGCAAGTCTCCAACTGTGATAGACCTAAGAGTATCCACCTGTGATAGCCCTGCAAGTCTCCACCTGTGATAGACCTGTGAGTCTCCACCTGTGATAGACCTGCGAGTATCCACCTTGGATAGACCTAAGAGTCTCCACCTGTGATAGACCTGAGAGTCTCCACCTGTGATAGACGTGTGAGTCTTCACCTGTGATAGACCAGTGAGTCTCCACCTGTGATAGACCTGAGAGTCTCCACCTGTGATAGACCTGCAAGTCTCCACCTGTGATAGACCTGCGAGTCTCCATCAGTGATAGACCTGCGAGTCTCCATCAGTGATAGACCTGTGTGTATCCACCTGTGATAGACCAATAAGTCTCCACCTGTGATGGACCTGTGAGTATCCACCTGTGATGGACCAATACGTCTCCACCTGTGATAGACCTGAGAGTCTACACCTGTGAGAAACCTGCAGTTCTCCACCTGTGCGAGACCTGCAGTTCTCCACCTGTGATAGACATGCGAGTCTCCAACTGTGATAGACCTACGAGTCTCCACCTGTGATTGACCTGTGAGTATCCACCTGTGATAGACCTGCGAGTCTCCACCTGTGATAGACCTGCGAGTCTCCACCTGTGAGAAACCTGCAGTTCTCCACCTGTGAGAGACCTGCAGTTCTCCACCTGTGATAGACCTGCAGTTCTCCACCTGTGATAGACCTGCGAGTCTCCAACTGTGATAGACCTGCGAGTCTCCACCTGTGATAGACCTGTGAGTATCCATCTGTGTTAGACCTGAGAGTCTCCACCTGTGATAGACCGAAGAGTCTCCACCTGTGATAGACCTGTGAGTCTCCACCTGTGATAGACCTGCGAGTTCCATCTGTGATATACCTGAGAGTCTCCAACTGTGATAGGACTGCGAGTCTCCACCTGGGATAGACCTGCAAGTCTCCACCAGTGCTAGACCTGCGAGCCTCCACCTGTGATAGACCTGCGAGTCTCCACCTGTGATAGACCTGCGAGTCTCCACCTGGGATAGACCTGCGAGTCTCCACCAGTGATAGACTTGCGAGTCTCCACCTGTGATAGACCCGCGAGTCTCCATCTGTGATAGACCCGTGAGTCTCCACATGTGATAGACCTGTGAGTTTCCACCTGTGATAGACCTGAGAGTCTCCACCTGTGATAGACCTGTGAGTCTCCACCTGTGATAGACCTGTGAGTCTCCACCTGTGATAGACCTGAGAGTGTCCACCTGTGATAGACCTGTGAGTCTCCACCTGTGATAGACCTGTGAGTCTCCACCTGCGATAGACCAGTGAGTATCCACCTGTGATAGACCTGTGAGTCTCCAGCTGTGATAGACCTTTGAGTCTCCACCTGTGATAGACATAAGAGTCTCCACCTGTGATAGACCTGAGAGTCTCCACCTGTGATAGACCTGCGAGTCTCCACCTGTGATAGACCTGCGAGTTTCCACCTGTGATAGACCTGCGAGTCTCCACTTGTGATAGACCTGTGAGTGTCCACCTGTGAGAGACCTGTGAGTATCCACCTGTGATAGACCTGAGAGTCTCAACCTGTGATAGACCTGTGAGTCTCCACCTGTGATAGACCTGTAAGTATCCACCTGTGATAGACCTGAGAGTCTCCACCAGTGATAGACCTGTGAGTCTCCACCAGTGATAGACCTGTGAGTATCCACCTGTGATAGACCAGTGAGTATCCACCTGTGATAGACCTGTGGGTCTCCAACTGTGATAGACCTGCGAATCTGCACCTCAGATAGACCTGTGAGTCTCCACCTGTGATAGACCTGTAAGTATGCACCGGTGATAGACCTGAGAGTCTCCACCAGTGATAGACCTGTGAGTCTCCACCAGTGATAGACCTGTGAGTATCCACCTGTGATAGATCTGCAAATCTGCACCTGAGATAGACCAGTGAGTATCCACCTGTGATAGACCTGTGAGTCTCCAGCTGTGATAGACCTTTGAGTCTCCACCTGTGATAGACCTTTCAGTCTCCACCTGTGATAGACCTGAGAGTTTCCACCTGTGATCGACCTGCGAGTCTACACCTGTGATAGACCTGTGAGTCTCCACCTGTGATAGACCTGTGAGTCTCCACCTGTGATAGACCTGTGAGTCTCCACCTGTGATAGACCTGAGAGTCTCCACCAGTGATAGACCTGAGAGTCTCCACCAGTGATAGGCCTGTGAGTCTCCACCTGTGATAGACCCGAGAGTCTCCACCAGTGATAGACCTGAGAGTCTCCACCAGTGATAGGCCTGTGAGTCTCCACCTGTGATAGACCTGTGAGTATCCTCTCTGAGGTATGCAATTGCCATGACCATCTATGGCTCAAGCCTGTCGCTCTCACCGTCTTGCAGTAGCAATGCCGGGCCATTGGACTCAGCACTGGATGAACAGGGAGGTTCCCAGTTGGCAGAACTCCGAGAAGAGGGATCTCGCTTTGCTTTAATGACGTCATACTTTGAATTACTTCACATTGTGCAGGTATTTGTGGATAAGTGGTAAAAGACGGGTGTAGGGCCAGGGGGTAGTGATGGGGATAGAGAAGAATGAGGAGAACGGGGTGCACTCAGGTGTGTGTTCCTAATGGAGGCCTCGCTGAGAGCTCGTCCGAGAAAAGGCAAACCTGTTGGGGTGGGGTAGGGCGGGGGGCAGGGCACACCAGTACGCAGTTCGCTTTCAGTCGTTGCTAATTGTGCTCCCCAAAGAACTGCAGCTGAAACCTTCTTAAAAGGTCTTGCTGAAGATATTGTTTTAAGCATCCTGGCCTTTGAAGCTTTGGAGCGGCGATTCGTGGGGGGAGGGGAGGGGTGTCGGGGCCATTAGCACATGAATCGCCCTTGGCTTCCATAATCCACCTAGTATGTAAATACCGTGTACGCGCCTACACAGCAATGCCTCTGGGCTGTCACACTTTAGGGTTTGCACCCCATCAATCCGTCAAGTTACTAAATCACACATCAGAACGCTCGTAAAAAGAAACCCCCGTAACGCAGCCTGTCTGCGAGGCTGACACCTCCCCAGGCAGCCATCGAGTCAGGATATCACAGAGGGGGTTCTCTTTATAGACGAACAACTGCCGGGGACGTGCCTAGAAGACCTGCTCATATCTCAAGGCGCTCTGCTGTGCAGAACTGTCTAGCCGCCTCCCTTCCAGGCAGCGACAGCTGACGTGTACCAACAGCCAGGGCCTCTAAAAGGCATTCAACGCACACACCGCGCTATATGCAGGTTTGTGTTTTCAAACGCCTGGGGGCCCAATAAACGATTCACAGTGTGACCGGGTGCCACACACACAGGTGCACAAGGAACAGCTGGAATCCGGGAGCCCTAGCCAAGCCAGCGGGGCGTCTGCGCTTCTAGAGAGAAGCTCTTGCGCTATTCGGGTGGGGACTCGAACGTTCTAAGAGAGAGTTGGGGGTTGCTTACACGTTCCCTTGCCAGCCCTCTGCGCAAGCCACACGCACGCTCTTCGTGGCGTCTCTTGGAGGTGGAGAGGGCTGGGTGTTTTCCCAGTTGCATTGGTTCCCATCCATGTGCAGGGGGGCAACGGGGAGAAGGAACACGCGGTGGGGGTGCAGCAGGGGACTGAAGAGCAGGAGTCGAAGGGGGAAAAGATGCCCCCGCCCACCAGCAGAAAGCCCAAGTGAAAATGGGAGCGCTGTGCCATTGCAGGCGTGTGCAAAGAGGATAAAGCAGTCTCAGGCTTCCCTTGTGACGCGTCAGGTGGTCAGAGGTTATTCCCACTCATGAAAGCGCCCATCGGGGTGCTTCAGCTTGACAGAGAGGAAGACTTTCCCAGTGGGAGGGGGGGCGGGGGGGACGTAGAGTCATATTCAAGCACTGGCAACAATATGTGCACAGAGCGTGCACATCGCCTGCTGCAGCAGTGACGTCTTGGATGATGTACCATTTCATCACCAGACGCATAACCCTTGCATTTGTCCATTTGTAATACCAACATGTATTTGCTCATTCTCCCACTCCTTCCCTTTCCCCTTAGAAAGGGCAGAATGAGCCTTGTCTTGTTTTGGCATAAAAAGGTTGCAGTTTTATTTTCACAACATCATAAAAACCACACTGCACACATTAGTGAAAATAGCTCTGAAGATGCGGCGACTGCTCCGTGTCCAACAACCTGCTTCCCACTTTCCTTCCACAAAGTCCACAGTGGGCCCAACTCTCCCAACCCTTCGCGCCTAAGCCCCGCCTGCCCTTGCAGGTGTTCGTGGGCGGGGCGAGCGCCGTTTCTTTGGGGGAAACTGAGCCCTTATTGTTACCACCAGACGCCCCTGCCGCTTAGGCTCCCAAGAGGTGCTGGTCCAAGAAGAGCGAAGACCCTTCCGGCTTTTTCTGGCTCATTCAGAGTCTGTCTCTTGTGATTGGTCGCCCAAACACCGCCACACCGCCTAGTCGTCCTGTGACGTCAACGACCAGGCCTCGTCCAACCTCTGTTCCACTTGTAGGGTGGGTGGGTGGAAAATGAGCATTCTTCCTTCTTCTATGGCGGGCGTCTTTCTGCAGGGGCTGGATGTTTCCTGCAGCAGGATGCCCGCCAGTTATAAGGAGCACCCTCTGCCCCTTTCTTTTGTTTGCCCTTCGCAGGCTTTGGCTGAGTTTGTCGCGCTTTGGCTGGCACCCTCCCCCTTGTCCATGGGGGAGGGAGGGAGGAGGACCCTGCCAGAGTTATCGGGTTGCCTCCTCCATTTTGGTATTTTCCCATTGTCACCTGAAGTGTTGCAATCCACCCGCATTCACACATCACCCTGTGCAGCCAAAACACTCCTTCCTTCTGTATTCACTAAGCTTGGCTTGCACTAATGGCGCCCTCCACTGGAAAGGCACCCGTGCCTCCACCACCACTGCAGCCTCTGTTTGGTGTTGGTGAAGTCATGGGTGTGGAGTCATTTGGGCAGGTGAGTTGAGGCAGAATGATGACGCTGCATTGCGTTGCATCTGTCGGTCACATGGAAATCAGCTGGAAGATGGATTCCATGGCAACAGAGAGCACATGCTCCAGTGTCATCCTGCCACCTTAAGGGTGGCTGGGCAAGAGGACTGACTCATGGGAATCATTGACAATTTGTAGAGATCCAAAAGGAGTGGCTCTGCTGGGTGGAAGTCACCAAAGAACAAGGCAGAGCCTCCCATGAGTATGAGAATGGCCCCACTGGTGACCCAACAATGCTGACAATGTATGAAACACTGAACGTTTAGCCTTGCAATACGGTCACTAGTATGAGACTGCAAGTCAGTGGCATGTTATCTTGTGACGCTCCATGCACATGGATGCAGTTCGCTTCCACACAAATACGAGGCGGCCTTTGGCCACAGACAGCATCGTCGTGCCCCTTTAAAATTACAGTTTGGAATACTTGTTTAAAATACTTCTAAATTAGCCACTTCAAATTACATTTTGCAGTAGTTATTCACAATGCTTTTATTTTCTAAGGGCCGGATTTACAAAACACGTTTTCATTGGGACTTTCCAGTGTTAAAAAACGTGTGTAAATCAGGCCCTACGCGTTTCTCTTACAGGGAGCCTTTTTCACGGCCATACTGTATCCCCCCATAGAACTGATGCATAATACTCTGACATTAGAGCAATTTCTACCCGCTCACACGCGGAATACCGCCAGACCTAATCCCCACAAAGACATCCAGAAAAAGCTGCAACAGGGTGGCAGAAAGAGCATGTTACTGGACTTACACCGAGCATTGCCGGGTTCCAGTTAGTCAGACCCCTAGGTAACTGTAATAAAGACCACTTCATACAAACATAGCTTTTGTCCCTAAAGTTTGCCATTCTTCACTTGTGACCTCAATTAAATCCGCCCACCCAAAGCCCCGCCTCCATGCCCCGCCCACCTAGGGCCCTGTGTCAGGTGCTGCCCACGGGGCCCTTTGCCTTAAATCTGCCACTGCTTTAAACTGCAGCTGGTCTGGTAACAGCGCCTCCTCCTGTGGCAAGTGTTCTTGCTTCAATCTGCCCTTAACCCAGGTGGAGGGAGGGCAATGATTGGCAGGGCAGCCTGGCACCAGGCCATGCATTATGTGATGTTTTACATTTGGGGTTCTCAGAACATTGTGTATGTGAACACTGTGTTCAGCTGAAACCATCATTTAACTATGTTGCTCCCCAAAACCACGTTGGCCTGTCTCTGGACCCTGCATGGGAGCACGTGCGTGGCTTTGGTTGCCATCAGTCGGCAAGACTGTACACCAGGCTGTGTGGTCTGCAGCAGAGAGCGCATGCGCAGCCAATCGCCGCACGTCTGCCGGTGAGAACTTGACACCAGACAGCAGTGGCGTGTAATCACCGCCACATTAGCAGCATGCACGAGGCGCTAGAGGCACGAGACCCACACCCCTGCTTCTGCTGTTAATGCATGTAATTGCAAATGGTGTTTTACATATTCATCCTTACGGGATTTAGAAGAACCGCTCCTGTAGCTTTGGTATAGGCTACTTTGCAGCTTTTGATAAATGAATCACGTATTGACTCCTGCCTGGCTCTTGCCTGACTCCTGCCTGGCTCTTGCCTGACTCCGGCCTGGCTCTTGCCTGACTCCTGCCTGGCTCTTGACTGACTCCGGCCTGGCTCTTGCCTGACTCCGGCCTGGCTCTTGCCTGACTCCTGCCTGGCTCTTGACTGACTCCGGCCTGGCTTTTGCCTGACTCCGGCCTGGCTCTTGCCTGAATCCTGCCTGGCTCTTGATTGACTCCGGCCTGGCTCTTGCCTGACTCCGGCCTGGCTCTTGCCTGACTCCGGCCTGGCTCTTGCCTGGCTCTTGCCTGACTCCGGCCCGGCTCTTGCCTGACTCCAGCCCGGCTCTTGCCTGACTCCGGCCTGGCTCTTGACTGACTCTGGACTGGCTCTTGCCTGACTCCGGCCTGGCTCTTGCCTGACTCCTGCCTGGCTCTTGACTGACTCCGGCCTGGCTCTTGCCTGACTCCTGCCTGGCTCTTGACTGACTCCGGCCTGGCTCTTGCCTGACTCCGGCCTGGCTCTTGCCTGACTCCTGCCTGGCTCTTGACTGACTCCGGCCTGGCTCTTGCCTGACTCCAGCCTGGCTCTTGACTGACTCCGGCCTGGCTCTTGCCTGACTCCGGCCTGGCTCTTGCCTGACTCCTGCCTGGCTCTTGACTGACTCCGGCCTGGCTTTTGCCTGACTCCGGCCTGGCTCTTGCCTGAATCCTGCCTGGCTCTTGACTGACTCCGGCCTGGCTCTTGCCTGACTCCTGCCTGGCTCTTGCCTGACTCCGGCCTGGCTCTTGCCTGACTCCGGCCTGGCTCTTAACTGACTCCGGCCTGGCTCTTGCCTGACTCCGGCCTGGCTCTTGCCTGACTCCTGCCTGGCTCTTGACTGACACCGGCCTGGCTTTTGCCTGACTCCGGCCTGGCTCTTGCCTGAATCCTGCCTGGCTCTTGACTGACTTCGGCTTGGCTTTTGCCTGACTCCGGCCTGGCTCTTGCCTGAATCCTGCCTGGCTCTTGACTGACTCCGGCCTGGCTCTTGCCTGACTCCTGCCTGGCTCTTGCCTGACTCCGGCCTGGCTCTTGCCTGACTCCGGCCTGGCTCTTGCCTGACTCCGGCCTGGCTCTTGACTGACTCTGGCCTGGCTCTTGCCTGACTCCGGCCTGGCTCTTGCCTGACTCCGGCCTGGCTCTTGACTGACTCCGGACTGGCTCTTGCCTGACTCCGGCCTGGCTCTTGCCTGACTCCTGCCTGGCTCTTGACTGACTCCGGCCTGGCTCTTGCCTGACTCCGGCCTGGCTCTTGACTGACTCCTGTCTGGCTCTTGACTGACTCCGGCCTGGCTCTTGCCTGACTCCTGCCTGGCTCTTGTCTGACTCCTGCCTGGCTCTTGTCTGACTCCTGCCTGACTCCTGTCTGAATCCTGCCTGGCTCTTGTCTGACTCCTGCCTGGCTCTTGTCTGACTCCTGCCTGGCTCTTGTCTGACTCCTGCCTGGCTCTTGTCTGACTCATGCCTGGCTCTTGCCTGACTCCTGCCTGGCTCTTGACTGACTCCGGCCTGGCTCTTGCCTGACTCCGGCCTGGCTCTTGACTGACTCCTGTCTGGCTCTTGACTGACTCCGGCCTGGCTCTTGCCTGACTCCTGCCTGGCTCTTGTCTGACTCCTGCCTGGCTCTTGTCTGACTCCTGCCTGACTCCTGTCTGAATCCTGCCTGGCTCTTGTCTGACTCCTGCCTGGCTCTTGTCTGACTCCTGCCTGGCTCTTGTCTGACTCCTGCCTGGCTCTTGTCTGACTCATGCCTGGCTCTTGCCTGACTCCTGCCTGACTTGGGTTATGCTACTGAAATATTGCAGAGAACCAGATCTAATGAAAATGCACCCAATATGGCTGGAAAAATTCTTCTACTAGTTTCAGTCAGGGTTTATTAAATGGCTGATAACGTATTATCATCAGAGCATATGATTGTTAAGGAGACTTGTCCCTAACAAGTTCTGACCAGGTATTTTTCAACGTCACTGCCCCAAACTCTCAGAAGGGAATTAATGTCTCACCTTGTACTTTCCTCTTTGTCTCTGTGTTCACAGCACATGTTGTAGGTGTGAGACTATTTTTGGAACAACAAGCTCATTTGGCTCAGACATAGCTGCCATCTTGTGCTGTGTTTGAGGTGATTATTAAAATGATGTAATGCACACAATCATCAACATGCGTGCACTTATGACATGTAGCTCTGTCATGTGTGTGTCATTAAGGCTTCCCCGGCAGTCAGACTGAAGAGCCCAGCAGCACAGAACACCTGATCAGACTGCGCACGGGCTCTGCGCAGCAGACTGCGCACGGGCTCTGCGCAGCAGACTGCGCACGGGCTCTGCGCAGCTTAGGGCTCCACCGTTAGTTGCGGAAGTACAGGCGCCACATGGATTGCTGGGCACAAGCATCAATGGAAGCCAGTTGGCCTGTGCTAAGAACATGATCTTCATGTGAACCTGGCAATGCTCTGCTTAGGAAAATGGCACAGGAACTTCACTGCTCTGATGCGCCCCACACACACAATGCGCTAAAACTGCTCTAGCCTTCGCCTCTGCCTAAGCAGTGCACTGGGGCCTCTTACTCCTGTTGCCTTCTCCTACACCTACCAAACACACCTGTGCCTAACAAGACTATGGCCTTCTCCCGCCATGCCTGCCAAAGGAAGGTGGGGCTCCCACTGCCAGGACCTTCTAATCCACCTACAACACTCACGCATGCGCGCACCACTGCTTTCACATTCTCCCTGCCTCTCGACAAAATGAGGGTGCTCTTCTCAATGCTTGCATTTCGCCTCCACCTACAAAACACATTTAGGGTTGCCGCTGTTTTGAATTTCTCCTCTGCCTACAAAATGATCACGCCTAACACTGAATTGGCCGCCTTCTCCATCTACAAAACCCACCTGTATGTACAAAAAACAGAGTACTTCACACTGCGTGGGCCTTTTGTTGTTTAACACTGACTTGACCTTCTTCTTTGCCTAAAAAACACTTCTTTGCCTTACACTGCTTCTGCGTTCCCACACCCCGCCTACACGTTTGTGGCTTTCACGTTGCTTCGAAGTTCTTCTCCGCCTACAAAACACATGTGCTCCCGCCTAACACAGCTGGCCCACTCTCACTGGTTTGCTGTGCTCTCCCTCCACCCATAAACCCTCCAAACTCCACCAAACTCCCCAGTTATACTCTCCCTTAATTCCCCAATTCTCCTCAAGGCCCTCATATCATTTTGATTTTAATTTAAACTACACGATTACTAATCCCAGAGTGCCCCTTGGCTAGAGAAAGCCTCTTCCTTAGCAAGTCCGAGCACCTGCATCTTCAAATGCCATCCACAGAATGTTCTATGAACACACTTACCCGGCTTTACAGGGATGCAAAGTTGGACTCATTCAAACCTCAGATTTCGAGCCTCAGAACAAACGTGAAAATGTAGACCTTCTCGAAGTGCTCAAAAGTTGATGAGGTTTGAGTTTTGCTTGTACTGCCCCCTTACCCCTTTCCTATTTATCAGCATGAAGATTAGGTTTCTTTTTTTTTTCTATAAAATCAGTTGGCTGGATGACTGAAACATTGATACATGGAGTCAGAGGTGGGTTGTAATGTTATGTGATTTCCAATTGTACTCTGTCACACGGTGCAGCGGCTTTTGATGGCTCTTCTTGTCTGCAGGGTACATCTCACACAGGTGACTTTTGCTGACTAAGAGGCATCTTGGAGTTGGTCTGTGTGTGTTCTTTCTCAAGTTCAGTTCGGACATTTTGGATCATGGAAGCCCCATCAGCTGTCGAGTAGGGGGTGAATGCGGTTGCTTTGTGCCATTTAACGCTGGATCTTAAGGAGGCTGGTCAGGGCAGTCACAGGATCACTGGGCAGTTTAGCCAGCCCAAGTCGAGCTTCAGCTGATGGGAGGGGTCATTGAGTGATGCTCCAGCAGTTCAAGTCAGCGGGGCACGGTCGTCAAAGTGGTGATATTGGGTGCGTCGACGTGGAATTTGTTGAGACTGTCTATTAAGACTAGCTGGGACGGGCCATGATTGTAACCCTTGGTCAGAGCCGGCGTGTCAGCAGTGATTTGGATCAGGTCCCGGCTTTGATCAGTGTATTCGGCCTAGCAGATGACATGCTTAGCTGTGGCACGATGCAGCATCAAGCTGGTGCAAAGTGCAAGCAATTGTACGGATTAGTGGAGTGGCGCAAAAGCCAGCACTGGTGCATTTCCTCTCGTTCAAGGTGCAGTGAACATAGAGTGACTGGCACGGTTTGGCAGAACAGGGAGCATCAGCTGGTCTGGTTCCCTTGATGCTGTGAGGCCCACACAGGGGGACTCGAGGAAAGGATGGTTCCATTGAGCATCTGTTCTCCCAGCTCAGGAGATTTTGTTGCAGAGTGGTAGCTCCTGGTCTAAAGCAGAGGTCACTCCTGATGTGCCCTGGAAGTGGAGAGGCAACAGATGTAGCTTCTGCCTTGGGCTGCTCCTTCTTCGACTCAGGCTGAGGGATTTGGAAAGTACAACTTCCCAAATTAAGTCCAGAGAGTTCTTTCAGTGCAAATCGGCAAGTCTTGGGAGGCTCTGAGAGAATATGCTGGCAGAGGGGGAGACTCCTTCTCTGAAGGGCATGAGTCCTCAGCTGATTGGTCTAAAGTTTGTCTGCCTTACTGGTCCAATCCCTGATCCTGGATGGAATGGACCTTGCTCTGCTGATGTCACACCCAAAGTGCTTTAGAGGAAGTGAAGGGGACACGAAAGGGAAAGAGAAATATAGAGAGAAACTAAATGGTGGAAGTCTCCTTCCAGTCCCCCGAGCTCTCCTGCCTATCATAATCCCACTCCATTTCCTTCTCACTAATTACAGGGGTCTTTAGGTATGCATCTCCCTGGTGTGAGGCTACTCCTTTTGAATGGGAGTGCTCCTTTGATGCCTGTGCCCCGGACAGCAGCCTGCTGTACAGCTGTCTCTGGAGGAGGGTGTTTCTGACCCTCACAAATGGACCACAAATGTTGCTTGGTCTTCTGGACTTCGGATCTGCCGTTTGGCATTATCAACCCATCTGACCAGAATACACATCGTCTTCCACAGAAGAGCCGACTCACAGGAGCTGTTGCAGGTGCGATACCAATTGGGACGTGGCAGTCATAATAATATGTAGCACCAGGCAAAGCTATGTTGAGCGTTTACCCTGCCACCAGCATAGGTTACTTATGATCACCATAGTTTTGGTACAAGGGGTTATATATTTAATGCCACCCCGGTTCTGCAGAGGCTTGGCTTTCACTACATCTGTTGAGGAGGCATTGTGTGACCTTTGAACCGCTCTTCTCCATGAATAGAGTGGGTGCTACGGATCAAGCTACTGATGCAGTATGGCACACACACAATGCTTTTGGCATGGAGTTGGCAAAGACGGGGAGTTTGGTCAAAGGATTACCCCTTTGGAGATTACCTGCATCATTTTCTGTATTAATGAAAATCAAAAACTCCAGGGCTTTGGACTCATGCCTGATGCCAATTTATAACAATAAATATTCTTCATTCAATCATGTATACCACATTTTAGGCACACAAGTGGAGAAACCCTAGAATGTGCGTTCAATTTTGTTGTGTAGCCTGTTAACTGTGTCTGACCAATTGTTGGCGGTAGTGTTGCTGTATGTCCTCTTTTTGGTGTGATTCAACGTTTGACAATTGTTTCACATCGTGTAAAATTGTGCATGCCTAAAGGTAACCGTGGAACTTCAGAGAATATTTCTCTTTGCCTTTCAGCCTGCTCTAAGCTAAGTTGAAGGATCCAAGAAAATATTATAGTGGGGACTCCGAAATTATGTCTCCGAGTGAGATATGTGTGCAACTCATATTTATTTGGTGTTCATAATATGCAGCACAAGTGGGAAACAGAGACCCCCAAAGCATCCTTCTCACACTGACATAACTCTCTTCCTCCCTCTCCAGCCGTCCTTCACTGAACTCAACTTCCTTCCAGAATCCCTACCACTACACAAGTCCATGAGGCTAACATTCCTAAGAGTACACGCTAGCATAAACAAGATAGGTGCCCAGCAACAGGCCGAGCAATGATTAACTCTTTGACAGAAAGCTTGCACTTGATTTTCAGACCGGGGTTTTAGGTGCCCATTAGGGGAACACTGTTATTGTGCATATTTTGTGGTTTGCAGTGAAGACTGTGTATCTCGGTTTTGTGGTTGCCAGGTGGGTGTGGTTGCCTGCAATCCTATGGTTGCAGCCACAAATTAGGCAACCCTTGTTTGCTTATCCAAATCTGCTGTAGAAGAGCATTTCTAGATGTGACTCTTCTTTGTGGGCATGTTTTGGTTGGGTTTTTAGCAACTGGGATATCATTGCTTAGGATGTTTAGAAATGTGTCTACATTTGTCTGTACTTTAATCTGATGTTCGCGTTAAAAATGTATTTCTTTTTTGGGCTTAGTTTAATGTTATTGGGTAAACACACAGTAAAGGTTGTTGCAAAACTGTAAAACACAACTGTCAATGGCAGCACAAATGATAATGATGTCATCAAGGTAATGAAGGCAAACACAATGGTTAATGTGCAGGTTGCAAGGCATTCTATACTAGTTGTGACATAAACAGTTTGCTGTATTTTGATGCAATAGTACACCCATGGCTGTTCCCTTTTTCAGAAGGTGGGTGCAAATTCAAAACAGGGTGCAGTTTTGGGTTAATACACATCTTTTACTTGGATTGGCTTTCTGGGAGAGTGTATTTTTATGTTTCAGGGTATAAGTATAGGCTGTAACTCCAAGATTATAATCTCCAGAAGGGGTGTAAAGGCCTCCACTTTGTTTAACAGGTCTGCAGCACAAGTGTGCAGCTGTTGTATTTATGTAGCAAGATTTTACAAATGTTATCTTATCAAGATGAGAAGTTTTAGAGAACAGTGTCATATTCTAGGATTATATAGCCTCTGAGCTGTTCCTTCTTAAGTACTTCTGATAGCACGTAAATTGAGCCACATCTTGAGTTTGTTGGAGCTGTCTTTATGAATTGTTCTGTTGTGTGATTTGGGAGTTGTTTCATCATTGCCTTCTGGTATTTTGTGTATTCCCTTGTTGCATCGTCCAGCCAAGTTTAGCATACTACTTTTATTACCTGTAAATAGGATGTAAAAAAGGCAGAGTTTCCCCTGCATTTATTTGAACCTGTGAAATGCATGGTGTCCTTCTTTCCTACGACCTTTGTTCATCATCGCTCATGTTCTTCATTAATAGACAGGTGTGATGGTTATGCTCTAGTTGTAGTTCAATGGTTTTATTTTTGGTAGTTTCACGGTGTACATTGTTTTTCTCTTATTGACAAGAATGCAGGGTGCTGTCCTGTATTTGAAGTTGTTTGTGTGCAATTGAGCTTGGAAGTAAGTCCTGGTGGTGGCGTACACTTTGATATATTTTTTTTCTATTTACTTCTATTGCTTACATTGTGTTGGTGTCTTCCTTTCCAGGTTTAAGATGGACTAAGCTTTGAAAGTGAAACAGTCTAAAGCCTTGTTTAGGGCCGAAACTATGATCTTTGGAAAGCAGTGCCAGTTTTAACACATGTGCTCATAGTTTCAGAGATTCAGAAAGAAGCCAGAGTCTACAGACTTTAGTTTTTTCTTCCTCTCAGTCTTTTAGGTCTTTTAAGGCATTGGGCCTCATTGCAAGTTTGCCGGTCCGATAGTAACAGTGCCGGTAAGCTACCGAGTTCTGCTCGTGGGTGCCTTTCTGCCTGCCAGGTCTGATCTGGTGTGCGTACCGGCACCCGCGAGCAGAGCATGTCAGATGCACCGGCGCCATTCACAAATGGTGCCAGTGCATCCGACCTCCCCATTCCCATTGAGCCCAATGGGGCTCAAATGGGAATGGGGAGTAATTATTACTGGCACCCGGCAATGGGAATGTACCGGGTCCACTGGGGCTGGAATGCCCTGGTACATCCCTATTGCCTGGTGCTGGTAAAAAACCAACTCCGGTGGCAGCTGTGCCGGTAATTACCGGCACGTCTACCGCCATGCCGTAATAGGCCCATTGTGTGGTGTAGAAGGTTTGTAAATATGATTGCAGTCCCTTCCTTATTTTCTGGGTTACTAATAAGGAGAACACATTTTCATTAGATGGATTTTACATTGTAGTAGAGAAGTGGTTTGGTGAGTCACAGTACATTTCCAGGTTCTGAGGAAGCAACGTTTCCCCAAAGTGAAATGCCAGGTTTCAGAATTCATAACAGGATTTTGACGTTTCACTCTGAGTCAAAAGGCCTGACTGAGGGACGGCAACAAACATAATTGTGGGAATCTGCTTAGATGGATTTGCATTGCTTTTTTTAAAACTAACATAGTTTTGTGCATCCGAGTGTTACAGTTCCCTGGCAGTAGTTTTGCTGTTTCTGCGATGCCGAGAGTGATTGACCGCTGCTATGCCCTCCACTGGCAACTATCCCGGACTCTCTCTGGGGTTGCGAGGGCAGCACTGGGGCCCTCTCCTCCGGGTGCGACTGTAGACTGTGGTGGACTGTCCTCAGGACACCTTAACTAAGTTACGCCGCAGGGTGAGTGTCTCACAGGGGTCTTCAGTGAGGACGGTTACCCACCTGATACATCTTTAAACACGTACAAAGGAGTCAAACACGTGGCACAATGAAGGTGAGGGCCATAATTGTGGAAATGTCCTTTTATGGACGTGCAAGAAGCTTTTTAAATCTAGAATAGTTTCATGCATCTTCATAAATTATGAAAATGGAGCGATATTGAGTTTTCTGAGGCCCCTCTGGAAGGTCCGGTGCCCTCCAGATATTGGCATTCAGCTAACCTTTGAGGACAAATGCAAATGAAATCCCCGCCGCTTCCTGCTCCGAAATGGCACTTTTATACTATAATTTTATAAATGGTTATTTATAACACGCTTAATACCCAGATGTTTCTAAGCGTGGACCCAGGGATTGAACCTGTGTCGCTCCGCATTATCTTGCTTCGAAGGAAAGCACATTGCCCCTGAGCTATCCTCCCGAAACTATAACATGTGAAGTCTGAGCAGGGACAGCTTATTCAGATGGTGCTCATGAGCAATAGTCACTCTGATTGGAGGCAGCACTTCCTTATCTTCTTGTGCCCCCTGCAAGCCTCATTCATCTTCTTACGCGTACAGCCTCGTACAGCCTCTTTCTGAGTCAGGGCTGGGCGCTGTGCACGTGGCAGGATCATGTCTAAAGGCAGCCAAGTGATCCTCAGCGTATTCTTGTATTTCCCAGAATGCATCCAATATTGGGGCTCCTATACTGATTACTGTTGACATTATAGGCTTTCAAAGCTGAATTTGCTGGTAATGAATCTTCAAATTGTCCTCCACAGGACACGTGATGCGGCAATCAAAGCCCAGAGACATTCCTTAACTTTTTTGGTTGATGAAAGTCCCAACCTGGCGTCTCCAGGGACGAGGCGAGTCCTTTTGTTCTGCACTCTAGGGAGCCTGGCTGGGACCTACAGGTTATCCTTTACCTTCAGTGAACAGGCTCCCAGTTCCACTACAGCAGGCAGAGAAGCATTGGTTGAACAGCTGTGACGAATCAACAATTTCCGGGGTACCATTGGTCTAGGTGTGAATATCGGTTTCTAAACCATCAAGCAGCCCCACACCTCTTGTACACCAGAAGGGATCCGTACAGATTGGAAACACAAGCAAATCATAAACCTCCTTGTCCAATTTTGGAAACATGGACAGAACGGTTTATCTCCGTAAGGTCGTGGATCGTTGGTTAGTTGCAACGCAACAAAAATCCAATTATTACCCCATGATAAAAGGGAACGTCCAGTTAAGGTTGTATACAAGTATCTAGTTTATAATTATTCAACAGACAGTTCTAGCACACTTCAAAATACTACCCACCCTGAAAAGGAACACAGAGGACAGACAGTTTTGAAGAAGGAAAAGGGATGCACTCTGGACACTGACAGGAGGGGAGTCAGTATGGTAATTAATCTCAACAGTTCATGGATTCTTGGTTTCAACACAAAGGGTGCAATGGGTCACAGAATGAAACCAGAGGCCTGCGGAGAAGGACCAGCAGGACAGAACCACAATGTACCTTGTACTTGTAGAGGTACTTGGTGCTCGACAGCGTTGAGTCGGTTTCAGGGCACTTTGAAGCTTCTATGAGAGAGTTCAAGATGGGAGTCAGCTGCGAGTAGCAGGTGGCAGGTAGTTTGGCGAGCAAGGCTGGCCCACAAAGTGGCTCCGGGTCAGGAATTGCTGTCTCAGTGCTGGTCGGCCAGTCTGAAGCATGGTCGAGGCATCTCAGACACTTTGAGAGACTGCAACATGACAACAGTCAGCGCTACAGTCGGTTGCACTTAGAGGGGCTCAACTGCTTTGAAAATGCCCTTTAAGGTGGAGGCTGGTTGATGCTTGTTAGTTCACTCCTCCTAGCTTCTTCACTGGGCTTGTGTCGTCCTTTAAGGCGGATGGGCCAAAGCTTAGGAGAGTGTTGCAGGCAACAGAATTGTCCTTGGTTTGGTTCGTAGACTCTCTGTCAATTCCCAAATAGGAAGCTTGCTGCAGAGCCTATCATGACACACTGTGTGCTGGCTGGGTACTGGTTCTGGAGCTGCTGAAGGGTCCTCTGGACCAAGGATTGGCCATCACCCCGCTAATGTGCAAGACTTCACTACTAAACAACAGAACTAGGCTTTTCTAATTTAATTGTAAAAAGTCAGATTCTGTAAATACCGCACTTGAGATGTATATTTCCCCTGCTTTTCTCTTGACCGCAATGTATTGTACACAGCTACCTAATGGCGCCCACAGCACACAATGCACTTAACTTTTCGTGTGAATTTTCTGTTTGGTACAATTGTATTCTACCCTGATGCCATAAATACTGACTGCACTAGAGAGTACTTTAGCTCTGACAGCAGACCACAGTAGTAGCACATCTGTGTATATACATGCTTTTTATAACAATATTTTTGGTTCAAATATTAAGAACCCACCATTTTTTGCAGACAGTTTCATGTAAAGGGAATATCCTTCTAACTAAATATAAATGTTGGTCGCACTCCTGAACATAGAATCTATGCTTTGCTTTGAATGAGGACAATCCTAGTGTTCAACATTGTCTATTTTTCTTTGATCAATACACCATGGCAACAGGTTGCACAATGAGTTCTTCTTGCCTGAAGATGTTTATGTGATTTTCTTTTAGACTACATGTAAATAAACACATGTCCCCTGCATGAAAAGGGTGCACAACAATTGACATGATTTGATCTGTTTTCTGTTTCTTAGAAACATGTGAGTCCATGTTCAAGCTCTTGCAAGTCTGGAATAGGGTGATTACTTTGACACATCACCCAAGTTCCCTTCAAATATAACATTCTATAATTTGAGAATTGTCTACATTTGAACGGCGGTAACCACCCCCCTTGTTATACAGAAGGGTCCTCTGGATTCAGTATCTCCCTCTGTTCCCTGGGAGGTGTTTAGGGGAGGGGTCTTGCTTCCCTCTTGGAAATCCTGGCCTTCCTTCACTGACAGAAGATGTAAGGCAGACTGTACCTTCAGAAAGGTTCCAAAAGAGTTCTTTGTGTTACTCCTTGCAAATTCTTCAGATGATCTGCCGAAAGAGGGACTCAGCTCTCTTTTAAAGGCAAATAGGACCCATTGATTGGTGTAGGTGAAGACTGCCTTAATGAACCAATCCTGGTTCCCCACCAACAATCTTCTGTTATTTGTGATGTCATAACAAGAGTGCTTTGCAACAGCTTCCACTGCTTCCACCCCTTGAAACAATGTTGCCGCTTGGAGTCTTTCTAGCCGATATTAGATCTGCAGTGGACAAAGCATTTCAGACACTTGCCCCCCTCAAATCTTCTATAAACAAAGGTAATATTAAATCTTATATACCGTTTACACCTGAGATAATTGAAGCTCGGGCCCAAAAACGCAAATTTGAACTTTTATGGCGGAAGCATCCATCTGAGGCAAGCTGTTAAACGTTATAAGACTCTTATTGCTCAGGCTAAAGAGATACACCTGAATTCCAGGATTGCTAAAGCCAAATCCAGGCCAAAGGAGCTCTTTACAATCCGTCAAGAGCTGAAAGGCAGTCATGTGCCTGATTCACCTCACGTTGATAGCTCCTGGTGCCAAAATAGTCATGATAGTTTTTCTAACAAAACCGCAACTCACCAAAAAAATATTGAGGCAAAGTCAAATTACTATCTGGTCATATCACCCCTATTATGAAGAATGTAGAAAGTAATGTTGATCCCCCCCTACCTTCTCTTTCAAAACAGTCTCCATGGAGGAAGTAATTGATGTGGTCTATAAACTTAAACCCACCGCTTGCAAAGGTGATATTGTCCCTGCTGCATTATTTAGAGAGTACATCTCTACTCTCGTCCATGGGTGACTGCTTTTGTTAATAGATCCTTGCGTGAATAACTTGTTCCTGAAAGTATCAAAGAGGCATGGGTAACACCCTTACTGAAGAAGGAAAACCTGGATCCCGCAGATGCTGGTAATTATTGGCCCATCACAAATGTTCCCTTCATCTTAAAAATCTTAGATAAGATTGCTTACTGTCAATAACAGTCCTTCGTTGAAGAACATGACATACTAGCTGACCAGCAATCCGGTTTCTGACCAAATTATGGAACCGAGACTGCGTTGTTGGACTTAAAATCATATATTGCTGGGATGGTGGATGAGGGTAACACTGCATTATTGCTACTCTTGGATCTGTCCACCCCATTCGATCTCGTTGATCATCAACTCTTGGCGGACAGACTAAGTACAGTGGGCAAATGCTCTAAAGAAGCGACTGCTTGGTTCAAATCCTTCTTGGGACCACGTAGCATGAGAGTAACAAAAAATATTGTCTTTTCCATTGCTTCTACTCTCTTATGCAGTGTTCCTCAGGGATCTTGCCTGTCACCATTACTTTTTAATATCTATTCTCGTCTTCTCTGCGCACTTCTGGCAGCTATAGGCATATATTTTGCCAACTATGCTGACGATACACAGATAGTTATCAAGTTAACCGGTGACTACTACCAGGATCATGGGCGTATTAATTATATCTTTACGGCAATCCAGAACTGGATGGCCACAAACTCATTGGTTCTCAATAATGCCAAAACTGAACTGATCATCTTGCCTTAATTGCAGCGTCGATCGTGAACTGCAAGTTAGACTATTGTAATAGTCTCTTTATTGGCACATCGCAGGCCAATCTTAAATCTTTGCAGGTGGTTCAGAATAGTGCTGTGCGGGCAGTGTTCAGACTCAAGCGTAACATGCATATTTCTGAGGCCAGGCAGAGCCTGCACTGGCTACCTGTTAAACAACGGCTGCAGCACAAGGGCCTGTCTAGTGTATTTAAATGTCTGCGGGCGATGCCCCTTCCTATCTTATAGCTAGGATAAAAAGGAAGCCTATTGGTCGTACATTACGATCCAATCATGGAGTCTCTCTGATCCAACCCCTGTCTTTATTGGAGAAAATTGGGGTGCTAGTTTCAAACTGTGGGCTCCTGCCTTGTGGAATTCCATTCCTAGATATCCGGCTGAGAGTAACTCGTAGCTGTTTTTAAAAAAAAACAGTTAAGAACATACCTCCTTGATGCAAATCAAGGATAATCTCTCTAGACTGCAGCAACAATTTCTCACACTTTGCCTCCTATAACATCCATGATATTTTTTGCAGACTCTGCTGGCTGTCCTACTTTGGCCTATTATGCCTATATGTTTTTCTATTCTTCTGTTGTGTTGTTTGTTTAACCGTTCATGTGTTTCCTTTCTCTTACTTTCTCTTTTGTGCGTGCCCTGAGGCCTTTGAGTTAGTGGTGCAATAAAAGAACTTAGATAGATAGATAGATAGATAGATAGATAGATAGATAGATAGATAGATAGATAGATAGATAGATAGATAGATAGATAGATAGATAAGGTAAAGAGGTAAAAAAATAGTTACTATTACATCCCACCCATATTCCTATCTGTTGTGGATCACATGGGTTCTGTGGTGCAGGTCTCCCTTGAAGTTGTGGCAAGAACAGACTTTCTGTCGCCATCAAATCACATACTCCTACCCTATGAAAGGGAACCCCTTGCTGGGGGTGCCTACTGTAAACACATGTACCAGACATGACCCTCACTGCCCTTGATACTAAGTGCGGGAGCTGGCTTCAGGTTGACACAGATGCATATCAAAGGTGTTGGGATTTCCAGTCTTTTGATATCCTCTCCATCTAGGCCCCATGTGGACTGTTTGAGGTCTACTCTATTAGTATGCTGATTATGTTCAATTGCTTTTACCATTCTGCCGAGCCAACAAAAGATAGGATGTATCCATGGATCCTTTGTTATTTAATTTGGCTGGTCACGGTAGGGGGAAGTTTTACCTTCTCCATTTCGAGATGCCTTGATGTACTCCTGGGTGTCACTTTCCAACTGAATGTGGTAGAGAGGACTGCACCTGTAGGCAGGGTCCACTCAGATTACACAGGTCTGTTTGTATGTTGTGCGGTGAGCATAGGAACATGTGTGCAGATTAGCCCCACACATTTTCCAGAGGCTGACCTACACTCATTCAATTTCACATAAAATAAAAAAATAAAAATGTGAGTGAACACACCCACTGTGCAGATGGTCGAATTCCTCACAACAGCGGCCACCCCCATTTCGGGAGCATAGTTCTCCACTGCCTTGGAAACTTCCTGTTTTCACCTGTATGGTAGAGGACTTTGCAATGGGCTATACTCCCAACAGAGGTACACATGTGTCCACTCCCTCTTCTCCTGTTGGTCAAAAGATGAATCATAAAATGAGGGGGTGCCCCTCTCCTTTCTAAGGGAAACTGTCTCAGGGAATTTGTCAAAACCAATCCCTGTGTAAGGGGTCCAATGCCTTTTATTGTAACGCGTGCCTTTTTCCTTATGACTTTACACCCAGATTACATTGCCTGCTGGAAATTGAGGAGACAGCAGAAAGGAAGAGAGCCTTAACAGAAGCCAGGAGAATTGGACCTTTGCCCTGGCCTACCTTCCCTCTCCGCCTAATCTAACCTTGCCCTCATGCCTGCTGTCTTGAAAAAGGCTCCATTGGTCAGCACCCTGGTGTGAGAGTGACTTTCTTAGGACAGGACTACCTTTGAATTGCCGGTTCACAGAAGACCTCCTGAGGAAGTCATGATGGATGGTGTTGTGCTTCCTGATGGAAAATCAATGGGGAAGCATCCTGGTATTTGATCCACATGGCTGTAGTGGAAACGATTAGGCCAGGCTAATACACACCCATCCTCTCATAGCTGCAGTCATAATTACAGAGCTGGCACTGGTGTGATATCAAACTGCTGTGGCTGCATAATGGTTTGTTCTTAGTAGTTACAATGTCACCACAAGGCATGGCTCATATTTTAAGAATTGCATGCCAGCAAGACTGACAGAAGCATAGAATTATTATTATTATTTCTTTATTTTGATTTAATTGTATTACAATTTTTACAAAAGTGGAATCGAACCAAACGGTAAGCTAAATTACAAGCTAACTTCCAAGTTCCTTGTCTCCTTTCTATACTAGAGAGGAGGATCTGTAGTCATTTGGCGAACTTTACAAGTTCAGCACCTTCAAAAACAAAAACACTCCGATGACACATCGCTTGTTGTTACCACTGGTCAGCAGAATCCATAGATGTTCTGAGTCTAAGGTACTGAAGTTCTTCAGCAGGTCGACAAGAAACCGGCACTTTTCCCTCACCAAACCTGGGCACTCGAGCAACAAGTGCTTTGTGGTTTCAATGGTGTCCGGTAGTTCACAATACCGACAATTGTTTGATTGAACTTGGTTGTGGATCGCTAAAATTTCTTTTGTTTTTAGCTGATTTAGTCTAAACCTTAAAAAGGTTCTACATAGCCTCTTGTCTGGAAATTTATGTAAGTATTCGCGCACCTCATCAAGTTTCATCGGAGTGCTTGACAAGTTCTCCGTCAAGGAGTAGCTACTGGCAAGTTCCAGAGTATGGATCCAGTCTGCTTCAAAAAGTTTCTTTGACACTTTGTTGGGATTTTGAATCAATGTTTCCAAGGTAACTTTGAGTTCTTGGAGAATGGAATGATTAAGTTGTTTCCATCTAGAAAGCATCCAGTTATCACCACCCTCAATTTCCTTGCGGATAAGGTCCAAAACTTGGCCTGAGGCACATTGATGACTTTACGGTATAACATGAGGGTAGCTCTCATTTTTATTGCCAGAAGAGAAGATAAACAAAGTTCTCTTCTTATCAGCGCTATCGGCGTTGAATTCGCCAGGCCCAAGACGCCTCGCCAAAAGAAGCCTTCGTATTTTACCCATACCGAGTTCGGGACCAATGGCATTGCATCCATGCCGTAGATCAAGGCCGGGACAACCTTGGATTTAAAGAATCTTATGATTGGAATGATGGAAAATCTTCTGTATTTCCTGTCCACTGCCTTGGCTTGAGCCATGAGGTTTTTCAGTTTCGACCACAGGGTCTTTTGCATTTCCTTTTCGTCCTTGTCATTACAGATTGTGACGCCTAGATATTTAAAGGCACAAACTGTTTAGAGGTTCCTCCCTTTGCAATGCCAGGAGCATTTTTGGTTCCTTTTAGCAGGATTTCCCAGTATTAGTATTTTAGTTTTGTCGTTGTTCCGTCTGAGGTTGTTTTCTGCCAGGTAACACACCAGATTGTCAAGTTGCCGTTGAAGACCGATGGGGATCAGGTCCATCAAGATGATATCATCAGCGTAGAATAGTCACTTGATCTTAGAGCTTCCTAACTATGGTGGAAAATGCCTAACCATTTCCACTGACTCCCCATAGTCTTCAATGTAGGAGTTGTAAAGCGCGGGCGCGAGGGGACACCCCTGCTTTACTCCTCGTGATGTCTGTATTTCCTCAGACAGACGACCTTCAGCACTGAGATGCACCCGTATTGAGGTACCCTAATGTAGGGCTTTTATGGGTTCCAAGAGTGAGCGAGGACAGTCTTTGTTTTCCAATTTTGTCCATAGACGCTGCCTGTTGACCTGGTCAAAGGCTTGTACCAGGTCAATGAAAGCCATATAGGTAGTCGGACCTCCCCACAGAACTTTTGCCTTCAGGGAACTCAAACGCGAGATGTTAGTGGTCGTACCGAGTTTTTAACAAACCCGTTCTGGAAAGGGTCTGCTTGGTTAGCACTACGGATCCAGGTTTGGAAGGCAACCAGAGCCAAGGATCCAAACACCTTACCCATAACATCCAAGAGGGCGATTGGTCTATAATCACTTGGGTCGTCTGTCGCGCCTCTCTTGAATATGGTTAGGATGTTGGCTTTTTTCCATGAAGGAGGAATGTCCTGGTAGTAGTTGCAGTTAGCAAATAGCTTGCTCATTATTTATGTCCACAGCTCTGGGTGTTTCTTGAGCTCCATGTTGCAAATGCCATCAGGCCCGGGGGCCCTCGAGTTGTTCAACTTATTTAGTTTGATTAAGATCGATTCTCTGTCTGCGGGGATGGTCCAAGGTTCTTGATTGATCGTTAACGTTCTAGCAGCTGGTACACTCTGCATGCTGTTGTCTGCTATCGGGGCAAATAACGGAGAAGTGGGATATCCACAAGGCCTCTCCTACATTATTCTGGATGTTATCGCTTGTCTTGTTTGTTGTGCCCTTAATCAGATTCCAAAACTCCTTCGGTTTGTTTCCACAGATGACTGACAGCATTTGCTCGGCGTCATTCTGATACAATTTGTGCCGGTAGTATCTAAGCCAACCCTTGTAGCTGCGAACAGCTGCTAACCATCTTGCAAGGGTTTCTGAAGATGGTGATTTTTGGTAGGTTCTCTTTAGGGGCCAGTGTAGTTGCCTTTTTTCCACAAGATCTCTAATGTATGAATGGGAATAGGCTGCCTCAGATTGGATTCATTTTTTAGCTGGCTTTGAGAACCTTGTCAGCAGAGGGGTATAATCCAGATCGCTTCTAATTATTTTACCGTGGTTTGCAGCATCATATCATGGACAGGAGTACTGGGAGTCGATTTGGCACAAGCCTTTGTCTGGTATCTTTACGCAATTCCCAGTCGCCGACGCCTCCAGAGGCAATGAGGTAAAGAAGGACTGGGGGCTGGACGCCAGGCCTTCTGTGATGAGAAGATTGTGGTCACTGAACGTCGTCCGCTTTACCCTGAAAATGTGGATCTCAGAAAGGAGATCCTTAGAAAGAAATATGTGATCGATGGTTCCTTGTTAGTCTCCTCTTTGCCATGATGGAATCTGTACATTTGCTTTAGATCGGAGCCAGTGGAGGTTGTGCATATCCCTGGTTGCCATAAACTCCTCAAGCAATTTCCCTCTTCGCCTTACTGGAAGATTTTGGTCTTGGTGTTTCGAAAAGAGGCCAATCCCTTTGCACACTGCGTTGAAGTCACCATTTATTATTGTGCTATAATTCAGGTTTTTGTCATCAGCCTCGTCCAACAGGGTCACGAGCACAGTTTCAAATTACTCATTCAATATGATATCTGGATTCCAATATACGTTGAGTAAGAGGATGTTCCACTCTTTTGGAGGATGGAGATCTCCGAGCGCATGTTTCCAGTTTAAAATCATCACCTGAATCCAATCCGGAGAAGTGAGGACTTAGGACACATCGATGCCGGATCCTGATCGGATCGTGGTTATAAGCCCCGCTGAAGGTCGTCCCATGGCCCCTTTCTTTGCAGCTGAAAAAATTATTTCATAACCATCCAGTTGGTGTTTGGTGGTTAGCCATGTCTCCTGTAAGCACAGGATATCATAATGGCCCAAATTGACACCTGTTACTTTAGTTAAGTGATCAAAAACTTGCGTGTTCCAACATCCTAGTTTTAGCTACTTGCTTAGGGTTGTTTTAGCTCCAGTGATCTTTTTGCGGCCTTCAGATCATTGTTTTCCATCTTTAACCAATGGTTGCAAATTTTTTCGATGAAGTTTCGTGTCAGTCTTGAGCCACATCCAGGGCCCTCAGTTTTCGCCACCTGGTCCTTCCGGCTTTTTCGATGGTGAGACTTTTCGCGGGGAGCGTAAGGCTCTCCGAGTCTGAACCAGTTACTGGTCAGGAATTTCCAACCCACAGGATCGTTTTTTTGTGTGTCTAGATCCAATTGTGAAGTTGGGTGAACTCTACGTCTCTCTGTCAACTGATCGTTGTGAGAGGGTCGAGCATGATCCATCCTGCTGATATAATGGATATGAGGGCCTTCTACCGTTGTTAATGAATTTGTAGATTTTCTTAAGTCTGCAACTGGTCTTCTCGGCGGCTCCACTTTTTAGTTTGGGCGTTTAATTTCCGTTAACTCGTATCCCAAAATCAGGAGGTTTTTAATTTCTTTCAACAGTTGAAATGTGATGATTTTTGAATTAAGATGGATGCATGAGTAATCTGTTCTTCCTGACGTACTAGGTTCTACCATCCATAAGTCATTGTTCCGGATGTATCTCAGGCTTGGTATTTGAGTTAAGACTTTCAAGATGTTGGTTCTATTCAATGTCTCTCCGCCGGCCTTAGTGTGGATACGTTTCAGCCTTATGGTACAGTCACTTTCGATTTGCTTTAATTCCACCTTTAGATCCCTTTCCTTCTCTTGTCTTATTGAGTTTTTGAAGATGGTAGCAGCACGTTGGTTCTGTGAAAGGGATGAGAATCTGTTTCCAGTGCCGGCTTTCACGATAGACTTGGGAGTCTTATGATCGACTTTCGACTCACAGCTCCGAAGATAAAAGTTCTCGGACGGGGATCTACATCTTCTCCTATGATTGGTACAGGCCTCTGGCGATGAATCATGGTTCCTTTTGTTTACTGATGACAACCTTGATTTTTCCAAGCCGCGAGACTTGAATTTTGGACTTCTTATTGAAGGCGTCAATGGTGGTGGTGATTGGTCGTGGATTATAACTTTGCTTGGAGGTTCCTGAATAATAGTTGGTGTGGTTACCTCATCGGCCTTTCTCTTTGGAGTTTTTCTCTCACTGGTTTCGAAACCAGTCGCGTCAATAGTGATCGAGCTCCATTCTGACTGGTCCTCTACGATCATCACTGGATTAGTTGCCTCTGCCTTTGCTGAGGTGTTGAACGCAAGAGTTTGATGCTTCAGGCAAGAGGAGACCTCATCCTGCGATTTAGGTGATATGACTCTCGTTCGGTCCACAAGTTTAGTTTGTCTCTTCAAGATTTGAGAACTTTGTGTCAGTGCTGTCTTTTTGTGGTCTATCTTGGAGCTAAAGTGAACAATCGACTTTTGCTGATTGAAGATACCGTAAGAGAAAACCTTAGGGTTTGGGTCTGGTCCTTTGATGTTCACCCTCTGATGATCTGCAGGGTTTGTATATGAGAAAGGATTGGACGCTGTTTTTTTAATTTCCGCAGTGGCAATTCTAAGGTTGCCCCCCTAGTTGATCTTGTCTTCTTTTTCTATTATTGCAATTATAACATCGAAAGAATCGGGCAAGTGTCCGTGATCTGAGAGTGTGGTACTTTCGGCTTGTTGATCAGCTATGCTAGACGAGTTTAAGTTTGTAGATGGCAATGGTTCCAAGTTAGTTTGGGTATGCTTGGTCAATCTGTTGCCGTTGTCACCACCTGTCGCGTAGGAGATAGAGGATGGGTGTGAGGGTCTGGAGGAAGCCGACCTGAGTGATTGATCTATCCTGGCTGCCAGAGTGCCCTCGGTACCAATGAAATATCCTTATAGGTAGTTTAACTTAGACTGCATCAGGGCTATTATCAACGTCTGGTCTCGTAGAGTGTCATTAATGCTCTCATAGAGCTTGCTAAATGGAGCAAGTGCAATCGTCACCGTGGACATGAGGCTTAGCAAGTCATCCTTTTTTTTGGGGGTGAGTCTTGCGAGGATAAATGATGGATTTCACTCAGTCTTCGCATTGGGATAGGGGTGTGGGGCAGATCTGTGTTTTTTTTTAACCCACTGGGTTTGACGGTATCAAAGCTTTTCTGTTTAAATACAGATGACTTTAAGGTTTTTTGCACCAACAGAGAAGAGACTGATGAAGAATTATTAGAAATTAGATCAGAGTTGCAGAATGTCAAAATGCCACCTTTGTCTGCAGGGAGTTTGTGTTTCATCAGCAGTCAGGGATGCACATATGACCTTTGAACCTGCTCTCTGCCATTTCACAGCCGTGTCTGAGGGCACCCCTAGGCTACCTCAGCAAAAACACAAAGTTGCACTATAATTTTGGTTTGGAACATATCCAAAATGGGGTCTGATTGGCAGGCCTCCCTTTCAGAAACAGAATTAGGGTATTTCACCCTCACCAGGTGGCATTTTGTCACACCAGCCAAAACCTATTTCAATGTATCTAAATGTGAACATGTTGTACTGACGTCAATCTCTAAAACAGGATGTAACATCAGAGGGTGAGAGGAAGTGCAGTCTGTAGATCAACCATTGAGCAAAAGAGCAAAGTTAAATATTGCAGTCCATTTACTTTCCAAAAGACAACCTAACATATCTAGTCATTCTTCTGGCCAGCATTGGTAATAACACTAGTACTTGTAACAATAGAAGTAACGCTAGGAGCAGTAGGTCTAGTGGTGTGATTGGATGTGGTAGGTATCGTACTACTTCCAAGACTATGATATGATATGGCATGTATAATGCGCCTATACACAAGTGTTGCAAGGCGCGACTATAACCGATATACGTTAGCAATAGTTGTCCATTTAACAGTAGTCCCAGGAGTGCTAGTCGTATGTTTAGTGTCACTACTTATATAGAAGCAGTGCTACCTGAGTTGGTAAAATAGCTCAGCGGGTTGCAATCTATTTTTGATGTGCAGATCACAGGTTCGAATCCTGGCATGGCCAACTCAGCCTTTTATCCTTCTGATGTCAATACATGAATACCAATGACAGCAGTAACAGGTGTGGTACTGGCAGTATTAATACCAATTGCTATTGACAATAGTAGTTATAGCAGGGTTGCTGCCTCATTCAAGCACAGCCTTAAGGCAGTAGTGACTCAATGTACTTATGTCATGTGACGTGTGATGTCTGTGCTCCTCTGTCACAGGGAAACAGGAATAGGCTTGCATAGGTAAAACACTGTGGCTGTGGAGTTATAATAATAATAATAATAATAATTTGGCATTTATATAGCGCTACGAACCCTTAGGTATCTGAGCGCTGCTTATTATTACCCACGGTGTGTGGTGCTCATTTATCGACCTCGGAAGGATGAAACGCTGAGTTTGGCGCTGCCGGGATTCGAACCTGCGTTCGCAGGCTCTGCACTGATGTCAAAGCGAGCGCTCTACTCACTGTGCCACTTGACCGGCCTATGGCGGCTGTGGTGTTATGGCGGCTGTGGTGTTATGGTGGTTGTCGTGTTATGGTGGCTGTGGTGTTATGGCGGCTGTGGTGTTATGGCGGCTGTGGTGTCATGGCAGCTGTGGTTATGGCGGTTGTGGTGTTATGGTGGTTGTGGTGCTACGGCAGCTGTGGTTCTATGGTGGCTGTGGTGTCATGGTGGCTGTGGTGGTATGGTGGCTGTGGTGTCATGGCGGATGTGGTGTCATGGTGGCTGTGGTTATGGTGGTTGTGGTGTTATGGTGGTTGTGGTGCTATGGCAGCTGTGGTTCTATGGTGGCTGTGGTGTCATGGTGGCTGTGGTGGTATGGCGGCTGTGGTGTCATGGCGGATGTGGTGTCATGGTGGTTGTGGTGTCATGGTGGCTGTGGTTATGGTGGCTGTGGTGATATGGCGGCTGTGGTGTCATGGCAGTTGTGGTGTCATGGCAGCTGTGGTGTCATGGCGTCTGTGGTGTCATGGCGGCTGTGGTGTCATGGCGGCTGTGGTGTCATGACGGCTGTGGTGTCATGGCGGCTGTGGTGTCATGTCGGCTGTGGTGTCATGGTGGATGTGGTGTTATGGCAGCTGTGGTGTGATGGCGGCTGTGGTGTCATGCGGCAGTGGTGTTATGTCGGCTGTGGTGTCATTGCGTCTGTGGTGTTATGGCAGCTATGGTGTTATGCTGTTGTGGTGTCATGGCAGCTGTGGTATTATATCGGCTGTGGTGTTATGCTGGCTGTGGTGTCATGACAGCTGTGGTGTTATGTCGGGTGTGGTGTTATGGTGGCTGTGGTGTAATGGCGGCTGTGGTGTCATGGCAGCTTTGGTCTTATGCTGGCTGTGGTGTTATGTCAGCTGTGGTGTTAAGGCGGCTGTGGTGTCATGGGTGCTGTGGTGTTATGGCGGCTGTGGTGTCATGGCGGCTGTGGTGTTATGGTGGCTCTGGTGTCATGGCGGCTGTGGTGTTATGGCGGTTGTGGTGTTATGGCGGCTGTGGGGTCATGGCGGCTGTGGTGTCATGGCAGCTGTGGTGTCATGGTGGCTGTGGTGTTATGGTGGCTATGGTGTTATGCTGGTTGTGGTGTCATGGCGGCTGTGGTGTCATGGCGGCTGTGGTGTTATGTCGGCTGTGGTGTCATGGTGGATGTGGTGTTATGGCAGCTGTGGTGTTATGGCGGCTGTGGTGTCATGGCGGCAGTGGTGTTATGTTGGCTGTGGTGTCATTGCGTCTGTGGTGTTATGGCTGCTATGGTGTTATGCTGGTTGTGGTGTCATGGCGGCTGTGGTGTTATATCGGCTGTGGTGTTATGGCGGCTGTAGTGTCATGGCGGCTGTGGTGTCATGGCACCTGTGGTGTCATGGCGGCTGTGGTGTTATGGCGGCTGTGGTGTCATGGCGGCTGTGGTGTCATGGTGGCTGTGGTGTCATGCCGGCTGTGGTGTCATGCCGGCTGTGGTGTCATGGCGGCTGTGGTGTTATGGCGGCTGTGGTGTCATGGCAGCTGTGGTGTCATGGTGGCTGTGGTGTTATGCTGGTTGTGGTGTCATGGCAGCTGTGGTGTCATGGTGGTTGTATTGTCATGGCGGCTGTGGTGTTATGTCGGCTGTGTTGTCATGGCGGCTGTGGTGTTATGGCGGCTGTGGTGTTATGCTGGTTGTGGTGTCATGGCAGCTGTGGTGTTATGTCGGGTGTGGTGTTATGGTGGCTGTGGTGTAATGGCGGCTATGGTTTTATGGCGGCTGAGGTGTTATGGCAGCTGTGGTGTTATGGCATGTGTGGTGTTATGGCGGCTGTGGTGTCATGGCGGCTGTGGTGTTATGATGGCTGTGGTGACATGGCTTCTGTGGTGTCATGGCAGCTGTGGTGTCATGGCAGCTGTGGTGTCATGGTGGCTGTGGTGTTATGGCGATTGTGGTGTTATGGCGGCTGTGGTGTTATGGCAGCTGTGGTGTCATGGCGGCTGTGGTGTTATGGCGGCTGTGGTGTTATGGCGGCTGTGGTGTTATGGTGGCTGTGGTGTCATGGTGGCTGTGGTTTTGTGGTGGCTGTGGTGTTATGTCGGCTGTGGTGTCATGGCAACTGTGGTGTTTTGGCGGCTCTGGTGTCATGGTGGCTGTGGTTTCATGGCGGCTTTGGTGTTATGTCGGGTGTGGTGTTATGGCGGCTGTGGTGTCATGGCGGCTTTGGTGTTATGGCGGCTGTGGTGACATGGCTTCCGTGGTGTCATGGTGGCTGTGGTGTCATGGCGGCTGTGGTGTCATGGCGGCTGTAGTGTCATGGCAGCTGTCGTGTCATGGCGGCTGTGGTGTTATGGTGGCTGTGGTGTTATGGCAGCTGTGGTGTTATGGCGGCTGTGGTGATATGGCGTCTTTGGTGTCATGGCAGCTGTGGTGTCATGGAGGCTGTGATGTTATGGCGGCTGTGGTGTTATGGCGGCTGTGGTGTCATGGCGGTTGTGGTGTTATGGCGGCTGTGGTGTATGGTGGCTGTGGTGTTATGGCGGCTGTGGTGTCATGGTGGCTGTGGTTTTATGGCGTCTGTGGTGTTATGGCATCTGTGGTGTTATGGAGGCTGTGGTGTCATGGTGGCTGTGGTGTCATGGCGTCTGTGGTGTTTTTGTCGGCTGTGGTGTTATGGCGGCTGTGGTGTCATGGCATCTGTGGTGTCATGGCGGCTGTGGTGTCATGGCTGCTGTGGTGTTATGGTCGCTGTGGTGTTATGGCGGCTGTGGTGTTATGGCGGCTGTGGTGTTTTGTCGGCTGTGGTGTTATGCTGGTTGTGGTGTCATGGCGGCTGTGGTGTCATGGTGGCTGTGGTGTCATGGCGGCTGTGGTGTCATGCCGGCTGTGGTGTCATGGCGGCTGTGGTGTCATGGCGGCTGTGGTGTTATGGTGGCTCTGGTGTCATGGTGGCTATGGTGTTATGCTGGTTGTGGTGTCATGGCGGCTGTGGTGTTATGTCGGCTGTGGTGTCATGGTGGATGTGGTGTTATGGCAGCTGTGGTGTTATGGCGGCTGTGGTGTCTTGGCGGCAGTGGTGTTATGTTGGCTGTGGTGTCATTGCGTCTGTGGTGTTATGGCTGCTATGGTGTTATGCTGGTTGTGGTGTCATGGCGGCTGTGGTGTTATATCGGCTGTGGTGTTATGGCGGCTGTAGTGTCATGGCGGCTGTGGTGTCATGGCACCTGTGGTGTCATGGCGGCTGTGGTGTTATGGCGGCTGTGGTGTCATGGCGGCTGTGGTGTCATGGTGGCTGTGGTGTCATGCCGGCTGTGGTGTCATGCCGGCTGTGGTGTCATGGCGGCTGTGGTGTTATGGCGGCTGTGGTGTCATGGCAGCTGTGGTGTCATGGTGGCTGTGGTGTTATGCTGGTTGTGGTGTCATGGCAGCTGTGGTGTCATGGTGGTTGTATTGTCATGGCGGCTGTGGTGTTATGTCGGCTGTGTTGTCATGGCGGCTGTGGTGTTATGGCGGCTGTGGTGTTATGCTGGTTGTGGTGTCATGGCAGCTGTGGTGTTATGTCGGGTGTGGTGTTATGGTGACTGTGGTGTAATGGCGGCTATGGTTTTATGGCGGCTGTGGTGTTATGGCAGCTGTGGTGTTATGGCGGCAGTGGTGTCATGGCGGCTGTGGTGTTATGTCGGCTGTGGTGTCATGGCGACTGTGGTGTTTTGGCGGCTCTGGTGTCATGGTGGCTGTGGTCTCATGGCAGCTTTGGTGTTATGTCATGTGTGGTGTTATGGCGGCTGTGGTGTCATGGCGGCTGTGGTGTTATGATGGCTGTGGTGACATGGCTTCTGTGGTGTCATGGCAGTTGTGGTGTCATGGCAGCTGTGGTGTCATGGTGGCTGTGGTGTTATGGTGATTGTGGTGTTATGGCGGCTGTGGTGTTATGGCAGCTGTGGTGTCATGGCGGCTGTGGTGTTATGGCGGCTGTGGTGTTATGGCGGCTGTGGTGTTATGGTGGCTGTGGTGTCATGGTGGCTGTGGTTTTGTGGTGGCTGTGGTGTTATGTCGGCTGTGGTGTCATGGCAACTGTGGTGTTTTGGCGGCTCTGGTGTCATGGTGGCTGTGGTTTCATGGCGGCTTTGGTGTTATGTCGGGTGTGGTGTTATGGCGGCTGTGGTGTCATGGCGGCTTTGGTGTTATGGCGGCTGTGGTGACATGGCTTCCGTGGTGTCATGGTGGCTGTGGTGTCATGGCGGCTGTGGTGTCATGGCGGCTGTAGTGTCATGGCAGCTGTCGTGTCATGGCGGCTGTGGTGTTATGGTGGCTGTGGTGTTATGGCAGCTGTGGTGTTATGGCGGCTGTGGTGATATGGCGTCTTTGGTGTCATGGCAGCTGTGGTGTCATGGAGGCTGTGATGTTATGGCGGCTGTGGTGTTATGGCGGCTGTGGTGTCATGGCGGCTGTGGTGTTATGGCGGCTGTGGTGTATGGTGGCTGTGGTGTTATGGCGGCTGTGGTGTCATGGTGGCTGTGGTTTTATGGCGCCTGTGGTGTTATGGCATCTGTGGTGTTATGGAGGCTGTGGTGTCATGGTGGCTGTGGTGTCATGGCGTCTGTGGTGTTTTGTCGGCTGTGGTGTTATGGCGACTGTGGTGTCATGGCATCTGTGGTGTCATGGCGGCTGTGGTGTCATGGCTGCTGTGGTGTTATGGTCGCTGTGGTGTTATGGCGGCTGTGGTGTTATGGCGGCTGTGGTGTTTTGTCAGCTGTGGTGTTATGCTGGTTGTGGTGTCATGGCGGCTGTGGTGTCATGGTGGCTGTGGTGTCATGGCGGCTGTGGTGTCATGCCGGCTGTGGTGTCATGGCGGCTGTGGTGTTATGGCGGCTGTGGTGTTATGCTGGCTGTGGTGTCATGGCAACTGTGGTGTTTTGGCGGCTCTGGTGTCATGGTGGCTGTGGTTTCATCGCGGCTTTGGTGTTATGTCGGGTGTGGTGTTATGGCGGCTGTGGTGTCATGGCGGCTTTGGTGTTATGGCGGCTGTGGTGACATGGCTTCCGTGGTGTCATGGTGGCTGTGGTGTCTTGGCGGCTGTGGTGTTATGGCGGCTGTCGTGTCATGGCAGCTGTGGTGTTATGGTGGCTGTGGTGTTATGGCAGTTGTGGTGTTATGGCGGCTGTGGTGATATGGCTTCTTTGGTGTCATGGCAGCTGTGGTGTCATGGAGGCTGTGGTGTTATGGCGGCTGTGGTGTTATGGCGGCTGTGGTGTCATGGCGGCTGTGGTGTTATGGCGGCTGTGGTGTTATGGCGGCTGTGGTGTATGGTGGCTGTGGTGTTATGGTGGCTGTGGTGTAATGGTGGCTGTGGTTTTATGGCGTCTGTGGTGTTATGGCATCTGTGGTGTTATGGAGGTTGTGGTGTCATGGTGGCTGTGGTGTCATGGCGTCTGTGATGTTTTGTCGGCTGTGGTGTTATGGCGGCTGTGGTGTCATGGCATCTGTGGTGTCATGGCGGCTGTGGTGTCAAGGTGGCTGTGGTGTCATGGCTGCTGTGGTGTTATGGTCGCTGTGGTGTTATGGCGGCTGTGGTGTTATGGCGGCTGTGGTGTTTTGTCGGCTGTGGTGTTATGGTGGTTGTGGTGTCATGGCGGCTGTGGTGTCATGGTGGCTGTGGTGTCATGGCGGCTGTGGTGTTATGTCGGCTGTGGTGTCATGGCGGCTGTGGTGTTATGGCGGCTGTGGTGTTATGCTGGCTGTTGTGTCATGGCAGCTGTGGTGTTATGTCGGGTGTGGTGTTATGGTGGCTGTGGTGTCATGGCGGCTATGGTGTTATGGCGGCTGTGGTGTTATGGCAGCTGTGGTGTTATGGCGGCAGTGGTGTCATGGCGGCTGTGGTGTTATGTCGGCTGTGGTGTCATGGCGACTGTGGTGTTTTGGCAGCTCTGGTGTCATGGTGGCTGTGGTCTCATGGCGGCTTTGGTGTTATGTCGTGTGTGGTGTTATGGCGGCTGTGGTGTCATGGCGGCTGTGGTGTTATGGCGGCTGTGGTGTCATGGCTTCTGTGGTGTCATGGCAGCTGTGGTGTCATGGCAGCTGTGGTGTCATGGTGGCTGTGGTGTCATGGCGGCTGTGGTGTTATGGCGATTGTGGTGTTATGGCAGCTGTGGTGTCATGGCAGCTGTGGTGTCATGGCGGCTGTAATGTTATGGCGGCTGTGGTGTTATGGCGGCTGTGGTGTCATGGTGGCTGTGGTTTTGTGGTGGCTGTGGTGTTATGTTGGCTGTGGTGTCATGGCACCTGTGGTGCTTTGGCGGCTCTGGTGTCATGGTGGCTGTGGTCTCATGGCGGCTTTGGTGTTATGTCGGGTGTGGTGTTATGGTGGCTGTCGTGTCATGGCGGCTTTGGTGTTATGGCGGCTGTGGTGACATGGCTTCTGTGGTGTCATGGCAGCTGTGGTGTAATGGCGGCTGTGGTGTCATGGCGGCTGTGGTGTCATGGCGGCTGTGGTGTTATGGCGGCTGTCGTGTCATGGCAGCTGTGGTGTTATGGCGGCTGTGGTGACATGGCTTCTTTGGTGTCATGGCAGCTGTGGTGTCATGGAGGCTGTGGTGTTATGGCGGCTGTGGTGTTATGGCGGCTGTGGTGTCATGGCGGCTGTGGTGTTATGGCGGCTGTGGTGTTATGGGGGCTGTGTTGTTATGGTGGCTGTGGTGTCATGGTGGCTGTGGTGTTATGTCGGCTGTGGTGTCATGGCGGCGGTTGTGTTATGGCGGCTGTGGTGTTATGCTGGCTGTGGTGTCATGGCAGCTGTGGTGTTATGTCGGGTGTGGTGTTATGGTGGCTGTGGTGTTATGGCGGCTGTGGTGTTATGGCGGCTGTGGTGTTATGGCAGCTGTGGTGTTATGGCGGCAGTGGTGTCATGGCGGCTGTGGTGGTATGTCGGCTGTGGCGTCATGGCGACTGTGGTGTTTTGGCAGCTCTGGTGTCATGGTGGCTGTGGTCTCATGGCGGCTTTGTTGTTATGTCGTGTGTGGTGTTATGACGGCTGTGGTGTCATGGCGGCTGTGGTGTTATGGCGGCTGTGGTGTCATGGCGGCTGTGGTGTTATGTCGGCTGTGGCGTCATGGCGACTGTGGTGTTTTGGCAGCTCTGGTGTCATGGTGGCTGTGGTCTCATGGCGGCTTTGGTGTTATGTCGTGTGTGGTGTTATGGCGGCTGTGGTGTCATGGCGGCTGTGGTGTTATGGCGGCTTTGGTGACATGGTTTCTGTGGTGTCATGGCAGCTGTGGTGTCATGGCAGCTGTGGTGTCATGGTGGCTGTGGTGTCATGGTGACTGTGGTGTTATGACGATTGTGGTGTTATGGTGGCTGTGGTGTCATGGCGGCTGTGGTGTTATGCGGCTGTGGTGTCATGGTGGCTGTGGTTTTGTGGTGGCTGTGGTGTTATGTTGGCTGTGGTGTCATGGCCACTGTGGTGTTTTGGTGGCTCTGATGTCATGGTGGCTGTGGTCTCATGGCAGCTTTGGTGTTATGTCGGGTGTGGTGTCATGGCGGCTGTCGTGTCATGGCGGCTTTGGTGTTATGGCGGCTGTGGTGACATGGCTTCCGTGGTGTCATGGTGGCTGTGGTGTCATGGCGGCTGTGGTGTCATGGCGGCTGTAGTGTCATGGCAGCTGTCGTGTCATGGCGGCTGTGGTGTTATGGTGGCTGTGGTGTTATGGCAGCTGTGGTGTTATGGCGGCTGTGGTGATATGGCTTCTTTGGTGTCATGGCAGCTGTGGTGTCATGGAGGCTGTGATGTTATGGCGGCTGTGGTGTTATGGAGGCTGTGGTGTCATGGCGGCTGTGGTGTTATGGTGGCTGTGGTGTATGGTGGCTGTGGTGTTATGGCGGCTGTGGTGTCATGGTGGCTGTGGTTTTATGGCGTCTGTGGTGTTATGGCATCTGTGGTGTTATGGAGGCTGTGGTGTCATGGTGGCTGTGGTGTCATGGCGTCTGTGGTGTTTTGTCGGCTGTGGTGTTATGGCGGCTGTGGTGTCATGGCATCTGTGGTGTCATGGCGGCTGTGGTGTCAAGGTGGCTGTGGGGTCATGGCTGCTGTGGTGTTATGGTCGCTGTGGTGTTATGGCGGCTGTGGTGTTATGGCGGCTGTGGTGTTTTGTCGGCTGTGGTGTTATGCTGGTTGTGGTGTCATGGCGGCTGTGGTGTCATGGTGGCTGTGGTGTCATGGCGGCTGTGGTGTCATGCCGGCTGTGGTGTCATGGCGGCTGTGGTGTTATGGCGGCTGTGGTGTTATGCTGGCTGTGGTGTCGTGGCAGCTGTGGTGTTATGGCGGCTGTGGTGTCATGGTGGCTGTGGTTTTGTGGTGGCTGTGGTGTTATGTTGGCTGTGGTGTCATGGCACCTGTGGTGCTTTGGCGGCTCTGGTGTCATGGTGGCTGTGGTCTCATGGCGGCTTTGGTGTTATGTCGGGTGTGGTGTTATGGTGGCTGTCGTGTCATGGCGGCTTTGGTGTTATGGCGGCTGTGGTGACATGGCTTCTGTGGTGTCATGGCAGCTGTGGTGTAATGGCGGCTGCGGTGTCATGGCGGCTGTGGTGTCATGGCAGCTGTCGTGTCATGGTGGCTGTGGTGTTATGGCAGCTGTGGTGTTATGGCGGCTGTGGTGACATGGCTTCTTTGGTGTCATGGCAGCTGTGGTGTCATGGAGGCTGTGGTGTTATGGCAGCTGTGGTGTTATGGCGGCTGTGGTGTCATGGCGGCTGTGGTGTTATGGCGGCTGTGGTGTTATGGGGGCTGTGGTTTTATGGTGGCTGTGGTATCATGGTGGCTGTGGTGATATGTCGGCTGTGGTGTCATGGCGGCTGTTGTGTTATGGCGGCTGTGGTGTTATGCTGGCTGTGGTGTCATGCTAGCTGTGGTGTTATGTCGGGTGTGGTGTTATGGTGGCTGTGGTGTCATGGCGGCTATGGTGTTATGGCGGCTGTGGTGTTATGGCAGCTGTGGTGTTATGCGGCTGTGGTGTCATGGCGGCTGTGGTGTTATGTCGGCTTTGGCGTCATGGCGACTGTGGTGTTTTGGCAGCTCTGGTGTCATGGTGGCTGTGGTCTCATGGCGGCTTTGGTGTTATGTCGTGTGTGGTGTTATGGCGGCTGTGGTGTCATGGCGGCTGTGGTGTTATGGCGGCTGTGGTGTCATGGCGGCTGTGGTGTTATGTCGGCTGTGGCGTCATGGCGACTGTGGTGTTTGGGCAGCTCTGGTGTCATGGTGGCTGTGGTCTCATGGCGGCTTTGGTGTTATGTCGTGTGTGGTGTTATGGCAGCTGTGGTGACATGGTTTCTGTGGTGTCATGGCAGCTGTGGTGTTATGTCGGGTGTGGTGTTATGGTGGCTGTGGTGTCATGGCGGCTATGGTGTTATGGTGGCTGTGGTGTTATGGCAGCTGTGGTGTTATGGCGGCAGTGGTGTAATGGCGGCTGTGGTGTTTTGGCAGCTCTGGTGTCATGGTGGCTGTGGTCTCATGGCGGCTTTGGTGTTATGTTGTGTGTGGTGTTATGGCGGCTGTGGTGTCATGGCGGCTGTGGTGTTATGGTGGCTGTGGTGTCATGGCTTCTGTAGTGTCATGGCAGCTGTGGTGTCATGGCAGCTGTGGTGTCATGGTGGCTGTGGTGTCATGGCGGCTGTGGTGTTATGGCGATTGTGGTGTTATGGCGGCTGTGGTGTCATGGCAGCTGTGGTGTCATGGCGGCTGTGGTGTTATGGCGGCTGTGGTGTTATGGCGGCTGTGGTGTCATGGTGGCTGTGGTTTTGTGGTGGCTGTGGTGTTATGTTGGCTGTGGTGTCATGGCACCTGTGGTGCTTTGGCGGCTCTGGTGTCATGGTGGCTGTGGTCTCATGGCGGCTTTGGTGTTATGTCGGGTGTGGTGTTTTGGTGGCTGTCGTGTCATGGCGGCTTTGGTGTTATGGCGGCTGTGGTGACATGGCTTCTGTGGTGTCATGGCAGCTGTGGTGTAATGGTGGCTGCGGTGTCATGGCGGCTGTGGTGTCATGGCAGCTGTCGTGTCATGGTGGCTGTGGTGTTATGGCGGCTGTGGTGTCATGCCGGCTGTGGTGTCATGGCGGCTGTGGTGTTTTGTCGGCTGTGGTGTTATGCTGGTTGTGGTGTCATGGCGGCTGTGGTGTCATGGTGGCTGTGGTGTCATGGCGGCTGTGGTGTCATGCCGGCTGTGGTGTCATGGCGGCTGTGGTGTTATGGCGGCTGTGGTGTTATGCTGGCTGTGGTGTCATGGCAACTGTGGTGTTTTGGCGGCTCTGGTGTCATGGTGGCTGTGGTTTCATGGCGGCTTTGGTGTTATGTCGGGTGTGGTGTTATGGCGGCTGTGGTGTCATGGCGGCTTTGGTGTTATGGCGGCTGTGGTGACATGGCTTCCGTGGTGTCATGGTGGCTGTGGTGTCATGGCAGCTGTGGTGTAATGGCGGCTGTAGTGTCATGGCAGCTGTCGTGTCATGGCGGCTGTGGTGTTATGGCAGCTGTGGTGTTATGGCGGCTGTGGTGATATGGCTTCTTTGGTGTCATGGCAGCTGTGGTGTCATGGAGGCTGTGGTGTTATGGCGGCTGTGGTGTTATGGCGGCTGTGGTGTCATGGCGGCTGTGGTGTTATGGCGGCTTGGTGTATGGTGGCTGTGGTGTTATGGCGGCTGTGGTGTCATGGTGGCTGTGGTTTTATGGCGTCTGTGGTGTTATGGCATCTGTGGTGTTATGGAGGCTGTGGTGTCATGGTGGCTGTGGTGTCATGGCGTCTGTGGTGTTTTGTCGGCTGTGGTGTTATGGCGGCTGTGGTGTCATGGCATCTGTGGTGTCAAGGCGGCTGTGGTGTCAAGGTGGCTGTGGTGTCATGGCTGCTGTGGTGTTATGGTCGCTGTGGTGTTATGGCGGCTGTGGTGTTATGGCGGCTGTGGTGTTTTGTCGGCTGTGGTGTTATGCTGGTTGTGGTGTCATGGCGGCTGTGGTGTCATGGTGGCTGTGGTGTCATGGCGGCTGTGGTGTTATGTCGGCTGTGGTGTCATGGCGGCTGTGGTGTTATGGCGGCTGTGGTGTTATGCTGGCTGTGGTGTCATGGCAGCTGTGGTGTTATGTCGGGTGTGGTGCTATGGTGGCTGTGGTGTCATGGCGGCTATGGTGTTATGGCGGCTGTGGTGTTATGGCAGCTGTGGTGTTATGGCGGCAGTGGTGTAATGGCGGCTGTGGTGTTTTGGCAGCTCTGGTGTCATGGTGGCTGTGGTCTCATGGCGGCTTTGGTGTTATGTTGTGTGTGGTGTTATGGCGGCTGTGGTGTCATGGCGGCTGTAGTGTCATGGCAGCTGTGGTGTCATGGCAGCTGTGGTGTCATGGTGGCTGTGGTGTCATGGCGGCTGTGGTGCTATGGCGATTGTGGTGTTATGGCGGCTGTGGTGTCATGGCAGCTGTGGTGTTATGGCGGCTGTGGTGTTATGGCGGCTGTGGTGTCATGGTGGCTGTGGTTTTGTGGTGGCTGTGGTGTTATGTTGGCTGTGGTGTCATGGCACCTGTGGTGCTTTGGCGGCTCTGGTGTCATGGTGGCTGTGGTCTCATGGCGGCTTTGGTGTTATGTCGGGTGTGGTGTTATGGTGGCTGTCGTGTCATGGCGGCTTTGGTGTTATGGCGGCTCTGGTGACATGGCTTCTGTGGTGTCATGGCAGCTGTGGTGTAATGGCGGCTGCGGTGTCATGGCGGCTGTGGTGTCATGGCAGCTGTCGTGTCATGGTGGCTGTGGTGTTATGGCAGCTGTGGTGTTATGGCGGCTGTGGTGACATGGCTTCTTTGGTGTCATGGCAGCTGTGGTGTCATGGAGGCTGTGGTGTTATGGCAGCTGTGGTGTTATGGCGGCTGTGGTGTCATGGCGGCTGTGGTGTTATGGCGGCTGTGGTGTTATGGGGGCTGTGGTGTTATGGTGGCTGTGGTATCATGGTGGCTGTGGTGTTATGTCGGCTGTGGTGTCATGGCGGCTGTTGTGTTATGGCGGCTGTGGTGTTATGCTGGCTGTGGTGTCATGGCAGCTGTGGTGTTATGTCGGGTGTGGTGTTATGGTGGCTGTGGTGTCATGGCGGCTATGGTGTTATGGCGGCTGTGGTGTTATGGCAGCTGTGGTGTTATGGCGGCTGTGGTGTCATGGCGGCTGTGGTGTTATGTCGGCTTTGGCGTCATGGCGACTGTGGTGTTTTGGCAGCTCTGGTGTCATGGTGGCTGTGGTCTCATGGCGGCTTTGGTGTTATGTCGTGTGTGGTGTTATGGCGGCTGTGGTGTCATGGCGGCTGTGGTGTTATGGCGGCTGTGGTGTCATGGCGGCTGTGGTGTTATGTCGGCTGTGGCGTCATGGCGACTGTGGTGTTTTGGCAGCTCTGGTGTCATGGTGGCTGTGGTCTCATGGCGGCTTTGGTGTTATGTCGTGTGTGGTGTTATGGCAGCTGTGGTGTCATGGCTGCTGTGGTGTTATGGCGGCTGTGGTGACATGGTTTCTGTGATGTCATGGCAGCTGTGGTGTCATGGCAGCTGTGGTGTCATGGTGGCTGTGGTGTCATGGCGGCTGTGGTGTTATGGCGATTGTGGTGTTATGGCGGCTGTGGTGTCATGGCGGCTGTGGTGTCATGGCGGCTGTGGTGTTATGGCGGCTGTGGTGTCATGGTGGCTGTGGTTTTGTGGTGGCTGTGGTGTTATGTTGGCTGTGGTGTCATGGCGACTGTGGTGTTTTGGCGGCTCTGATGTCATGGTGGCTGTGGTCTCATGGCAGCTTTGGTGTTATGTCGGGTGTGGTGTCATGGCGGCTGTCGTGTCATGGTGGCTGTGGTGTTATGGCGGCTGTGGTGTCATGGCGGCTGTGGTGTTATGTCGGCTGTGGCGTCATGGCGACTGTGGTGTTTTGGCAGCTCTGGTGTCATGGTGGCTGTGGTCTCATGGCGGCTTTGGTGTTATGTCGTGTGTGGTGTTATGGCAGCTGTGGTGTCATGGCTGCTGTGGTGTTATGGCGGCTGTGGTGACATGGTTTCTGTGATGTCATGGCAGCTGTGGTGTCATGGCAGCTGTGGTGTCATGGTGGCTGTGGTGTCATGGCGGCTGTGGTGTTATGGCGATTGTGGTGTTATGGCGGCTGTGGTGTCATGGCGGCTGTGGTGTCATGGCGGCTGTGGTGTTATGGCGGCTGTGGTGTCATGGTGGCTGTGGTTTTGTGGTGGCTGTGGTGTTATGTTGGCTGTGGTGTCATGGCGACTGTGGTGTTTTGGCAGCTCTGATGTCATGGTGGCTGTGGTCTCATGGCAGCTTTGGTGTTATGTCGGGTGTGGTGTCATGGCGGCTGTCGTGTGATGGCGGCTTTGGTGTTATGGCGGCTGTGGTGACATGGCTTCTGTGGTGTCATGGCAGCTGTGGTGTAATGGCGGCTGTGGTGTCATGGCGGCTGTGGTGTCATGGCAGCTGTCGTGTCATGGCGGCTGTGGTGTTATGGCGGCTGTGGTGTTATGGCGGCTGTGGTGACATGGCTTCTTTGGTGTCATGGCAGCTGTGGTGTCATGGAGGCTGTGGTGTTATGGCGGCTGTGGTTTTATGGCGGCTGTGGTGTCATGGCGGCTGTGGTGTTATGGCGGCTGTGGTGTCATGGTGGCTGTGGTGTCATGGTGGCTGTGGTTGTATGGTGTCTGTGGTGTTATGGCGTCTGTGGTGTTATGGAGGCTGTGGTGTCATTGTGGCTGTGGTGTCATGGCGTCTGTGGTGTTATGGAGGCTGTGGTGTCATGGTGGCTGTGGTGTCATGGCGGCTGTGGTGTCATGGCGGCTGTGGTTTTATGGCGGCTGTGGTGTTATGGCGGCTGTGGTGTTTTGTCGGCTGTGGTGTTATGGCGGCTGTGGTGTCATGGCATCTGTGGTGTCATGGCGGCTGTGGTGTCAAGGTGGCTGTGGTGTCATGGCTGCTGTGGTGTTATGGTGGCTGTGATGTTATGGCGGCTGTGGTGTTATGTCGTCTGTGGTGGTATGGCAGCTGTGGTGTCATGGTATCTGTGGTGTCATGGCGGCTGTGGTGTCAAGGTGGCTGTGGTGTCATGGCTGCTGTGGTGTTATTGTGGCTGTGGTGTTATGGCGGCTGTTGTGTTATGTCGGCTGTGGTGTTATGGCGGCTGTGGTGTCATGGCGGCTGTGGTGTCAAGGTGACTGTGGTGTCATGACTCCTGTGGTGTTATGGTGGCTGTGGTGTTATGGTGGCTGTGGTGTCATGGCGGCTGTGGTGTTTTGTCGGCTGTGGTGTTATGGCGGCTGTGGTGTCATGGCATCTGTGGTGTCATGGCGGCTGTGGTGTCAAGGTGGCTGTGGTGTCATGGCTGCTGTGGTGTTATGGCGTCTGTGGTGTCAAGGCGGCTGTGGTGTCATGGCGGCTGTGGTGTTATGGTTGCTGTTGTGTTATGTTGGCTGTGGTGTTATGTCGGCTGTGGTGTTATGGTGGCTGTGGTGTCACGGCGGCTGTGGTGTCACGGCGGCTGTGGTGTCAAGGTGACTGTGGTGTCATGGCTCCTGTGGTGTTATGGTGGCTGTGGTGTTATGGTGGCTGTGGTGTCATGGTGGCTGTGGTGTCATGGCGGCTGTGGTGTTTTGTCGGCTGTGGTGTCATGGCGGCTGTGGTGTCATGGCATCTGTGGTGTCATGGCGGCTGTGGTGTCAAGGTGGCTGTGGTGTCATGGCTGCTGTTTTGCTATGCCGGCTGTGGTGTTATGGCAGCTGTGGTGTTATGGTGGCACTGGTGGTATGACATCTGTGGTGTCATGGTGGCTGTGATGTCAAGGTGGCTGTGGTGTCAAGGTGGCTGTGATGTCAAGGTGGCTGTGGTGTCAAGGTGGCTGTGGTGTCATGGCTGCTGTGGTGTTATGGTGGCTGTGGTGTCATGGCGGCTGTGGTGTCATGGCATCTGTGGTGTCATGGCGGCTGTGGTGTCATGGCGGCTTTGGTGTCAAGCTGGCTGTGGTGTTATGGTGGCTGTGGTGTTATGGTGGCTGTGGTGTCATGGCGGCTGTGGTGTTATGGCGGCTGTGGTGTCATGGCGGCTGTGGTGTCATGGCGGCTGTGGTGTCAAGGCGGCTGTGGTGTCATGGCGGCTGTGGTGTTATGTCGGCTGTGGTGTTATGTTGGCTGTGGTGTTACGGTGGCTGTGGTGTCACGGCGGCTGTGGTATCACGGCGGCTGTGGTGTTATGGTGGCTGTGCTTTTAAGGCGGCTGTGGTGTTATGTCGTCTGTGGTGTCATGGCGGCTGTGGTGTCATGGCGGCTGTGGTGTCATGGCGGCTGTGGTGTCAAGTCGGCTGTGGTGTCATGGCGGCTGTGGTGTTATGGCGGCTGTGGTGTTATGGCTTTAAGGTGGACGGGGCAAGACTGAGGAGAGCATTGCTGGCAACGGCCTTGTCCTTGGTTCGGTTCAGAGACTCTCTGGCACTTCTCACTTAGGAAGCTTGCTGCAGAGCCTAGCACATCACACGTTGTGCTGTCTGGGTACCAGTTCTGGAGCTGCTGTAGTGACCTCTGGATTCAGTATCCCCCTCTTTTCCCTGGGTGGTGTTAGGGGAGGGATCTTGCTTCTCTCTTTGGAAATCCACTTCACTGGCAGAAGCTGTCAGGCAGACTGTACCTTCTGCCAGGGTCCAATGCTGAGTTCTTCTTGTTACTCCTTGCCAAGTTTGCAGATGATCTGCCCAACGTAGGAGCTCAACCCACTTTTAAAGTCAAATGGGCCCCAGTGATTGGTGTAGGCTAAACCTACCTTAATGAACCAATCCTGTATCCCCACTAGCAAACTCCTGTGTGCATGGGGTTATAACTAGAGTGCTTTGCAGCAGAAAAGGTGAAGGGGTGAAAACATGTAATACTAAGTCCACCCCATCTTCCTGTCTATCTTGGATCAACGGGGCTCGCTGGTTAATTGAGCTCTCTGTGGTTGCTGATTAAGATGTCAGTTCTCCCACTGGTCTGAACCTTGAGAAACTCTCCTCCGCTCTTCAGCCCAGCCACTGTGATAAAACCTGGTGCTGCCCAGAAAAGTTACAAAGGACAGCAAATGCTTTCAAGTGATATCCCTGGGTCACAGTTTATTGGCAGGATATTGGCAGACGTCAGTAATTTAGTTTTCCTCCTGGAGGTAGCCTTTTTCTCTCTCAGAGGCTGATAGAGGAAATGGTCTGTCATTCTCGCGTGTGGCAACTTGGTGTATTTTCAAGTCTATTTTTCGAGGAGCCTCTCACAGTCACTGTGACTGTCGCTTCTCTGCTGCTTTCATACCCAGAGTACTATGTCTGCAGGAAATCAAAGCGGGTGGAAAGGAAGTAAAGCAAGAAGTAGTTTCCAGGATGTGAGGCTCGCCTTCTAACTCTTCCCTTCTTTCCTCTCACTTCTGTGTTTCAGATCAAACAGTCTCAATTGTAACTGTTTCTAAGCTGCACCATCAGCCATGCAGACCCCGAAGGTTGGCTTCTCAGCACTTGCTGGTAGGCCTTGAGTGGCAATGCTGCAACATTCAACCCTGAAGAACTCTCTGCTTTCAATGTAGCCAGCCAGGTGTAATCATGTGATGTCCTTTAGGTGTTACTATTCTGTGCATCCTTTGTCTCTTTGTCTCCCTCCATTTGGGCTCTGAAGCAGCCATTGCTAGCAAGTGCCCCATGAAAACAAGGCACTGCACCGAGATGAATGAATAAATATCTCGCCAAATATTCACATTCAGAAGCCGGCGACAGGGGTCAGAGGGGTGTAGCCTTATTCTCCAGCTTCTGGAAGAAGCAGAGAGAGAGTGCAGTGTCCTGGCCTGTCCCGGCATGCAGTGCCCCTGCCCTTCTACCTAGTAGACCAAGGCGGTGTGCAGAGGATACACAGTGGCAGCGAGAGGGATGCACGGCAACCTTGCACTGCCCTGCCCACCCAACATGTGTACAGGTTAGAGGAGCTGGGATGGCGGGCGGGCAGGGTAGGGGGTCAGTACTGTGGGGCTTCCCACACCATGGGGGCGGGGGAACAGGAAGGTGGGGTGTGCAGGGGAGGAAAGGCAGGATGTTTTGCCTCACTCCCCTGAAGACACCTGAAGAAGCCCATCTTTCTCCCCTTCTGTCACTATAGGTCATGGTTAGAGGCAGGATCCTTTTCACATGTAGAGGCTTTGATGGGGAGGGGCTTGCACTCAGCACTCTCTTTCTATGCAATAAACAACATAGAAGACAGACCAAACGTTTTCATAAAGTTATGAAAAGCAGTGGATGCAGTCACAACATAATGAAGAATCCACCGGGGATTTCTTCCCATAAACTTCCCTCCTAATGCATTCATAGTGGAGTTATCTGTCTCCCACTCAAGCACCACCCAGGATCTGAAACTAAATATGAGTGAGTCCGAAGGCATGGCGGCAGAAACATGAGTGAGTCCGAAGGCAGGGCGGCAGAAACATGAGTGAGTCCCAAGGCACGGCGACAGAAACATGAGTGTGTCCGAAGGCATGGCGGCAGAAACATGAGTGAGTCCCAAGGCATAGCAGCAGAAACATGAGTGTGTTCGAAGGCATGGCGACAGAAACATGAGTGTGTCCGAAGGCATGGCGACAGAAACATGAGTGAGTCTGAAGGCATAGCAGCAGAAACATGAGTGTGTTCGAAGGCATAGCAGCAGAAACATGAGTGAGTCTGAAGGCATAGCAGCAGAAACATAAGTGTGTTCGAAGGCACGGCAGCAGAAACATGAGTGTGTCCGAAAGCATGGCACCAGAAACATGAGTGAGACCGAAGGCATAGTGGCAGAAACATGAGTGTGACCCAAGGCATGGCGGCATAAACATGAGTCTGTCCAAAGGCACGGCAGCATAAACATGAGTGTGTCCGAATGGCACAGCGGCAGAAACATGAGTGAGTTTGAAGGCATGGCGGCAGACATGAGTGAGTCTGAAGGCATGGCGGAAGAAACATGAGTGAGTCCGAAGGCACGGCAGAATAAACATGAGTGTGTCCGAAGGCACAGCGACATAAACATGAGTGTGTGCGAAGGCACAGCGGCAGAAACATGAGTGAGCCTGAAGGCATGGCGGCAGAAACATGAGTGAGTCTGAAGGCATGGCGGCAGAAACATGAGTGTATCCGAAGGCATGGTGGCAGAAACATGAGTGAGCCTGAAGGCATGGCGGCAGAAACATGAGTGAGTCTGAAGGCATGGCGGCAGAAACATGAGTGTGACCGAAGGCATGGTGGCAGAAACATGAGTGAGTCCGAAGGCACGGTGGCATAAACATGAGTGAGACCGAAGGCACAGCAGCAGAAACATGAATGTGACCGAAGGCATGGCGGCAGAAACATGAGTGAGACCGAAGGCATGGCAGCAGAAACATGAGTGAGTCTGAAGGCATGGTGCCAGAAACAAGAGTGAGTCCGAAAGCATGGTGGCAGAAACATGAGTGTGACCGAAGGCGTGGCGGCAGAAAAATGAGTGTGACCGAAGGCATGGTGGCAGAAACATGAGTGAGAAGGAAGGCAAGGCGGCAGAAAAATGAGTGTGTCCAACGGCATGGCAACAGAAACATGAGTGAATCTGAAGGCATGGCAGCAGAAACATGATTGAGTCTGAAGGCACGGCGGCAGAAACCTGAGTGTGTCCGAAGGCACGGCGGCAGAAACATGAGTGAGTCTGAAGGCACTGCGGCAGAAACATGGGTGTGTCCGAAAGCATGGCGCCAGAAACATGAGTGAGACCGAAGGCATGGCGGCAGAAACATGAGTGTGTCCGAAGGCAAGGCGTCAGAAACATGAGTGAGTCCGAAGGCATGGCAGCAGAAGCATGAGTGTGACCGACGGCATAGCAGCAGAAACATGAGTGAGCCTGAAGGCATGGCGCCAGAAACATGAATGAGTCTGAATGCATGGCGGCAGAAACATGATTGAGTCTGAAGGTACGGCGGCAGAAACATGAGTGAGTCCGAAGGCACGGCGGCAGAAACCTGAGTGTGTCCAAATGCATGGTGCCAGAAACATGAGTGAGACCGAAGGTATGGTGGCAGAAACATGAGTGTGTCCGAAGGCAAGGCGGCAGAAACATGAGTGAGTCCGAAGGCATGGCTGCAGAAACATGAGTTTGACCGAAGACATGGCAGCTGAAACATGAGTGAGTCTGAAGGCATGGCAGCAGAAACATGAGGGTGACAGAAGGCATGGCAGCAGAAACATGAGTGTGACCGAAGGCATGGCAGCAGAAACATGAGTGAGTCTGAAGGCATGGTAGCAGAAACATGAGTGAGCCTGATGGCATGGCGGCAGAAACATGAGTGAGTCCGAAGGCATGGCGCCAGAAACATGAGTGAGTCTGAAGGCACGGCGGCAGAAACATGAGTGTGTTCACAGGCATGGCGGCAGAAACATGAGTGAGTCCGAAGGCATGGCTGCAGAAACATGAGTGTGACCGAAGGCATGGTGGCAGAAACATGAGTGAGACCGAAAGAATGGCGGCAAAAACATGAGTGTGTCTGACGGCACGGCGGCAGAAACATGAGTGAGTCCGAAGGCATAGCGGCAAAAACATGAGTGTGTCCGAAGGCATGGCACCAGAAACATGAGTATGTCCAAAGGCATGGCACCGAAACATGAGTGAGTCTGAAGGCATGGTGGCAGAAACATGAGTGTGACCGAAGGCACGGCAGCAGAAAAATGAGTGAGTCTGAAGGCATTGTGGCAGAAACATGAGTGTGATTGAAGGCATGGCAGCAGAAACATGAGTGAGTCTGAAGGCATGGCGCCAGAAACATGAGTGAGTCTGAAGGCATGGCGGCAGAAACATGAGTGTGACCGAAGGCAAGGCGGCAGAAACATGAGGGTGACCGAAGGAATGGCAGCAGAAACATGAGTGAGTCTGAAGGCATAGCAGCAGAAACATGAGTGAGTCTGAAGACATGGCGGCAGAAACATGAGTGTGACCGAAGGCATGGCGGCAGAAACATGAGTGTGACCGAAGGCATGGCATCAGAAACATGAGTGAGTGTGAAGGCCTGGCGGCAGAAACATGAGGGTGACCGAAGGAATGGCAGCAGAAACATGAGTGTGACCGAAGACATGGCAGCAGAACATGAGTGAGTCTGAAGGCATGGCGGCAGAAACATGAGTGTGTCCGAACGCACAGTGGCAGAAACATGAGTGAGTCTGAAGGCATGGCGCAGAAACATGAGTGTGACCTTAGACATGGCAGCAGAACATGAGTGAGTCTGAAGGCATGGCGGCAGAAACATGAGTGTGTCCGAAGGCATAGTGGCAGAAACATGAGTGAGTCTGAAGGCATGGCGCAGAAACATGAGTGTGTCCGAAGGCACGGCGGCAGAAACACGAGTGAATCCGAAGGTGTGGCGGCAGAAACATGAGTTTGACCGAAGGCATGGTGGCAGAAACATGAGTGAGACCGAAGGCATGGCAGCAGAAACATGAGTGTGTCCAACGCATGGCAGCAGAAACATGAGCGAGTCTGAAGGCATGGCAGCAGAAACATGAGTGTGTTCGAAGGCATGGCGACAGAAACATGAGTGTGTCTGAGGCATGGCAGCAGAAACATGAGTGTGTTCGAACGCATGGCAACAGAAACATGAGTGAGTCTGAAGGTATGGTAGCAGAAACATGATTGAATATGAAGGCATAGCGGCAGAAACATGAGTGTGTTCGAAGGCATGGCAACAGAAACATGAGTGAGTCTGAAGGCATGGAAGCAGAAACATGAGTGAATCTGAAGGCACGGCGGCAGAAACATGAGTGAATCTGAAGGCACGGCGGCAGAAACATGAGTGTGTTCGAAAGCATGGCGCCAGAAACATGAGTGAGACCGAAGGCATGGCGGCAGAAACATGAGTGTGTCCGAAGGCACGTCGGCAGAAACATGAGTGTGTCCGAAGGCACGTCGGCAGAAACATGAGTGAATCTGAAGGCACGGCGGCAGAAACATGAGTGTGTTCGAAAGCATGGCACCAGAAACATGAGTGAGACCGAAGGCATGGCGGCAGAAACGTGAGTGTGACCGACGGCATGGCAGTAGAAAGATGAGTGAGTCTGAAGGCATGGCAGCAGAAAATTGAGTGAGTCTGAACGCATGCAGTAGAAACATGAGTGAGTCTGAAGGCATGCAGCAGAAACATGAGTGAGTCTGAAGGCATGGCAGCAGAAACATGATTGAGTATGAAGGCACAGCGGCAGAAACACGAGTGAATCCGAAGGCGTGGCGGCAGAAACATGAGTTTGATTGAAGGCATGGTGGCAGAAACATGAGTGGGACCGAAGGCATAGCAGCAGAAACCTGAGTGAGTCTGAAGGCCTGGCGCCAGAAACATGAGTGAGTCTGAAGGCATGGCAGCAGAAACTGAGTGTGTCCGAAGGCATGGCAGCAGAAACATGAGTGAGTCTGAAGGCATGGCAGCAGAAACATGAGTGAGTCTGAAGGCATTGTGGCAGAAACATGAGAGTGACTGAAGGCATGGCGGCAGAAACATGATTGTGTCCAAAGGAATGGCAGCAGAAACATGAGTGAGTCTGAAGGCCTGGCGGCAGAAACATGAGTGTGTCCGAAAGCATGGTGCCAGAAACATGAGTGAGACTGAAGACATGGCGGCAGAAACATGAGTGAGTCTGAAGGCATGGCAGCAGAAACATGAGTAGAAGGCACGGCGGCAGAAACACAAGTGAGTCCGAAGGCATGGCGGTAGAAACACAAGTGAGTCCGAAGGCATGGCGGCAGAAACATCCATAGATCATTGTGAAAGCTCACTGCCAAAAGTCCTTCCTGCTGATTTGTAGGGAACCGAATCTCCAGAGATCAAATCAATATTGGGAAAACAACGTTAACATCTAGATGCATTCAATAAATAAACGAACAAAAGTTGCAGGCATGTGTGATCCCCTCTGCTAAGAACAAACACAGCCAAATAACCCTAAATTAGGAAGGTCAATCCAGACGTGGACCCTTTGCTCCCTGTTCTCAGAGAGGCAGAGCTCTACGTCACTGAAGAGGCCCAACAAGGCCCAACACGTGTGTGGGGTTGCTATTGGTTCTCTTGTTCAGAGGAGAATTCCTAGCATTTTGGTGCTGGACTAACCAGGTGGATGGGTCCAGACTTATATGCAAACGGGCATTTCTCCTCTGTGAAAGATACAGGGAGCTAAATGTGATTATAGACCACGCTGGGAGTGGGGAGGGGGATCCCTATCCTATAGGTTATTTGGCCGTGTTCATTCTCAGTTTCTCAGTAGTGGGCTTCCTACATTTTACTAATTTTAATATAAAAGAGGAGGCAGCTGATGCCGCCGCTTAATGTATTGCTCTTCATGCAAATGTGTTCCTTCCGCTCGGGGGATAATGCAGTGTCGACTCAGGAGAGAATTGATCGTGCGCGCCACTGATCTGCAAGTTGATGGATTTTGCGAAATGATGGAATCCTAGATATTTAGAAGCCATGAATGGGTTGTCGGGCTCTACATTAGGAGCGCGCATTGTTCCCTTTGCATCTCCTAATAGCCTAATGATCGGTGCGTCTGTCTGACGCGCCTCTCGCGCAGTGTCACAACATTAGAAGCGCTTTTCATCAGGTGTAAGCCACGAGAGCCTTGTATTGTCATTGCTCTTATAATGAGGTTGCTGCACTGACGGAGGTCTAGGAATGGAAGCGAGGCGGTACATTATGCGCCCTAAACACTCAATCCAATTGGAAAACGCTTTTTGGATCAGGCCCTGTAACTCATTTTTCAGGAATGGGAAGGATCAAGAAAAAGAAAAGCAAAGCAAGTCCAGAAAACAGAAGCCTTCTTTTCATTCTGGTGTTTTACTTTCTTTTGGGGCCATTGCTAGATGGCAGCGGTGCGCTTTACCAGGCATAATGCTGCCATCTATGCGCAGAACGCTGCATTTTACAGATGGCATGCGCGGGCGTTTATGCAGAACAAGAGGTTGCAGTTGCTGGGAGGGGGGTGGAGGGTATAAGCAGTGCCATTCAGGAGTGTAATAAAGGCTGTAGTGTAAGTGGCCTGCAGTGACGTTTCTCAGTGTGGGCAGTGTTAACATTCCTACACCATCCCCACACTGAACTACTTTTGCTCTTAGCATGCCTCTTCTCATGGCTCTGATTGCAGCATGGATGCAGGGGAAAGCTGTGACAAGTGGGCTGGAGCTGGGTCTGGGAACTCCTTCCTGTGCACCACTCCCTAAATTTCCTCACATGACCCTGTTCTCAGTTTTGCAACTACAGGGCTGATAACACATGTGGCTCCAAAAGAGACAAACAGTGACAGTAATTTCCCTCCCTTGACCTCTCACCCTCACGTTATGCCCTTTCACTTGAACTGTCCTTTCCGTCCCTTGACCTCTCACCCTCACTTTATGCCCTTTCCCTGAACTGTCGTTTCCCTCCCTTGACCTCTCACGCTCACTTTATGACCTTTTGCTTGAACTGTCGTTCCCTCCCTTGACCTGTCACCCTCATGTTATGCCCTTTCTCTTGAACTGTCGTTTACCTCCTTAGACCCCTCACCCTCACTTTATGCCCTTTCACTTGAACTGTCGTTTCCCTCACTTGACCTCTCACCCTCATGTTATGCCCTTTCACTTGAACTGTCCTTTCCGTCCCTTGACCTCTCACCCTCACTTTATGCCCGTTCGCATGAACTGTCGTTCCCTCCCTTGACCTCTCATCGTCCCTTTATGCCCTTTAACTTGGACTGTCGTTCCCTCCCTTGACCTGTCACCCTCATGTTTTACCCTTTCTCTTGAACTATTGTTTACCACCCTAGACCACTCACCCTCACTTTATGCCCTTTCACTTTAACTGTTTTTTCCCTCCCTTCACCTCTCATCCTCAATGTATGCCCTTTTCTTGAACTTACATGGTGCCATCTTGAAGTGGATGGTCAAAACCCACCTGTTCAGCCCCCTCTGACTATGTGGTCCTATGAAAATTAATAAATGAGGGTGGGCTTTAAATGGTTTCTCCTCTGGGAGGAATGCCCTGGGCGGAGCTACGTTTCCCTATGCTGTCCCGCAAAATTAATTCTGGGACTATGCAGTGGTAGTTTAGTTGTGCACCGTAACATTACATTTCCAATATCTGATACCATTTTGCACTGCTTTCTACCCAATGACTCCCTTATGAATGTCTGGTAGTATTTTATTTTGCCCAAAGTTGTTCCTGTAGATATATAAAGTTAATCCAATGAATGCATTGTGGTATTTAATTGTGTTCTGTGACTGCACTCTGTGTATATCTGGCAGCATTTTATAGTGCCCCATGACTTCACTCTGTGAATAAGTGCTGGGTGGGAGTGTTTTCTGGTTGGTTGCTTCACTATGGGAATAGCTAGTAGTATTTGTATCCATTGTGTAATAAGTGGTTGTAATGTGCATTGTGGATTTATTTTTCTGAGTGTGGTAGTTGTGAGAATTTGACCTCTAGCAAGGGAACAGCATTTAAGATATGCACCCCTGTACCAAAACGACAAGAAGCATAAGTAACCCATGATGGTGGCAGGGCAAACTCTAAAATAGAGCTATGCCTGAGTTTAGGCAAAGTGCGTGGTGCTACGTATGATCACGTATGCAACCATGTGTCAGCTAAGTCAGCTTTGCTGTGAAAGGTGATGAGTATTCTGGTTAGACGAGTGTGGCCCGCAAAATGGTAGAAAAGGATCCAGGAGAGCCGGGCCTCCGCTTTCATCTCTTTGTGAGGCCAGGTAACATCTTCCTACTGTGAGTCACCTAGGGGCATTCTCCCATTTGGACCCCAAGAATCCTCTATTCCGGTGGCCAGGGCACAGACATCGCCTTGGGATCCAGACCCTGGGGGTGGACCAGTACAGGAGGATTACCCAGGTGGGGGAGTCCAGGGTCATTCTCATGGGAATACCCTGGACGAGACATGCTATCCCATCTCACCCATTAGCCACAATCACACAACCCCGCTGTCTTTTGGGGTATTTTCCAACTCACAACATCTGCCCTCCCCTCATTTTTGCATAATACTGAGAAGAGGAAGAGGCGATGAGGAGGAATGAATATTACCAGTGAAACACCCACTAAGACACCGAAGACTGACTACAACACTCTGCCAGCAGGCTGTCCCCAGAAGGAAGTCAGGCAGGGTCAGGCAGACACACCTGCTACCCCTTATCTTCACACAGGTGCATAAAGGGAAGCTGCTGGTAAGGAAAGGTCAGATTCAGTTTGGAGAGCAAGAAGGAGGCTGCAAGTCTGAGACTGGCAAAGAATCCCTCTTCACATCCTAAACACCAAAAGCAAGCAGGTAAGATTGTCTGAAGCTGAGAAACCAAGAGGCTGGGAGCTATCAGGTGAATCCAGAGGAGGACAGCATACGACGACGCTGACCCAGAGAGAAGGAAGGGCTGCATCGTGTCACAGCAGCCGTGCCTACTATGATTTGCACTCAGGTAACCAGGACCTTGCTGTTGAGGTCCGTACAATTGCTTGTTCTGTTGGGGCCAGTGCTGACCCCAAGGATGTAGAGGGGCACGTGTTGAGACCCTGACCTCATCCCTAAACCAAAGGACAGAGTCACTGACCTCGCAACGCTGCCTGGTGAGCCTGATCAAAAGAGAGAGTGAGAGAGACTCAGGGGAGCTGGTGGGAAGCGGAGAGTGTGAGGGAAGGCACCAAGTAAAGCAGGAAAGAGGCCAAACCCAAAAAAGGAAGATGAAAGTTGATGAAAAGTGCATTCTGGGACATGAAGTCCAAAGACGTTGAAATCTTGTAAATGAAGTTGGTCTGAGCCACACAGCTGAGAGCTTTTCATTTAAGCAAGTGTGAGTTGAATTGAAATTGGTACGAGCCCCGCTGAGGGAGGCTAATTGAACAATCTGTTAAAGGGATCTGAGCCTGACTGACGGGGATCCATAATCTGAGCCCAGCTGAGGGGGATACGAGATCTGAGACCGGCTGAGGGGGATACGAGATCTGAAATATATTAAGAGCCAAAGACACAGAGTGACCCTGTGTGAGTGACCACAATGTTGGAAGTCTCTGTAAAATGAAAGCAAAACCTTTGAAGTAAAGGGAAGTGATGTGAACATTGAAAAGCAAACAAAAATAACAACCAAGACAGGGAAATCTTTAAGTATAGGAAAAGTGAATAGAATTCTCAAGAAGGCTTGTTTGAAACACAATTGAATGTAAGGCAAAATGAATTGATCTTAAGAAATAGAAGTACCATTATGCAGCAGTGTTGGTGTTCGCATGTATGGGATCAAAGCAAAAACCCTGTGCACATTTGAAAATCTCTAACAGTAAAGCAAAGTGAATCTGGAAGTAAGAAAGTTGGGGAAGGCTATCCCGTTTCAATTGTTTAAACCTGGAAGAATATTATTTGTCATTACATGGTATTCTCTGAATAAGAGACTTTTCATAAGGGAAAGATACTTTGTCGTAGAAGGCCCTGGTGTTTGTTCTGAACTGCATCCTCGTGCTGGAGAAGCCACAGCGTGTGCAAAGCTCGAGTGTGCCGCCTTGCCTCGTGCTGAAAACATGGGGAAGGGAGGCCAACGGCCCGAGCATCCTGACATATCATTTCTTGAACACTTCTTTCTTTTTCATGAACATTACCCCACACTATTTGTAAATTACTGGTAAGGATTGGCAATAGGTTTCTTTAGTCTAGGTCCTTTTTATTTGACAAGGCTCCACTAGGACTGCCTTATTAGGATTTGATGGTCGTAGCTTGCTCCCCTCGGTAGATTTAGGCTTAGATTAGGCGTTTATCTCACCCTTGTGAAAGTTCAATAAACACTGTTGCTGTGGTCACTTGTGCCTGTCTTACTATTCGTACCATGCCTTCCTTGCACTCCTGAGACATCCGCACAACAGGCAGCTGCCCCAGGCACGGGCATCAAAGGAGCAGTACCCCCCCACCCCCACTGAAGAACCACATAACCCTATCTGGAGAAACACGTGCCGAGGGCACTAGGGACAGATCTAAAAAAATGGCATTCCTGAGGACAATTGTACAATTTTGAAGAAACCTTACTTTATGACTAAAACATGTGCAGTAACATGTATTTGATAGACTCAAGGTAATAAGACCTTAAGAATTAAGCAAGGATTTGAAGAAACTCTAACCTTTTCTCACAACAAGTGGAGCATCATGTAATTGACTTTTGTTTTGAACTTGCAACCCTATAAAACCACAAATTTAAATCACAAAGAAGTCTCAATTTGATTTCTTTCTTTCTTCTAAAGTAAAAGGGCGCAGGGAAGTATAAGGTGTTCTTCTACAATCAAGTATTTCACAAACACTGGGCAGCCTCAGTGAATAACACCACACACCGCAGCCCTTTACCCTAACTAACACAAGCAGAATTCAAATTATTTAATTTCCAACGCGCCATAGGTTGCCTTTGAGGCTGCACAATTGCTTCTTTTTTTCTATCAAGGGGCAGGAATGTCATGAATGTTCAGGAGGCTACACAGATCGTGCTCCTCATCCTAGCTAGACCCATGGCGGGAAGAAGCGTTGTGAGCTCCCCAATCTACCCGCAGAGCCGTGACGGACTATATATGGTGCAGTAAAGCAGACTGAGATATGAGGTAGGTTCACATCGGAACCATCATAGAAAGAGTATTAACACGTGTAAGGATAACAGGCGTGCAGCACAGTCCAGGTACGTTACTGTGTATGTATAATTCCTGCACCCACAGTTCCCCACACCTGAAGGCAGCAGTTAGGGGGGCTACAGCCACCTGACCCGCCTTTCAAGGCTTGGCCCACACAAACTGCTATCCTGTGAGGGAACTCTGGACAGGCCACTGTCAGCACATACATAACATCCCTCCACAGGGCCCACAGTTATGTGCCTGCAGCAAAGGTGCCCACGGCCTCCCCCTGACCCTCTTTCCCCACCAACATATCAGTAGAAACGTCCATCAGTTCTCTGGCGAGCCCGTTCCACAAGGACCAGGCCCGAATCAGGCCCTGCCTGGCCGAGTACCTCGCTCAATGCGAATTCTCAAAGAGAGATGGCTTAGGCGAAGACTAGGGAGGCGTAGCCCAGCTTTACCGTCTGGGGTCGGCACAAGGTACTCTGGGCAAACTGTCCATATGTCTGTCTACTGCCTGCTACGCACGCATTGGCCACACCCACTCTCCACTTGAAGATGGTTTTGGCGTTAGTCTTGAACCTAAGGATCTCTCGCGGGACATGCTTATGGGAACGTTCACGGATACACAAGTCTCCCACCAGACCCCTATACCCACGTGCCTAGTGCCCTCCCCTACTCTGCATGCAAGCACCAGAACGCAAAGAGGAAATGAAGAGCGAAGGGGTAACTCAGAAGGGGCATCCTGCCAGCTCTGCCTGCGGCCGTCCGGAATCCAGGGGAACAGATACCGCCATTGCAACTCCGTGGCGGATGTGTGGAAACAGAAAAATTTATATGAGGCCGGGAAGCCCAAAGGAAAGACACCAACACGGGTTACAAAGGACATACAAAGCGCTTTATTCAAAGATACAACAATTACCAAAAGTCAATTGACAAACGGATAGCTATTCGGCCCTCAGAGTAACAGAACAAACTATCAACGGTAGTTCGCCGTGTTAGTGTGAGAGACCGTACATTGGGATACTCGGGTTTTTATACTTTTTATCCAGCTCTGGCCAACCCCCTCGCGGGTTGACCATTCTTGGAACCAGGCCTAGAGTTCGTTGCCAGGTCAATCCCATAATGTATGCATTTGATCAGTTCCGCTGATACAGTTGTTCATTTACACATAGGTCAGGGATAGGACAAGGTCTCAGTTCGCAACCCCAACAAGTGGCCTGCGGGCATATTACTTATTCATGTGTGCGGAGGTCACAACGGCCAGAATCCCACTCGAAATGTCATTCGGCCTCCATTTTGTTGTTCAGGGTGACTTCCACATTACAAGAGAACCTAAAATGGCGGCTAAATCCAAGATGGCGATTTACACAATACATTAAGGTCAAGACCTTGCCGCGGAATCTATTTGCACGATGTTTTAGACAACTTGGCGTAGGCCAACATACATTCAAACAATGCGATAGGAGGTATAATATTATTTCGATTTCCACAGACCCTCCTTTTGGCCTATGCCAAGTGCTAACATCATTCCTAATACTTTTGAAAATAACTCCATGTATTATCATCCATAGGTTCCGCATCATTGTCTGTAATGTCTATAGCCATGAGGTCGTTCATAAGAACCTCTTGTAACATGAATTCTTTAGATGCTGTATCTGGGGTATATATTTTATGCCCTATTGCGCTCACTGCTTGAGCACAACACCCCCCTATCATTCCACACATACTTGGGAGGCATTGGAAACAACAACAAAGGAATAACAGAATCCCTAAAATAACCAGAATAACGGAAAGCACCTTCCAACTCCAAGATCGCAAAGAATCCCAAAACCAAGTAGTAAGGTTCCAGTCTCCTACAGGGATATGGACTTCAGAACTGAGAGTATGCAAGTTCTGAATTGCTTTAAAAATTGTTGGTGAGGAGTCTGGTACGAAAACACAACAAGCGGACCCCACTAATTTGCATACTCCACCTCGTTCTGCCAAGATGACATCTAATGCCATCCGATTTTGAAGTGCTACCAATCTTATCGCCTTTTGCTCTAAGGTCATATTGTAGAGTATGTCCATGGTCCGGTTGATCGTTCTCTCCAGTACCCTTGCTAATCCCCTAATGTTCTCTGAGTTTGCTATTTGTCCCCAAAAGGGCACAACCGATTTAGCTATGTCCCCCAATACTTGCCCAGGGGTATCTCCGTTGTTGTCTCGCCGTGGGCGAGCCTTAGAAACCTCCAATGTACTAGCTACAAATACCCCGGGTAACAATATTCCTAAATAACAGGTTCCCTGCCAATCCTTGGGCAACCAGGGAAATGCTAAACTACCACAAATAAAATAAACAGGCCCCGCTACATACAGAGGCCTGTTTTCCCCAGTCAAATTTACAATATTTTTACAAGCTTCAAAATCTCCCCTTGGCCTAGTTCCATTTCTCTGTACACAGAAGGGAACCGAGTCAGGACTATGATTTATAGAATAAGAAGGAGGTACAGCGTCCTTATTGCCTATCGGAGCCATTTTAAAGGAAATCAGAGTTTGAAAAGGAAGAGATAGTTTGTCAGACGGCCTAATAGAAGCGACGTTCGGTTTACTTCTATTTGCGAAAAGCGAGCATCCCAGGGGAGTCAATTCACGTTTCTCGAAATCATTTAAATTAGTTCTATCAAAGTTCCCTGAGATGCTATCATTCCATCGGCCAAAGAATAGTGCTCTAAGAGAGGCATAGTAAGAAGTCGTTAAAGGTAGAGGATTTATATACCATCCCAGTCCCTTGTTCCCATGTTGTGGTAAATGAGTACAAATCCAACAATTACTCTTATTAAAAATGGCATGATTAGCATTCATTACTATCATCAGAGTGTTATTATGATACTTTTGTCTATGTTGGGAGTCTCTAGGGGACAGAGTGTGAAGGTGTACAGAGGGAGTCAAAACAGTTGGTACGATCTTGGTCGGTAATAAAGGTTTCAAAGGATAGATTTCTGCGAAATACCAAAGTCCTACAGCAGCAGTTGCAAAAATAACAATAATCATAATCAAAACACAACAGCACATTGTTCATTGTTCGATTTGGTCACCCCCTTATTTACAAATTCAGTACGGGGAGCAGCGGTGAAGGTGGCAGGCATCGTAGTTTCTCAATCGATGGCCCCAATGTTCATTGCTGGCGACACTACGGTCGCGTGATTTCTTAGTCCTTCCCAACCCTAGCCAGCAGAATCCCTTTTTGTTCAACAAAACTTTCTCATAACAAGACAATTTTCCAATCACTTCCTTTTTTTCCAGATGCACGAAACACGTGCCGTAGTTCTATCTCCTTGGTCGAAGGTTGTAGCTAATGGTACCCGAAATTGTCTGGTCCGGAAGCAAAATATCGTCACTTCCTGAGGGAAGCGACGTGTCGGTGGCGACGGAAGTCTCAGAGCTCGAAACAGTGTTTTCCGGAAGTGATTTTTCAAGAGAGTGCGGAGACGAAATGGACTGTTCCCCAAGCTCCTCTGGCTCAGAGAACTTCTCCGACGCACTCACAGCGCTGTTTGCTACTCCAAGATCAGAGACTGTAGCATCAGCGAGGGGTTCTGCTTCTTCTGTAACGTGTGGTGTCGGGTGAGGAAGTTTCTTGGCGTGCGTCGCGTGAATCCAGTTCTTCTTTCCAGCCACCCGCACTGCTGTCCTGCTGACCAATAACACCTGATGGGGTCCCCGCCAGCGAGGCGTGAGAGAGGAAGACCTCTCGTAGGCCTTCACGAGGACCCAACTTCCAGGCTGTATATCGTGTCCTGGGCCCGTGAACCGTACAGTTAAAGCAGAATTCACCTGGTGGTAAATGAAATACAGATTTTTAGTTAACTGGTTACAGTAGTCTACAAGCAATCCCTTTTCCACCTCCCTCAGGGCTTTAGGTTTCGGGAGACCCCAAATGTTAGCAGGTCTCCCCATTACTACTTCAAATGGAGAAAGCCCAGTTCTAGTCTGAGGTGTGGTACGCATAGCTAATAACACAATAGGCAAAGCATCTGGCCATTTTAGTTTGGTATCAGCACATGTTTTTGCAAGTTTATTCTTTAAAATACCGTTGTGTCTTTCTACCAACCCAGCACTTTGAGGATGTCTAGCTAATGAAATCGTTTCTCAATACATAGGGCTGCACATATTTGCAAAATTACTGCTGCGATAAAGTGAGGACCATTATCCTACCAGATTATCCTCGGGAGCCCAAATCGAGGAAAGAATTCTTTTACCATAATCTTTGCAGTGGTCATGGCGGTAGCATCTTTGACGGGGAAAGCCTCGACCCATTTACTGAAGGCACAAATAATGACAAGAACATATTTTAGATTATTACATCGTTCCATCTCAATAAAATCAAAGTGGATGACCTCAAAGGGGACAGAGGGGGGCCCGAAACTTCCCCTTGGAGTCACTGTCCCTTTATCCACATTGTGCTGTAGGCAGATCATACAGTTCTGGACGTGCCTCTTTGCAGTTTCCAGAATCTTGTCATTTACCCAAACCTGTTCTAACATTTTCGTGATCTGCTGGGCACACACATGCGTAGGACCGTGTGACATTGTAACCATTGCCAATACATAAGAATCAGGAAGCAACCATTTCCCTTCGGATGTATCCACCCAACACCCTTCATCATCCAGTTTCCCCATTCCTTCAGCCCACTTTTTAGATTCTTCCATTGTGGCATCAGTTTGAATATCTCGCACAGACCCAATACCTTCATCCATTATACAAGCATCTCTCATTTCCCTCGAAGCATACATGTCCGTGCTAAGGTCTGTGGCCGTTTGTCTGGCTATCAAATCCGCAAAAGCGTTCCCTTTGCCAACATCATCTATGAACTTGCAATGTGCTGCACATTTCATGATGGCTAACTGTTTAGGGAGTGAGAGTGCCGAAAGTAATTGCACTATCAAGGGGCCATGCTGAATCTTGGTCCCCTGTGAGGTCAGGAACCCTCTTTCCGACCAAAGCTTTCCAAAGTTGTGAGCCACCCTAAATGCGTACTGACTATCAGTATATATATTGAATCTATGCCCCTGGGAAAGTTCACAAGCTCGGGTCAACGCTATAATCTCTGCGGCCTGCGCGGAGTTATGCGAAATTCTCTTAGTTTCGACAATTTTGCTCAATGTAGTAACTGCATAAGCAGCTGTAGATGTACCATTCGAAAGTTTGAAGCAGGAGCCATCACAAAACAGCTCCCCTTCTGCATTGTCCAAAGGAGTATCTATGAGATCTATCCTGCCCTTCGTTTCTTGTTCAGTGGTATACAGGCAGTCATGTAATTCTTCGTCACCGCAAACAATGTTTTGCAGGAAAGGTAAGAGTTCAGCCGGATTGAGAACACAACAACTCTTAATTTGAATATGAGGGGCAAACAGAATTAGTTCATACCTTGTTAACCGTGCTGAGGTGAGGTGTTGCGTTTGGGTTTTGTTCAATAAAATATCAACAGAGTGAGGTACCATCAAAATCAAATCATGTCCTAGGATCATTCCCTCACTCTGTTTTACAGACGCGGCAGCAGCAGCGACACGCGCAAACATCTTGGCAAAGCGCATGCGACAGGATCAAGGGCAGAGGAGTAGTAGCCGCACAGCCTATTCTTCCCTCCGTGTTCCTGTGTTAACACAGCCAAAGCACATCCATCACATTCATGCACAAACAACACAAAGGCCTTGTCATAATTTGGAGTACCCAGAACCGGTGCCGAACATAGCGCGGTTTTGAGAAGCTCAAATGATCGTTGATGTTCCGATTCCCATGGCAGTGGCAGAGAAATGCCCTTCTTCGTCAAAGCCAACATCGGTTTTATCACTAGTGCGAAATTCGGGATCCACAACCTACAGTAAGAAGCCATACCTATCAGGGCTCTGACTTCCTTCTGTGTATTTGGAACAGACTTGCCAGAAATGTGTTTTATTCTTTCAGGTGTCAATCTTCTCCCCTCCTTTGACAGGAGGTAGCCTAGATAGGCAACCTCCTGACAACAATATTGAAATTTTTTAAGCAAAGCTTTATGACCATTTTTAGCTAGAGGAACGAGCAACAATACAGTGCCTTCTTTACAGGCACTCTCAGAGTCTGCAGCCAAAAGCAAATCGTCAATATATTGAAGCAGCGTGCAAGCAGGTGGCAATTCAAGGGTGTCGAGCTGCTCTTTCAAGGCTCTACTATAAATACTAGGACTTTCAGTATACCCTTGAGGTGCCCTTGTAAATGTAAATGAGCGTCCCCCCAAGGTGAACGCAAACAGATATCTGCTTTCTTTATGTATAGGGATACTAAAGAAAGCGTTCTTTAAATCCACAACGCTGAAGTGCGTAGCCGTAGCAGGGATCATTGTTAATATCGTCGTCACATCAGGCACAATTGGAAATTGTGGGGCGACCACTCGGTTAATAGCACGAACATCAATTATAAACCGGTATGGAATTGCATTGTCGCCTTTCTTATATACGGGTAAGATCGGACTGTTACACAAACTACCTGTAATCTCCTCGATCACCCCACGATGTACAAAATCGGAGACAATGCATTTCAAAGCACGTTCACCTTCGACTGATATTTTATACTGCGGGATGCGTGGCAGTTTCACCCCATGTTTCAGGACTATTTTAACAGGCTCAATCTGTAACACTCCAACATCATTGTCGTCCACCGCCCACAAACATTCCTGGACAATGCTGAACTCGGGAGGTAAAGGTCGAATCAAGAACTGAGAATTAGGAAGTTGCTGTGGTGAAACCGTTAGCCGTACTCCATCCGAAGAACAATGAATTACTGCGTTCAATTTCTTTAACAAATTCAACCCCAGCAAATTCTCTCCACAGTTCGAAGTGAGAAGAAAAGGACAATGGTCCGTGAAGGGACCCAAAGAAACGGATACCGGTGCAGAAACCGGACAGACAGTTGGTATACCAGAAAACCCTACGGAAACATTTGTTTGCCCTGACAGTGGGATGTTTGGAACCCTAGAATGATCAATGGAGCACTTCTGTGCTCCAGTGTCAATCAAAAACTGGTGTTTCCTATTCCCTACTAATAATTCAACGTAAGGGCCTTTCTGATTAATGGGAATAGGTGAAGGTTCCAAAGCCTGCTTCGGGCAATCCTAATGAAATAGAGCCTCATCAGAAGGAAGCTCTTCAGAAAGGTAGGCAGCAGAAGGGTGAACAAATATGTTTCTCGAGTCAATACTCGAGATCTGATTTTCCCGTGAAAAAGGTTGCTGAGAATCTTGTAAAAGCTGACTTATGTCAGGGCCCCCTGCTCCAGGGCGGCACCTAGGTCGTCTACCCATACCCCCAAACGCACTGCTTGACCTCTGGCGAAGGACAGGGCACTATATTCGCCAATGACCTTCCTGGCGGCAATAAGCACATTGATTAATATTTACAGGACTCAGAGGAGCATTTCCTTTTGGAACGTGCTGACCTCTAGTTTCTGTCATACCTCCTCTGGGGTTTCTAATAATTTGCTGTAATAATACTTTGGTTTTCAAATCACCCTTTCTCTTTTCAATTTTTTCCTTCTCATTATTAACACGGTTCTCATAATACTGAGCCATGTGCAAAACCTCAGATTGAGATTTTGCCTGCCAAGCGCTCTCAGAGGACATAATTTGTGACTGGATGTCAGGTAACAATCCACGTACAAATTTGTCCACGAACAACCTCTTCCCCGACTCTGTACCTAAATCCTGTCCACTGAAGTCAGAAAATACCTGCTCGAATCTATTAAAAAATTTGGTGGCGCCTTCAGTTTTCCCTTGGACACAGGCCGTAAACTTGTCCCAAATAATCCTTTTTTCTGGAATTATAGTTTTTAGTTTAGCGACAATCCTATCAGTTAAAGTAAGTATTACCTGTGGTGGTTTTTCACCAGCTGCTCTTTCTCCATCAATTCTAATCATATTTGCCCACGTATCTACCAGCCCCGGCACATCGTCTATTGTCCGAACCTGTTTCCATACATCTACGGGTAGGAGTACAGGGAATAACAAGTCAATGTCACTCAAGGTGAACACAGAGGACTGTAAAACGGACTCTATTTCTTTGTAAAACCCCGTCGGGTTTTTCCTAATATCGGGAACTGATTGTCTAATTGTGTTCACTTCCTGTCGTGAAAACGGGACGTCAACGAATTGTGATACATAATGTGCAGGGATATCCACAGCGGGGGCACCAGTCGCCGCCTTGGCGGGGATCTCAACTTTTGGGACAAAGGTCGGAGGAACCTCTCTCATAGGCAACTGAGATATAGGTACCTCCGGCCGCTTACTAAGCAACAGAGCCAGGTCGAGCGCTAAGGCAGCTGTAGAAGTGTCGGGCGAAAAAGCCCTTTTACAAATCCCCAATAATTCTATGGGGCAACTAACCCTCTTCCTTACACATTCCTCTTGTAGGTGCTGTACCATCACCTGAATTACCTTTCTTTGCATTTCTACTGTATACTGACTATACGTGTCATACACTTCGTCTGGCGGTATCGATGAATCCGAGATCCATCGAACCGCATCTTTAGTACAAATTCGTACTTCCTCAGGTGCCGATCTACGGCACGGAAGGAACCGTGTCTGTACATATATTCTATCATCTTCATCATCCTCATCTCATGATTTTTCAAAGTCTTTCCAAAACTCAAACAATCTTTCAACATGTCCATAGACTTTCAGCTCTGTGTCCCTCGAAAGTGCCAAAGCATTCAGATCTCTCACCCCTTGTGGAAGATCCAAATTTTGTAATCTACCCCACATCACACACAAATGAGTCCCCAAACCTTCGATAAAAACATTTTTCTCGGGAAAACTATTCAAATTAGATAATGTGGAAAAAACATTAGCTTGACCACCTTTCTCCATGCAATGCTTAGCCCATGCAAACAATTCCTGTTTCTTATCTGCAGAAACAGTACTACGAGTCACGATCTTTGACCCTGCACCTGAATCGACATCAGTCAATACGGGGCCACTCGGGAACGGATGTATAGGTAAATTTAACAAAGGTGCAACTATCGGTGCAGGGGGAAGGGGTGGCGCGATAGGCGGAGGAACAATAACCAAAGGACTAGGAACAATAGGCTGTACAGGGGGAACAGGAATAACAACAGGAACAACAGCAGGAATGGGCAGAGCGCCCAAAACAGGAGCATACGGAGGTGGCGCTGAGGCATCGGGCCTGCGTTCATTTAATAATTTCTCAATAAATTCCTCAGAAACATGGAAATCTTTAGAGGGATAAATTTTCTGGATCCCGAGTGAAAAGGCTCTATCCATATTTTTAACTGATTCTGACCGCTTTTCTTTATCATATAATAATGCTTTTTCAGCGTTTGTTTTATGACGACGTGCATGTTTATCCCGACTTTTAAGCTGCTGTAATGCTTCTTTCTTCCAATTCTGTAACACATCAAAGGCTGCTGGTCTAGCCTTTTTCTTTAACAAGATCGATTCTAAGTATTCAATACGGGGGATCTCAAAACTACCGTTGATTGGCCACTGAAATTTGGAGGCATGTCTGGTCTGTCTGTGCCAAATATCATTAAATACTATACTTCCAATGCCATACTTACAGTACATAGTACACGCCGGCGACCCCTCCTGTGGTGCCGGGCGGCTAAATTCCAAGGATTGTCGATCGCTGCGGAACAGAGCCCTAAAGCAGCTAGACAATTTCACAGGCATTTCACAAAAAATTGCTGTTACCTGGTTCGATAATTGTGTCTGCAGATACAATACGCCAAATTCAAATTGTCAGGGTTAAATTAAGAGCCGGGTCACGACTGCACCTGACCAAACCTAAGGAGGACCGTACGGTTTACCAAAGAACTTACCTAACGAATTTTACCTTGTGTTTGGTGGTTTTGGCAAATCTGCCCGCCTCAAAATTGGACCCTCGTCAAGATGCCGTGTCAGACCACACGACTATCGTCCAAGGATCGGATCGTGCAGCGCTGCCGAGGTATCGCGTCTCGATCAGTCGGGCCCAAAGAATCACACCGTCCGATCCCGGTTCGATAGTCTGCGTCAACATTCAATGATCCGGCATCAATCTTGAGGGTCCCTGTTCGGGCGCCAAATGTGGAAACAGAAAAATTGATATGAGGCCGGGAAGCCCAAAGGAAATACACCAACACAGGTTACAAAGGACATACAAAGCGCTTTATTCAAAGATACAACAATTACCAAAAGTCAATTGACAAACGGATAGCTATTCGGCCCTCAGAGTAACAGAACGAACTATCAACGGTAGTTCGCCGTGTTAGTGTGAGAGACCGTACATTGGGATACTCAGGTTTTTATACTTTTTATCCAGCTCTGGCCAACCCCCTCGCGGGTTAACCATTCTTGGAACCAGGCCTAGAGTTCGTTGCCAGGTCAATCCCATAATGTATGCATTTGATCAGTTCCGCTGATACAGTTGTTCATTTACACATAGGTCAGGGATAGGACAAGGTCTCAGTTCGCGACCCCAACAAGTGGCCTGCGGGCATATTACTTATTCATGTGTGCGGAGGTCACAACGGCCAGAATCCCACTCGAAATGTCATTCGGCCTCCATTTTGTTGTTCAGGGTGACTTCCACACTACAAGAGAACCTAAAATGGCGGCTAAATCCAAGATGGCGATTTACACAATACATTAAGGTCAAGACCTTGCCGCGGAATCTATTTACACGATGTTTTAGACAACTTAGCGTAGGCCAACATACATTCAAACAATGCGATAGGAGGTATAATATTATTTCGATTTCCACAGATGAAATGCCATGTGTATAACGGAGAACATGCTTTCCTCATGCAAATCCAATGGGGGGTGACCTTGGTTTGATCATTCAGGTGCATAACAGAAGCCCCCCCCCCCCCGGAACTTCACAAACCTGCAGGCATACTCACCCCTCAGAGAGATACATGCTTGCGACTATCATGAGAATGGTGATTGCCCTCTGTGCAGCAGAACAAAGAAAAACAGCTAGCAGGCGGTATCAAGTCCCAATCAAACACTAACGAAACCCCCCATACCCCACAAGGTATGGGACCCCATTTCAGTTCAGATGCCCTAATGCTGGCCTGTACCAGCCCGAAGGGTTTCTATGTCCCCCAGGCTAGCTCCTGCCTTCATACATTCCAGGTCATACCTTCAGTACCATACATGTGGGTAATAGTGATAATCATGACTAAAACCTGTTAACAAGTGCCAAGAAGCTGAAGTTTCCAGTATGCAGCACTAAACAAAACACCAAATGTTGTTATGTAGCTTTCACTCCTGTGGCGGGGGGGGGCTGACATGGCCGGTATTGACCCCATCCCTAGACAAGGTATGCGTGGGTTGTGGACTGTTACCAACCATGTCAGTCCCCACGCCAAGGGGGCGAAAGCCATTCGTACCCCGGAATTTACTGGGGTGCAGATGGTTTTCACATTTTTTTTTGTCGGTAGATGGGCTAGCGCACATAGCGCGTGAGCCCATCTTCTGAAGAAAAGAACACAAATAAAAAAATGGTCACCGCCATAAAATGGAAAAGGTACTAGGAAATAGGAAACATGGAAGAAAATCGCCACCGTCTTCTGAAAAAGGACCTAGTCCCTTTTCTATTTTATGCCACGGATGCGGGTGATGATTACACAATCGCACCTCGGAAAGGCATACTGTGATTGTCTTTCCTGGTTGCGAATGTCTATTATTCCCTTTTTATGTATTTATTTATTTAAATTTTAAAAAAGCTTACGTCTAAGCTGTGAGGAATTCGACCATCCACATGATGGGCGTAGTCCCTGAAGGAGGGGGCAGGGATTAACATAATAATTAAAGGGTAATTCAAACAGGCCCACATGGGGCCTGGCTGCAGAAGTTGAGAAAGAAGACATGAAACCTAGCAACCTTTCATATGTCACTGTGGCAACCTGAAGCCAGCTCCTGCCCTCAGAATCAATGACAGTGAACTCTTATGTCAGGGGCTGGTGTTTACAGAAGGCCACCCCGGTAGGAAGACCCCATTTATTAGGTTTGAGAATGTGCTTTTCAGGAGCCACCCACCGCAGCTTCACTGGAGACATGCTGCTTTAATCAGGAACCACAAAGAGATCAATTAACCAGAGAGACTCTTGATCAACTACAGACAGGAAGATGGGTGGGACTTAGTATTTGTATTTGTATTTATTTTATTTATATAGCGCACCAGGCCCGGGGGCAACCGGGCACATCACTTAGTTACAGGCATGGTATAGATAAAGCATTTGAATAGAATATGCATAATATACAAGTTATACAGGAAATATACAATGTACAAGATCAAGTAATAACAGTAAGACATTGACGCTATTGTTATGACTCACAGGGCCATGGGATAAGGGTCACGGCAAGTCTTGGGCATACAGCCAAGCTTTAGATTTACGCTTGAAGGCCGGGAAGGAGGATTCAGCTCTAAGAGGATTAGGTAGCAAATTCCAAAGCTTTGCTGCTAGGACTGGGAAGCTGCGTCCACCAGATCTCTGAAGGTTGAAATGCGGGATTGAGAGGCAGTTGGTTTGGGCGCTTGTGAGTGGTCTCGCAGTGGTGTGTAGTGAAAATCTGCTGGCTAGGTAGCTAGGGACTTGGTTGGCGAGGCTTTTGTGTGTGAGCACACGTGCTATAAGAGAGACTCTTTGGGAGGCTGAGAGTCAGCGAAGACTTTGTCTAGAGTCAGAGATGTGGAGGAATGCTTAGAGCCACTCTAATGGCGTTACTTTGGATGATTTGTAGTTTTTTAATATTGCATTGGTTGGTGCCCAGATAGAGGGCATTGCAATAATCAATTTTTGAGAGAACCAAGGTCCTGGCTAGTGTGGTGCAGTTGACTGGTGAGAGGAAGGGGCGGCATGCTGCGATGAGCCTGCCGTTGTATGCTGCCGCCGATGTTACTGCATTGGTTTGCCTGGTTAGTGAGAGAGTGGAATCGATGTAGATCCCAAGCGTTTTTGTATCCTTAGCCACTTTGATGGTGTTGCCATCAATGGTGAAGGATTTAAACGATGAGTCAAGCTTGCTAAGTCTATGGTGGGAGCCAAGGATGATGAGCTCAGTCTTTTCGTCATTTAAGCACAATTCATGCTGAGCCATCCAGGCCTGGATGACTTGATAAATAGCGTTGATGGCTAGAGAGTGGTTTTGTGGTCACCTGTGATGGGGATAAGTATCTGGGTGTCATCGGCGTAGTTGGTATATGTGACACCCAGAAGATCCAAGATGTCGAAAAGGGGTTTTGTAAACACATTGTAGAGTGTTGGGGATATGCATGATCCTTGAGGGACTCCACAAGTGACTGGTGAGGGTTCTGCGGTGGCAGTGGGGGAGAAAACCCTCATCTATCTGTTATCCAGGAAAGAGGTGATCCAGGCTGCGGCTTTGTCCGAGAAGTGGGCGGCAGTTCTAAGGTGGCGACAAAGGATTTGGTGATTTACTAAATTGAAGGCCACGGAGAGATCTAAGAGGAGTAGAAGGCCAGTTTGCCCTTATCTTTGAGGTCTTCAATCTGAGTTTTAAGGTCTAGGAGAGCAGTTTCAGTACCATATCGCGGACGGAAACCATATTGCCTCAGTCCCAAAAGATTATTGGTTTCCAGATAATCTTGGATATGCAGGTATGCAGCACGATCAAGAATTTTTCAAAGGAAAGGGACCGTGGTCATCGGTCGGTAGTTAGTGGGTATGTTGGTGTCCAAGGTAGGTTTTTTCAGGAGAGGAATAACCCAGGTATCCTTGAGGTTGTGCGGGACAATCCTAGTGCCAAATGAGGAATTTAAGAGTGTGGTGATGAAGGGCGCTAGTAGTACATGTTTTCACTTCTTTACCTTTCATTTTGCAAATCACTCTGGTTATGACCTCACGCATAACAGAATATTGTTGGTAGGGACTCCAAGATTGGTTCATTAAGGCTGACTGATCCTACACCAATCACTGTGGCCCATATGGCTTTAAAACAGGGCTTAGCCACCCTTTAAACAGATCATGTGAAGACCTCACATGAAGCAGGAAAGAAAAACTAAACCTTGGACCCTGGATGAAGGTACAGACTACCTCAAAGCTTCCGCCAGTGAAGAAAGGCCATGACCTCCAAGAAGGAAGCAAGATCCCTCCACTAAACATCTCCCAGGGAAAGAGAGGGATCACCGAATCCAGAGGGTCCTCCAGCAACTCCAGAAGTGGTACCCAGTCAGCACACAGCGTGCCCTGCTAGGCTCTGCAACAAGCTTCCTAGATGGGAAGTGCTAGAGTCTCTGAAACAAAACAAGGACAAGGCAGCTTCCAGCAACACTATCCACATCAGCAGGCCGTCCACCTTAAAGAATGACAAACGCCCATGAAGGAAGCTGTGAGAAGTGCCTCGACAAGCATGTACGGCTGTCCACTTAAATTACATTTCCGAGCCAATTGAGTTCCTCGCGCTGCAACCGACTGAAACGCTGACAATTGTCAAGCCGCAGTCACTTGAAGACATCTGAGATGTCTCGACCGCTGCTTCAGACCCGCCAAACAGCACTGAGACAACGATTGCTGACCCTGAACCACTGTGTTGGCCAGTCTGCAGCCGTTCATCCAGTTTCACTCGCCGAACCATTTTGCCACCTGATAACCACAGCTGACTCCCGTCTTGAACTCTATCACAGAAGCCTGCAAAGCACCCTGAAGCCAACTCAGCCCTGTCAAGCACCAAGAACATCTACAGCACAAGGTACATTGTGGTTCTGTCCCCCCTAGCCCTTCCCAGAAGTCCCTTAGAAGCATATTAAGACAAATGTTTCTCTTTGTGCTGAAGTCAAGAAACCTTAAACTGTTGTGTTTATTAACCATACTGACTATCCTCCTGTCAGTATCTACAGTGCATCCCTTTTCCTTATTTGAAACTGTCGGACCTCTGCATTCCTTTACAGTAGTGTTGCTAGACTGTCTGTTGTGACATGAATAAAGTAGATATTTTTAATACAACCTTGACTAGACCGGCCCTTTTGTCCATGGGTTATAATTGTATTTTCGCAGGTGTTGCATCTAACCAATGATCCAAGACCTTGCAGAGGTAAGCCATTCCATCCACCTTTATAATTTGCTTGTTATTCCAATCTGTTTGTATCCCTTCTGGTGTATTGGGGGTATGGGGCTGAGTGATGGTCGAAAACCAAAGGGTCGAATTTTTTTGTTTTTTTATTTTTACCCCTTTTTTTGGGGGGGGGGGGTCCCCCCAACCCTCTTTTTTTTTAAAAAAAACCTTTTTTCCCCTAAACTACAACCTTAAAAATATATATATAAATAAAATAAAAATTCGACCATTTGGTTTTCGACGAAATTACGTCGACCAAATGTCTTGTCGACGAATTTGTTTCGATGAAATGTCCGGACACCACAAGCACCATACAGAGTCTACCAAAAAAGGAACCAATGTGTGGGAACAATCTCAAAATTGAGAAAAGTAGAGGAGATGGGCTTTAAGAGAAGAACCCAAACAATACGGGTAGAAGCAGAATGAAAGAAGAATGGAAGAGTATTTAAAAGTTTCAGAGCAAGAAGAGAATAGAGTAGAAACAGGACTGGGTGCAAGAGGAAATGGTAAGGGGAGGTTATTAAGAATTAAGAAGGGAGCAAGAAGGAGAGGAAGCAGAAACACGTGACGAAAGAGAACAGGCAGTGAAACCAACAGGACACACAAAAGGCAGTACAAAGACAATGAAACTGAGGATGAAGGGAGAAGGAGAGCTATCCCAGTAAGGATAAAGGAAGTGAGATAATAGAACGAATCCTACAATTGTAAATCAAGTTCTGCGGACATAAGAGGAAAGATCAAAAGGAAACAAGAGCAGAAGTGAAAACTAGAGGTGGGAGTGGGAACCTTTGCAGCCGAGGAAGTAAGAGATGACTGTATCTTGAGGAGGTGAAAGAGTTGAAAACAGCAGGAATAAGGAACAGGAGTGAGAGATGGTGTAGGGAGAGAACCCTCTCTACCTCTGCCCTAGAAGGACTTACGTCATCCTTTGGCTTTCGCAATCACCTGTTCGTTGATGACACTTACATATTTTTCTCATTTCCCTCCTTCACTCCAGCCATCTTGGAATGGGGATTATGAACTGTCTCACTGCAAGTCATCACAGAATGGCTCTCTGCTGCCTCAATGCTGAACTCTTCAAAAAGGGAAGTCATCTTTCTCCCGACTTCCAATGCCATCACTACCATCCTCTCTCCGAGCTCCTTCGTACCTGATCTTCTGGTTCTCTCACTCAACGCTCGCAGTCTTGGGTCCTCTTTCATAGCAACCTATGACTGCAACTATTCATCATTACCACTGGCCCTGCTGCTCGTCCTAACCTCCTCAACATTCAGAAAATGTCTCATTTTCTTGCTAACTATGTGAAAACATAAAAATTGATATGAGGCTGGGAAGCCCAAAAGAAACACACCAACACAGGTTACAAAGGACATACAAAGTGTTTTATTTAAAAGCTACAACAGTTACCAAAAAGTCAATTGACAAACGGATAGCTATTCGGCTCTCAGAGTAATGTAACGAACTTCAACGAAGGTTCGATGCATTAGTAAGAGAGACCGTACATTGGAATACTTGGGTCTTTTATATGATTTGTCCAGCCCTTGGCCAACCCCCTCGCGGGTTAACCATTCTTGGGACCAGGCCTAGGGTTCCTTGCCAGGTCAATCCCATAATGTATGCATTTTGATCAGTTCCGCTGATACAGTTGTTCATTTACACATAGGTCAGGTATAGGACAATGTCTCAGTTTGCGACCCCGACAAGTGGCCTGCAGGCATATTACTTATTCATGTGTGCGAAGGTCATAACCGCCAGAATTTCACTCAAAATGTCATTCGGCCTCCATTTTGATGTTCAGGGTGACTTCCACATTACAAGAGAACCTAAAATGGCGGCTAAATCCAAGATGGCGTCTTACATAACTTTTCGTTAAGGTCAAGACCTTGCCGTGGAGTCTATTTACACGATATTTTAGACAACTTGGCGTAGGCCAATACACATTCAAATACTGCGATAGGAGGCATAATATCATTTCAATTCCAACAGACCCTCCTTTTGGCCTATGCCAAGTGCTAACATCATTTCTAATACTTTTGCAAATAACTCCATGTGTTGTCATCCATACATCCCGAATCATTGTCTGTAATATCTATAGCCATTAGGTCGTTCATCAGAAATTCTTCTAACACAAACTCTTTGGATGCTGCATCTGGGGCATATATTCTATGCCCTATTGTGCTCACTGCTTGGGCACAACATCCCCCTAGCATTCCACATATACTCGGAAGACATTGAAAACAGCAACAAAGGAATAGCAGGATCCCCAAAATAACTAGAATAATAGAAAGCACCTTCCAACCCCAAGATCGTAAAGAATCCCAGAACCAGGTGCTAAGATTCCAATCTCCTACAGGGATATGTACTTCAGAACTAAGAATATGCAAGTTCTGTATTGCTTTAAAAATTGTCGGCAAGGAATCTGGAACGAAAACACAGCAAGTGGACCCCACCAATTTGCATACTCCACCTCGTTCCGCCAAAATGACATCTAATGCCATCCGATTTTGGAGTGCTACCAATCTTATTGCTTTTTTGTTCTAGTGTCATATTGTAGAGTATGTCCGTGGTCCGGTTGATCATTCTCTCCAGTACCCTTGCTAATCCCCTAATGTTCTCAGAGTTTGTTATTTGTCCCCAAAAGGGCACAACTAATTTTGCTATATCTCCCAATACTTGCCCAGGGGTATCTCCGTTCTTGTCCCGCCGTGGGCGAGCCTTAGAAACCTCCAATGTACTAGCTACAAATACCCCGGGTAACAGTATTCCTAAATAACAGGTTCCCTGCCAATCCTTGGGCAACCAGGGAAATGCTAAACTTCCACAAACAAAATAAACAGGCCCCCCTACATACAGAGGCCTGTTTTCTCCAGTCAAATTTACAATGTTCTTACAACCTTCAAAATCTCCCATTGGCCGAGTGCCATTTCTTTGTACACAAAAGGGGACCGAGTCAGGGCTATGATTTATAGAGTAAGAAGGAGGCACAGCGTCCTTATTGCCTATCGGAGCCATTTTAAAGTAAATTAAAGTTTGAAAAGGAAGAGACAGTTTATCAGACGGCCTAATAGAAGCGACATTAGGTTTACTTCTATTTGCAAAAAGCGAGCATCCCAGGGGAGTTAATTCACGTTTCTCGAAATCATTCAAATTAGTTCCATCAAAATTCCCTGAGATGCTATCATTCCAACGGCCAAAGAATAGTGCTCTAAGAGAAGCATAGCAAGCAGTCGTTAAAGGTAAAGGGTGAATATACCATCCTAGTCCCTTGTTCCCATGTTGCGGTAAATGAGTGCAAATCCAACAATTACTCTTATTAAAAATGGCATGCGCTGCATTCATTACTATCATTAGAGTGTTATTATGATACTTTTGTCTATGTTGGGAGTCTCTAGGGGACAAAGTGTGAAGGTGTACAGAGGGAGTCAAAGCAGTTGGTACAATCTCGGTTGGTAGTAGAGGTTTTAGAGGATAGATTTCTTCAAAGTACCAAAGTCCTACAGCAGTAATTACAAAAATAACAATTATCATTATCAAAACACAGCAGTATGTTTTCGGGGCCCAGGCACATTGTTCATTGTCCAAGTTGGTCACCCCTTTATTCACAAGTCCAGTGCGGGGAGCATCAGTGGAGGTGGCAGGCATTGTAGTTCCTCAATCGACGACCCCAATGTTTGTTGCTGGCGACGCTACGGTCGCGTGATTTCTTAGTCCTTCCCAACCCTAGCCAGCAGAATCCCTTTTTTTTCCTTTTGTTCAACAGAAACTTTCGTATACAAAGGAAAACTTTCGATCACTTCTCTTTCTCAAATGCACGGAAAAACCCGTGCCGTAGTTCTATTTTCTTCGTCGAAGGTTGTATCTGGTGGTACCCAAGATTGTTTGGTCCGAAAATAAGGTGTCGTCACTTCCTGAGGGAAGCGACGTATCGGAGGCGACGGAAGTCGCAGAGCTTGAAACAGTGTTTTCCGGAAGTGATTTTTCAAGGGAGTGCAGAGACGAAATGGACTGTTCCCCAAGCTCCACGGGCTCAGAGAGATTCTCCGACGCACTCACAGCGCTGTTTGCTACTCCAAGATCAGAGACTGTAGCATCAGCAAGGGGTTCTGCTTCTTCTGTAACGTGTGGCGTCGGGTGAGGAAGTTTTGTGACATGCGTCGCGTGGATCCAGTGTTTCTTCCCCGCCACCCGCACTGCTGTCCGGGTGACTAACGAGGAGCGAGACAGGAAGACCTTTCGTAGGCCTTCACTAGGACCCAACTTCCAGGCTGTATATCGTGTCCTGGGCCCGTGAACCGTACAGGTAAAGCTGAGTGCACCTGGTGATAAATGAAATACAGCTTTTTAGTTAACTCGTTACAGTAGTCTACAAGCAATACATTTTCCACCTCCCTCAGGGCTTTAGGTTTTGGGAGACCCCAAATGTTAGCAGGTCTCCCCATCACTACCTCAAATGGAGAAAGCCCAGTCTTAGTTTGAGGTGTGGTACGCATAGCCAATAATACAATAGGTAAGGCATCTGGCCATTTTAGTTTGGTATCGGCACATGTTTTTGCAAGCTTATTCTTTAAGATACCATTGTTTCTTTCCACCAACCCAGCACTTTGAGGATGTCTAGCTGAGTGAAATCGTTTCTCAATACGTAAGGCTGTGCATATCTGCAAAATTACCGCTGCAACAAAATGAGGACCATTATCCGACCAAATTACCCTTGGGAGCCCAAATCGAGGAAAGAATTATTTTACCATAATCTTTGCAGTGGTCATGGCGGTAGCATCTTTAACGGGGAAAGCCTCGACCCATTTACTGAAGGCACAAATAATTACAAGAACATATTTCAGATTGTTACATTGTTCCATCTCAATAAAATCAAAGTGAATGACTTCGAAGGGAACAGAAGGGGGCCCAAAGCTTCCCCTTGGAGTTACTGTTCCCTTACCCACATTGTGCTGTAAGCAGATCATGCAATTTCGGACATGTCTTTTTGCAGTCTCCAGAATCTTGTTATTCACCCAAAATTGTTCTAACATTTTCGTGATCTGCTGAGCACACACATGTGTAGGACCGTGTGCCATCGTAACCATTGCCAGTACGTATGAATCAGGGAGCAACCATTTTCCTTCAGATGTATCCACCCAACACCCATCATCATCTAGTTTCCCCATTCCTTCGGCCCACCTTTTAGATTCTTCTGCTGTGGCATCAGTTTGAATATCTCGCACAGACCCAATACCTTCATCCATTATATAAGCATCTTTTATTTCCCTCAAAGCATACATGTCCGTGCTAAGGTCTTGGCCGTTTGCCTGGCTATCAGGTCCGCAAAAGCGTTCCCTTTTCCCACATCATCTATGACCTTACGATGCGCTGCACATTTCATGATTGCTAACTGCCTAGGGAGTGAGAGTGCCAAGAGCAATTGCACTATCAAGGGGCCATGCTGAATCCTGGTCCCATGTGAGGTCAGGAACCCTCTTTCTGACCAGAGCCTCCCAAAGTTGTGAGCCACCCCAAAGGTGTACTGCCTATCGGTGTATATATTTACTATACGCCCTTCGGAGAGTTCACAAGCTCGGGTCAATGCTATAATCTCTGCGGCCTGCGCGGAGTTATGGAAATTCTCTTAGTTTCAACAACTTTACTCAATGTAGTAACTGCATAAGCAGCTGTAGATGTACCATCTGAGAGTTTGAAGCAGGAGCCATCACAAAACAGCTCCCCTTCTGCATTGTCCAAAGGAGTATCTATAAGATCTATCCTGCCCTTCGTTTCTTGCTCAGTGGTATACAGGCAGTCATGTAATTCTTCGCCACCGCAAACAGTGTTTTGCGGGAAAGGTAAGAGTTCAGCCAGATTAAGAACACAACACCTCTTAATTTGAATGTGCGGAGCAAACAGAATTAGTTCATACCTTGTTAACCGTGCAGAGGTGAGGTGTTGCGTTTGGGTTTTGTTCAATAGGATATCTACAGAGTGATCCATCAAAATCAAATCATGGCCTAGGACCATTCCCTCACTCTGTTTTACAGACGCGGCAGCAGTGGCGACAGCTCGCAAACATCTTGGCAAAGCGCATGCGACAGCATCAAGGGCGGAGGAGTAGTAGCCACACGGCCTATTTTTCCCTCCGTGTTCCTGGGTTAACACAGCCAAAGCACATCCATCACATTCATGCACAAACAACACAAAGGCCTTGTCATAATTTGGAGTACCCAGAACCGGTGCAGAGCATAACGCGGTTTTGAGAAGTTCAAATGATCGTTGATGTTCCGATTTCAATGGCAGTGGCAGAGAAATGCCCTTCTTCATCAAAGCCAACATCAGTTTTATAACTAGCGAAAAGTTCGGGATCCACAACCTACAGTAAGAAGCCATACCTATTAAGGCTCTGACTTCCTTCTGTGTATTTGGAACAGACATGCCAGAAATGTGTTTTATTCTTTCAGGTGTCAATCTTCTCCCCTCCTTTGACAGGAGGTAGCCTAAATAGGCGACCTCCTAACAGCAATATTGAAATTTTTTGAGCGAAGCTTTATGACCATTTTTGGCTAGATGAACAAGCAACAGTACAGTGCCTTCTTTACAAGCACTTTCAGAATCTGCAGCCAAAAGCAAATCATCGACATACTGAAGCATTGTACAAGTAGGTGGCAATTCAAGGGTGTCGAGCTGCTCTTTCAAGGCTCTACTATAAATGCTTGGACTTTCAGTATACCCTTGAGGTGCCCTAGTAAATGTAAATGAACGTCCCCCCAAGGTGAACGCAAACAAATATCTACTTTCCTTATGTATAGGAATGCTAAAGAAAGCATTCTTTAAATCCACAACGCTGAAGTACGTAGCCGTAGCAGGGATCATTGTCAATATCGTCGTCACATCAGGCACAATTGGAAATTGTGGGGCGACAACTCTGTTAATAGCACGAAGTTCAATTATGAACCGGTATGGAATTGCATTGTCGCCTTTCTTATATACGGGTAAGATCGGACTGTTACACAAACTACCTGTAATCTCCTTGATCACCCCACGATGCACAAAATCGGAGACAATGCATTTCAAGGCACGCTCGCCCTGAACTGATATTTTATACTGCGGAATGCGTGGTAGTTTCACTCCATGTTTCAAAACTATTTTAACAGGCTCAATCTGTAATACCCCGACATCATTGTCGTCAACCGCCCATAAACATTCCGGGACAATGCTAAACTCAGGAGGTAAAGGTCGAATCAGGAACTGAGAATTAGGAAGTTGTTGTGGTGAAACCGTCAGCCGTACTCCATCAGAGGAACAATGAATTACTGCATTCAATTTCTTTAACAAATTCAACCCCAGCAAATTCTCTCCACAGTTTGAAGTGAGAAGAAAAGGGTAATGGTCCGTAAAGGGACCCAAAGAAACAGACACCGGTGAAGAAACCGGACAAACAATTGGTATGCCAGAAAACCCTACGGAAACATTTGTTTGCCCTGACAGTGGATTGTTTGGAACCCGAGAATGATCAATGGAGCACTTCTGTGCTCCAGTGTCTATCAAAAACTGGTGTTTCCTATTCCCTACTAATAATTCAATGTAGGGGCCTTTCTGATTAACGGAAATAGGTGAAGTTTCCAAACCCTGCTTCGGGCAGTCCTAATGAAATAGAGTATCGTCAGACGGAAGCTCTTCAGAAAGGTAAGCAGCAGAAGGGTGATCAAATATGTTCCTCGAGTCCACACTCGAGGTCTGATTTTCCCGTGAAAAAGGTTGCTGAGGATCTTGCAGAAACTGACCTCTATCAGGGCCCCGTGCTCCAGGGCGGCCCCTGGGTCGTCTACCCATACTCCCAAACGCACTGTTTGACCTTTGTCGAAGGACGGGGCACTGTGCTCGCCAATGACCTTCCTGGCGGCAATAAGCACATTGATTAATATTCACAGAACCCAAAGGAGCATTTCCTTTTGGGACATACTGACCTCTAGTCTGTGTCATACCTCCTCTGGGGTTTCTAACAATTTGCTGCAATAATACTTTGGTTTTCAAATCTCCTTTTCTCTTTTCAATTTTTTCCTTCTCATTATTAACACGGTTCTCATAGTACTGAGCCATGTGCAAAACCTCAGATTGAGATTTTGCCTGCCAAGCGCTCTCTGAGGACATAATTTGTGACTGGATGTCAGGTAACAATCCACGTACAAATTTGTCCACAAACAACCTTTTCCCAGACTCTGTACCCAAATCCTGCCCACTGAAGTCAGAAAATACATGCTCGAATCTGTTAAAGAATTCGGTGGCTCCTTCAGTTTTCCCTTGAACACAGGCCGTAAGCTTGTCCCAAATAATTCTTTCTCTGGAATTATAGTTTTAATTTTTAATTTTGCGACAATTCTATCAGGCAAAGTAAGTATTACCTGTGGTGGTTTCTCACCTGCTGGTCTTTCCCCATCAATCCTAATCATATTAGCCCACTTATCTCCCAACCATGGCACATCGTCTATTGTCCAAACCTGCTTCCATACATCTACGGGTAGGAGTACAGGGAATAGCAAGTCAATATCACTTAAGGTGAACACAGAGGACTGTAAAACGGACTCTATCTCTTTGTAAAACCCTGTCGGGTTTTTCCTGATATCGGGAACTGATTGTCTAATAGTGTTCACTTCCTGTCGTGAAAACGGGACGTGAACAAATTGCGATACATAATGTGCAGGGATATCCACAGCGGGCGCACCAGTCCCAGCGTTGGCGAGAATCTCAACCTTTGGGACAAAGGTCGGAGGAACCTCTCTCATAGGCAACTGAGATATAGGTACCTCCGGCCGCTTACTAAGCAACAGAGCCATGTCGAGTGCTAAGGCAGCCTAAGAAGTGTCGGGCGAAAAAGCCCTTTGACAAATCCCCAACAATTCTATGGGGCAACTAACTTTCTTTATTACACATTCTTCTTGCAGGTACTGTACCATTACCTGAATTACCTTTCTTTGCATTTCTACTGTATACTGACTATACGTGCCATATACTTCATCTGGCGGTATCGATGAATCCGAGATCCATCGAATCGCATCTTTGGTACAAATTCGTACTTCCTCAGGTGCCGATCTACGACACGGAAGGAACCGTTTCTGTACATACATACTGTCGTCTTCGTCATCCTCATCTCGTGCTTTCTCAAAGTCCCTCCTATACTCAAACAATCTTTCAACATGACCATGTACTTTCTGCTCTGTGTCCCTCGAAAGTGCCAAAGCATTTAGATCTCTCACCCCTTGTGGAAGATCCGAATTCTGTAATCTACCCCACATCACACATAAACGAGTCCCCAAGCCTTCGATAAAAACATTTTTCTCGGGAAAACTGTTCAAATTAGATAATGTGGCAAAAACATTAATTTGATCACCTTTCTCCATACAGTGCTTGGCCCATGCAAACAATTCCTGTTTCTTATTTGAAGAAACAGTATTACGAGTGACTATCTTTGATCCTGCACCTTGATCAACTTCAGTCAATACGGGACCACTCGCGAGCGGAGGTGCAGGTAAATTTAATAAAGGTGCAAGTATCGGCGCAGGAGGAAGGGGCGATGCGATAGGTGGAGGAACAACAACTAGAGGAATAGGAACAATAGGTTGTACAGGGGGAACAGGAATAACAGCAGGAACAACAGCAGGAATGGGCAGAGCGCCCAAGAAAGGATCATACGGAGGCGGCGCAGAGGCACCAGGCCTGCGTTTGTTTAACAATTTTTCAATAAATTCTTCGGAAACATGAAAATCTTTAGAGGGGTACATTTTCTGGATTCCAAGTGAAAAAACCCTATCCATATTTTTAACTGATTCTGAATGTTTTTCTTTATCATATAACAACGCTTTTTCAGCATTTGTTTTATGACGGCGTGCATGTTTATCCCTAACTTTAAGCTGCTGTAACGCTTCTTTTTTCCAATTCTGTAAAACATCAAAGGCTGAGGTCTAGCCTTCTTTTTTAGCAAGACGGATTCTAGGTATTCAATACGGGAGATCTCAAAACTGCCATTGCTTGGCCACTGAAATTCGGAGGCATGTCTGGTCTGTCTGTGCCAAATATCATTAATTACTATACTACCAATGCCATACTTACAGTACATAGTACATGACGGCGACCCCTCCTGTGGTGCCGGGCGGCTAAATTCCAAAGATTGTCGATCGCTGCGGAACAGAGCCCTAAAGCAGCTAGACAATTTCCCAGGCATTTCACAAAAAATTGGTGTTACCTGGTCAATAATTGTGTCTGCAGATACAATACGCCAAATTCAAATTGTCAGGGTTAAATTAAGAGCCGGGTCACGACTGCACCTGACCAAACCTAAGGAGGACCGTACGGTTTATCAAAGAATAACCTAACGAATTTTACCTTGTGTTTGGTGGTTTCGACAAATCTGCCCGCCTCAAAAATGGACCCTCGTCAAGATGCCGTGTCAGACCACACGACTATCGTCCAAGAATCGGATCGTGCAGCGCTGCCGAGGTATCGCGTCTCGTTCGGTCGGCCCAGCAGAATCACACCGTCCGATCCCGGTTCGATAGTCTGCGTCAACCTTCAATGATCCGGCATCAATCTTGAGGGTCCCTATTCGGGCGCCAACTGTGAAAACATAAAAATTGATATGAGGCTGGGAAGCCCAAAAGAAACACACCAACACAGGTTACAAAGGACATACAAGTGCTTTATTTAAAAGCTACAACAGTTACCAAAAGTCAATTGACAAACGGATAGCTATTAGGCTCTCAGAGTAACGTAACAAACTTCAACGAAGGTTTGATGCATTAGTAGAGAGACCGTACATTGGAATACTTGGGTTTTTATATTCTTTATCCAGCCCTTGGCCATCCCCCTCGCGGGTTAACCATTCTTGGGACCAGGCCTAGGGTTCCTTACCAGGTCAATCCTATAATGTATGCATTTTGATCAGTTCCGCTGATACAGTTGTTCATTTACACATAGGTCAGGGATAGGACAAGGTCTCAGTTCGCGACCCCGACAAGTGGCCTGCAGGCATATTAATTATTCGTGTGTACGGAGGTCACAACGGCCAGAATCTCACTCAGAATGTCATTCAGCCTCCATTTTGATGTTCAGGGTGACTTCCATATAACAAGAGAACCTAAAATGGCGGCTAAATCTAAGATGTCGACTTACATTAATTTTCGTTAAGGTCAAGACTTTGCCGCAGAGTCTATTTACACGATATTTTAGACAACTTGGCGTAGGCCAATACATATTCAAATACTGCGATAGGAGGCATGATATCATTTTAATTCCAACAACTACTCTACATAAACCATATTCTCCACTCTCATGCTCAACAAGAGACTCCTGCTCCAGCCTACTCCTTGGCCCTCCTATCTACACTTTCCTCCAGCCAAAGTCCTCATTTGTGCTACTGGCACTCTCAACAACCTGCCCAGATCTTGCCCTGCTTCCACCTACCGACAGCATGCTGGTTGGCTCTCCACGTGCAACCACTCTCTTTTCAAGCTCTTTCTACTAGTCTGCAAAGCTAGCAATGTTCTTGCTCCTCAGTACCTTTCTGGTTGTATCTCAGTTTACTCCCCATGGTGTTCCCTCCAGTCCTTCTCTGTGCTCAACCTCACTTCCCCATATCCTCCTATTGCCTCCTCGTGGTTCTGCTCAATCTCCCTACTGGCCCCGCTCCGGTGGAACCCACTGCCTATAACAATCAAAGCCAGCCCTACTTGGACCTCTTCAAAGCTTGGCTAAAACTTCTTTTACTTGCCAAAGATGGAGTGCTCGTTGTCCTCTCCCTCGTCCTCCCAATCTGCCCCCACCACTACCTCCAGGGATGCTTAATTATGTAATTTTGTATATTTTATTAGTACTCCTCTTTACTTTGAAGCACTTGCACCAGTAGGGTAAAGTTAGCTTTGCAGGTCACCTGCTTTCTTGCATACATTGTGTTCCTGTTTGTTTTGTTTGGTCCCTGGTACATGCCGTAATCTTGTACACCCTCATAAACTGGCTAATCACGTGTTCTCCTCTTTGTGCTATTGCACAGGCACACTTTGTGGGGATGCCTCCGCCATCTGTAAATGTGTTATTGTAAGTCATTTATGCTCGAAATTGTCATGGCTGTTTTTCTAATGAATGCACAAACAAATACAAGCCCGAGAGCTAATCTAAGTGCTCCAGATTGCGCCAGACTTCCAGCCAGAATGCAGGCAGGGACATGGGTGTTGCAGGCAGGGACATGGGTGTTGCAGGCCCGGGAAGCTTTGTGCTGCAGGCGCGGCCCTCAGGTAGCTTAATGGATCCTGTGGGAAAGCAGCACGTGGCATAAAAACACACACCTGAAAAGGAACATGCAGTCATTCGCATGACCCCCGGGGAGGCAATCACAATATGTGTGGTTGTATGTTTTCCAGTAACGTTTCCATGTGAATATGTTGCGGTGCTGCAGTGTTTCTGGTGACTTCACTCTGTGAATGTGTAGTGCTGTCACCAAGGGCAGAAAACTTCATGAGTAAAGCTTTGGTCCCTGACATGAGGAAAGGCTCAAATGTGAGCTCTGCAGCAGGCCTGATTTAGACGCTCATAAATCAAGTAGAAAGTGGTAATAAAACATGTTATCAGGGTGCTTAGACACGATAAGAGGCTGAAATGAAGCACTATATAACATCACAATATTGGGGTTATTGTATTGTGCCCAGAGACGTCCCTCTCTGAATCGGTTGTGGCATTGTATTATTTCCAGTGCCCACACCACCCTCCGTTGAAGTGTAGTGGCACAACCTTGGGGAGATTGCTACTTGAGTAGAGCTTTGGCCGCAGACATGAGGGCAGTCTGCAGTTCACGAGTTCGAACCCCGCAGCCGACTTCCTTCCTTTCAATCTTCTGCGAAGAAATTAAATATCATCCAGAATTGTTATTAAAGTGCTTAGAAGCTGGAGGAGTCTGCCACAAAGCTCTATGTAAGATCATATCATGACATTCTTGCCGGAGACTTCCAGATGCGGCCCTGGCCATTTAGGATAGGACGCGGTCAACGCGGTACGCTATTCTGCCAGGAAGGCCGTCTCCTCAGGAGTCAAGTTGTTCTTGTAACCTTGACAAAGGGCTGTCATTTAACTGCAGAGCTATTAAGCAGAGTCCTCTCCTACAACCCACAGTCTTTCAAATCTGCGGCGGTGCATCCCAGCGGAAAAGGTTAAGCGCCGCGCGTGGCTCAGCGGAAGCTAATGGTGTTTGCGGAGATCTGATGCATTGTCGGGATGGCAGGAGGGTCTCCTGTCGCGGTGCATTCTGCTTCTGGAGGCCTTGGCAAGACTTGAGTGCTCCTGACCGCTGTGAGTGGGAATGAAGGCATTGAGCCCAACCTGAGCGGGCTGGGAATTAGAACAAAAAGAGGACTCCCAGCGATGCAGGCCATGCACAGAGTCACCTGGCTTCCAAAAGAATGCAATGAAGCCTCGTCCAATTAGTCTTACCTGCTGTGAGAGGCGTTGCTAGGGTGGCCTGGGGGGGGGGGGGGGGTTATAGGCCCGGTAGTTTGGTTGTAACCCCGGATAGAAGCTTAGGGGCTGACATCAAAAGGCTAGCTAGTTGAGAGTCCCGACATCAGTGTTACCCCAGATCTTTTCCAAACTTCGTAATCCCCCCCCCCAGCCCTGCCTACTGTATCACACTTCTGTCTTCATTTAAATTCATAACTGGTGCAGCGTCTGCAATCTTCCTGCCATCCTCTCTGCATCTGCAATCTTCCTGCCATCTTCTCTGCATCTGCAATCTTCCTGTTATCCTCTCTGCATCTGTAAGGTTCCTGCCATCCTCTCTGCATCTGCAATCGTCCAGCCATCCTCTCTGCATCTGTAAGCTTCCTGCCATCTCCTCTGCATCTGCAATCTTCTTGCCATCCTCTCTGCATCTGCAATCTTTCTGCCATCCTCTCTGCATCTCTAAGCTTCCTGCCATCCTCTCAGCATCGGCAATCTTCCTGCCATCCTCTCTTCATCTATAAGTTTCCTGCCATCCTCTCTGCATCTGCAATCTTCTTGCCATCCTCTCTGCATCTGCAATCTTTCTGCCATCCTCTCTTCATCTGTAAGCTTCCTGCCATCCTCTCTTCCTGCAATCTTTCTGCCATCCTCTCTGCATCTCTAAGTTTCCTGCCATCCTCTCTGCATCTGCAATCTTCCTGCCATCCTCTCTTTATCTGTAAGCTTCCTGCCATCCTCTCTGCATCTGCAATCTTCCTGCCATCTTCTCTGCATCTGCAATCTTCCTGCTATCCTCTCTGCATCTGTAAGGTTCCTGCCATCCTCTCTGCATCTGTAAGCTTCCTGCCATCTCCTCTGCATCTGCAAGCTTCCTGCCATCCCCGCTACGTCTGCAATCTTTCTGCCATCCTCTCTGCATCTTTAAGCTTCCTGCCATCCTCTCTGCATCTGCAATCTTCCTGCCATCCTCTCTTTATCTGTAAGCTTCCTGCCATCCTCTCTTCATCTGTAAGATTCCTGCCATCCTCTCTGCATCTGCAATCTTCCTGCCATCCTCTCTGCATCTGCAATCTTCCTGCCATCTTCTCTGCATCTGCAATCTTCCTGCTATCCTCTCTGCATCTGTAAGGTTCCTGCCATCCTCTCTGCATCTACCATCGTCCTGCCATCCTCTCTGCATCTGTAAGCTTCCTGTCATCTCCTCTGCATCTGCAATCTTCTTGCAATCCTCTCTGCATCTGCAATCTTTCTGCCATCCTCTCTGCATCTCTAAGCTTCCTGCCATCCTCTCTGCATCTGCAATCTTCCTGGCATCCTCTCTGCATCTGTAAGATTCCTGCCATCTCCTCTGCATCTGCAATCTTTCTGCCATCCTCTCTGCATCTCTAAGCTTCCCGCCATCATCTCTGCATCTGCAAGCTTCCTGCCATCCTCTCTGCATCTGCAATCTTCCTGCCATTCTCTCTTCATCTATAAGTTTCCTGCCATACTCTCTGCATCTGCAATCTTCTTGCCATCCTCTCTGCATCTGCAATCGTTCTGCCATCCTCTCTGCATCTCTAAGCTTCCTGCCATCCTCTCTGCATCTGCAATCTTCCTGCCATCCTCTCTGCATCTGCAATCTTCATGCCATCCTCCCTGCATCTCTAAGCTTCCTGCTATCCTCTCTGCATCTGCAAGCTTCCTGCCATCTCCTCTCTGAATCTGCAATCTTCCTGCCATCCTCTCTGCATCTGTAAGCTTCCTGCCATCCTCTCTGCATCTGAAATCTTCCTGCCATCTCCTCTGCATCTCTAAATCTCTAAGCTTCCTGCCATCCTCTCTGCATCTCTAAGCTTCCTGCCATCCTCTCTGCATCTGAAAGCTTCCTGCCATCCTCTCTGCATCTGCAATCTTCCTGCCATCCTCTCTTCATCTATAAGTTTCCTGCCATCCTCTCTCCATCTGCAATCTTCTTGCCATCCTCTCTGCATCTGCAATCTTTCTGCATCCTCTCTTCATCTGTAAGCTTCCTGCCATCCTCGCTATGTCTGTAATCGTTCTGCCATCCTCTCTGCATCTCTAAGCTTCCTGCCATCCTCTCTGCATCTGCAATCTTCCTGCCATCCCCTCTTTATCTGTAAGCTTCCTGCCACCCTCACTTCATCTGTAAGCTTCCTGCCATCCTCTCTGCATCTGCAATGTTCCTGCCATCCTCTCTGCATCTGCAATCTTCCTGCCATCTTCTCTGCATCTGCAATCTTCCTGCTATCCTCTCTGCATCTGTAAGGTTCCTGCCATCCTCTCTGCAATCTTCCTGCTATCCTCTCTGCATCTGCAAGATTCCTGCCATCCTCTCTGCATCTGCAATCTTCCTGCCATCCTCTCTGCATCTGCAATCTTCCTGCCATCTTCTCTGCACCTGCAATCTTCCTACCATCCTCTCTGCATCTGTAAGCTTCCTGCCATCCTCTCTGCATCTGCAATCTTCCTGCCATCCTCTCTGCATCTGTAAGCTTCCCGCCATCCACTCTGCATCTGCAATCTCCCTGCAATTCGTTCTGCATCTGCAATCTTCCTGCCATCCTCTCTACATCTCTAAGCTTCCTGCCATCTTCTCTGCATCTGCAATCTCCCTGCCATCCTCTCAACATCTGTAATCTTCCTGCCATCCTCTCTGCATCTCTAAGCTTCCTGCCATCCTTTCTGCATCTGCAATCTTCCTGCCATCCTCTCTGCATCTCTAAGCTTCCTGCCATCCTCTCTGCATCTGTAAGCTTTCTGCCATCATCTCTGCATCTTCAAGCTTCCTGCCATCCTCTCTGCATCTGCAATCTTCCCACCATCCTCTCTGCATCTCTAAGCTTCCTGCCATCCTCTCTGCATCTGAAAGCTTCCTGCCATCCTCTCTGCATCTGTGAGATTCCTGCCATCCTCTCTGCATCTGTAAGCTTCCTGCCATCCTCTCTGCATCTGGAAGCTTCCTGCCATCCTCTCTGCATCTGCAAGCTTCCCGCCATCCTCTCTGCATCTCTAAGCTTCCTGCCATCCTCTCTGCAATCTTCCTGCCATCCTCTCTGCATCTGCATGCTTCCTGCCATCCTATCTGCACCTGCAAGCTTCCTGCCATCCTATCTACACCTGCAAGCTTCCTGCCATCCTCTCTGCATTTGCAATCTTCCTGCCATCTCCTCTGCATCTGCAATCTTTCTGCCATCCTCTCTGCATCTCTAAGCTTCCTGCCATCCTCTCTGCATCTGCAAGCTTCCTGCCATCCTCTCTGCATCTGCAATCTTCTTGCCATTCTTTCTGCATCTGCAATCTTTCTGCCATCCTCTCTGCATCTCTAAACCTCCTGCCATCCTCTCTACATCTGCAATTTTCCTGCCATCCTCTCTGCATCGCTAAGCTTCCTGCTATCCTTTCTGCATCTGCAATCTTCCTGCCATCCCCTCTGCATCTCTAAGCTTCCTGCCATCCTCTCTGCATCTGCAATCGTCCTGCCATCCTCTCTGCATCTGCAAGCTTCCTGCCATCCTCTCTGCATCTGCAATCTTCCTGCCATCCTATCTGCACCTGCAAGCTTCCTGCCATCCTCTCTGCATCTGCAATCTTCCTGCCATCTCCTTTGCATCTGCAATCTTTCTGCCATCCTCTCTGCGTCTCTAAGATTCCTGCCATCCTCTCTGCATCTGCAATCTTCCTGCCATCCTCTCTGCATCTCTAAGCTTCTTGCCATCCTCTCTGCATCTGCAATCTTCCTGCCATCCTCTCTGCATCTCTAAGCTTCCTGCCATCCTCTCTGCATCTGCAATCTTCCTGCCATCCTCTCTGCATCTCTAAGCTTCCTGCCATCCTCTCTGCATCTGCAAGCTTCCTGCCATCCTCTCTGCATCTGCAATCTTCCTGCCATCCTATCTGCACCTGCAAGCTTCCTGCCATCCTCTTGCATCTGCAATCTTCCTGCCATCCTCTCTGCATCTGTTGTTTCTGAGCATTTCTTTTCTGCCTCCAACCGCATAATGATCCTTTTTGACTTTCCGTTGCCACAACAGTTGTAACACATTTTCAGAATCCACTCTGAGCAAGGCACGAAGCTTTGGCTTTGAATGTTTCATCGGAACTGTAGGTGCGTATCGGCTTACACGCATATCTGCACTCCGCATTGAATGGTCTGAGAATGCTCTGAGCTTAAATCTCCCTGGATCTCCTGCTGAGATGTCGCCGGCTACGGTATCACCCGCCCCCAACACTTGGTGCAACCCACAGCAGCCCCCCTCCGCCCCAGTCACACATTGGAAGACACGTTGACATTCGCAGAAGATCCCCCACAATCGCTACAAGAGGTCTCAACAACATTTGCTGCTGAAACATCAATACCCCCCGCCCCCCGCCCTCCGCGACCCCCGCCCCCCATCGCGGCGACCCAGGGACACATCAAACCCATCGGAAATTCGAACCCCCACAAATAGTTCAGTTTGCAGGGACGCATCTGCAGTGGAGATTTGCTGTGAGAAAATAGTTCTACTCCTCAAACTTGAAGACAAACCTCTGCACCCACCTGCGATGCCAGGCTGAGACCTGGTTCAGCGACACTCAGGTGGCAGAAAGGGCCCATCGCCTCTGGGCAGCAAAGAAGCGAGTGGCGGGGACCGCGTGCTTGTCTTTGTGCACCCAACAGGCTCCTTTCTCCAGCTTTGCCATTGACCTCCCCTGACCGTGACTCATGTCAGAACCAAGTGTCAAGTTCTACCCGCCCACCTCAAGGAGGGCACACGTCTCAGTCGCTTTTGTCATGGAAGGCGAGACGTGCCTCAAGCCACTCCTCGAAGCAGCGTTGCCCATTCCTGCCGCATTCTCTGCTTTATGAAATACCAAATAGAGACTCAATGGCAGCATGCCACCACGAGTGCATTGGCAGACTCGCAAGCAAACACATCTGCCTGTCACCAAGTAGCCAGGTAGGTCCATTGCCAGTCCTACACCTGACAGACTCTGTACCACTGATGCCAGTCCTACACCAGACAGACTCTGTACCACTGATGCCAGTCCTGCACCAGAGAGACTCCGTGTGCCACTGAGGCCAGTCCTACAGCAGACAGACTCTGTGTGGCACTGATGCCAGTTCTACACCAGAGAGACTCCCTGTGCCACTGATGCCAGTTCTGCACCACAGACCCTCACTATGCCACTGATGCCAGTCCTACACCACAGAGACTCCCTGTGCCACTGATGCCAGTCTTACACCAGAGAGACTCCCTGTGCCACTGATGCCAGTCCTACACCAGAGAGACTCAGTGTGCCACTGAGACCAGTTCTACACCAGAGAGAGTCAGTGTGGCACTGATGCCAGTCCTACACCAGGGAGTCTCCCTGTGCCACTAATTCCAGTCCTACACCAGAGAGATTTCCTGTGCCAGTGATCCCAGTCCTACACCAGAGAGAATCTGTCTGCCACTTATGCCAGTCCTACAACAGAGACTCCCTGTGTCACTGATTACAGTCCTACACCAGAGAGACTCCCTGTGCCACTGATGCCAGTCCTACACCAAAGAGACTCAGTGTGCCACTGAGACCAGTTCTACACCGGAGAGAGTCCCTGTGCCACTGATGCCAGTTCTACACCAGATAGACTCCCTGTGCCACTGATGCCTGTCCTACACCACAGAGACTCCCTGTGCCACTGATGCAAGTCCTACACCAGAGAGACTCAGTGTGCCACTGATTCCAGTCCTACACCAGAGAGATTCCCTGTGCCACTGATGCCAGTCCTACACCAGAGACGCTTCCTGTGCCACTGATGCCAGTTCTACACCAGAGAGACTCCCTATGCCACTGATTCCAGTCCTACACCAGAGAGACTCCCTGTGCCACTGATGCCAGTCCTACACCAGAGAGACTCAGTGTGCCACTGATTCCAGTCCTACACCACAGAGACTCCCTGTCCCACTGATGCCGGTCCTACACCAGTGAGACTCCCTGTGCCACTGATGCCAGCCCTACACCAGAGAGACTCTGCCTGCCACCAATGCCAGTACTACACCAGAGAGACTCCCTGTGCCACTGATGCCACTCCCACACCACCGAGACTCAGTATGCACTGATGCAAGTTCTACACCAGAGAGATTCAGTGTGCCACAGATGCCAGTCCTACATCAGAGAGACTCCCTGTGCCACTAACGCCAGTCCTACACCAGAGAGACTCCGTCTGCCACTGATACCAGCCCTACGCCAGAGAGATTATCTGTGCCACTGATGCTAGTCCTACACCAGAGAGACACCCTGTGTCACTGATGCCAGTCCTACACCAGAGAGACTCCGTCTGCCACCGATGACAGTCCTACACCAGAGAGACTCACTGTGTCACTGATGCCAGTCCTACACCAGAGAGACTCCCTGTGCCACTGATGCCAATCCCACACCAGAGAGACTTCCTGTGCCACTGAAGCCAGTCCTACACCAAAGAGACTCAGTGTGCCACTGAGGCCAGTCCTACACCAGAGAGACTCCCTGTGCCACTGATGCCAGTTCTACACCACAGAGACTCCCTATGCCACTGATGCCAGTCCTACACCACAGAGATTCCCTGTGCCACTGATGCCAGTCTTACACCAGAGAGACTCCCTCTGTCACTGAGGCCAGTCCTATACGAAAGAGACTCCCGGTGCCAGTGATCCCAGTCCTACACCAGAGAGACTCCGTCTGCCACTGATGGCAGTCCTACAACAGAGACTCCCTGTGTCACTGATTACAGTCCTACACAAGAGAGACTCCCTGTGCCACTGATGCCAGTCCTACACCAAAGAGACTCAGTGTGCCACTGAGACCAGTTCCACACCGGAGAGAGTCCCTGTGCCACTGATGCCAGTCCTACACCAGAGAGACTCCCTGTGCCACTGATGCCAGTCCTACACCACCGATACTCAGTGTGCACTGATGCCAGTTCTACACCAGAGAGATTCAGTGTGCCACAGATGTCAGTCCTACATCAGAGAGACTCCCTGTGCCACTGAAGCCATTCCTACACCAGAGAGACTCCGTCTGCCACTGATGCCAGTCCTACACCAGAGAGATTTCCTGTGCCAGTGATCCCAGTCCAACACCAGAGAGAATCTGTCTGCCACTGATGCCAGTCCTACAACAGAGACTCCCTGTGTCACTGATTACAGTCCTACACCAGAGAGACTCCCTGTGCCACTGATACCAGTCCTACACCAAAGAGACTCAGTGTGCCACTGAGACCAGTTCTACACCAGATAGACTCCCTATGCCACTGCTGTCAGTCCTACACCACAGAGACTCCCTGTGCCACTGATGCCTGTCCTACACCAGAGAGACTCCGTGTTCCACTGATGCCAGTCCTACACCAGAGAGATTTCCTGTGCCAGTGATCCCAGTCCAACACCAGAGAGAATCTGTCTGCCACTGATGCCAGTCCTACAACAGAGACTCCCTGTGTCACTGATTACAGTCCTACACCAGAGAGACTCCCTGTGCCACTGATAACAGTCCTACACCAAAGAGACTCAGTGTGCCACTGAGACCAGTTCTACACCAGATAGACTCCCTATGCCACTGCTGTCAGTCCTACACCACAGAGACTCCCTGTGCCACTGATGCCTGTCCTACACCAGAGAGACTCCGTGTTCCACTGATGCCAGTCCTACACCAGAGAGACTCATTGTGCCACTGATTCCAATCCTACACCAGAGAGATTCCCTGTGCCACTGATTCCAATCCTACACCAGAGAGATTCCCTGGGCCACTGATGCCAGTCCTACACCAGAGACGCTTCCTCCTGTGCCACTGATGCCAGTCCTACACCAGAGAGACTCCCTGTGCCATTGATGCCAGTCCTACACCAGAGACGCTTCCTGTGCCACTGATGCCAGTTCTACACCAGAGAGACTCCCTATGCCACTGATTCCAGTCCTACACCAGAGAGACTCCCTGTGCCGCTGATGCCAGTCCTACACCAGAGAGACTCAGTGTGCCACTGATTCCAGTCCTACACCAGAGAGATTCCCTGTGCCACTGATGCCAGTCCTACACCACAGAGACTCCCTGTCCCACTGATGCCAGTCCTACACCAGAGAGACTCCCTGTGCCACTGATGCCAGTCCTACACCAGAGAGACTCTGCCTGCCACCAATGCCAGTCCTACACCAGAGAGACACCCTGTGCCACTGATGCCAGTCCCACACCACCGAGACTCAGTGTGCACTGATGCACGTTCTAACCAGAGAGATTCAGTGTGCCACAGATGCCAGTCCTACATCAGAGAGACTCCCTGTGCCACTAACGCCAGTCCTACACCAGAGAGACTCCGTCTGCCACTGATGCCAGCCCTACGCCAGAGAGATTATCTGTGCCACTGATGCCAGTTCTACACCAGAGAGAGTCAGTGTACCATTGATGCCAGTCCCACAACAGAGATACTCAGTGTGCCACTGATGCCATCCTGTACAAGAGATACTCCCTGTTCCACTGATGCCAGTCCTACACCAGAGAGACTCCCTGTGTCACTGATGCCAGTCCTACACCAGAGAGACTCCGTCTGCCACCGATGCCAGTCCTACACCAGAGAGACTCACTGTGTCACTGATGCCAGTCCTACACCACTGAGACTCAGAGTGCCACTGATGCCAGCCCTACACCAGAGAGACTCCCTGTGCCACTGATGCCAGTCCTACACCAAAGAGACTCAGTGTCCCACTGAGGCCAGTCCTACACCAGAGAGACTCCCCGTGCCACTGATGCCAGTTCTACACCACAGAGACTCCCTATGCCACTGATGCCAGTTCTACACCACAGAGACTCCCTATGCCACTGATGCCAGTCCTACACCACAGAGATTCCCTGTGCCACTGATGCCAGTTCTACACCACAGAGACTCCCTGTGCCACTGATGCCAGTCCTACACCAGAGAGACTCAGTGTGCCACTGAGACCAGTTCTACACCAGAGAGAGTCAGTGTGGCACTGATGCCAGTCCTACACCTGAGATACTCCCTGTGCCACTTATGCCAGTCCCACACCAGAGAGACTCCATCTGCCACTGATGCCAGTCCTACAACAGAGTCTCCCTGTGCCACTGATGCCAGTCCTACACCTGAGAGACTCCCTGTGCCACTTATGCCAGTCCCACACCAGAGAGACTCCATCTGCCACTGATGCCAGTCCTATACGAGAGGGACTCCCTGTGCCGCTGATGCCAGTCCTACACCAGAGAGACTCCCTGTGCCACTAATGCCAGTTCTACATCAGAGAGACTCAGAGTGCCACTGAGGCCAGTCCTACACCAGAGAGACTCCCTGTGCCACTGAGGCCAGTCCTACACCAGAGAGACTCCCTGTGCCACTGATGCCAGTTCTACACCACAGACTCCCTATGCCACTGATGCCAGTCCTACACCACAGAGATTCCCTGTGCCACTGATGCCAGTTCTACACCACAGAGACTCCCTATGCCACTGATGCCAGTCCTACACCACAGAGACTCCCTACGCCACTGATGCCAGTCCTACACCACAGAGACTCCCTGTGCCACTGATGCCAGTCCTACACCTGAGAGACTCCCTGTGCCACTTATGCCAGTCCCACACCAGAGAGACTCCATCTGCCACTGATGCCAGTCCTACAACAGAGACTCCCTGTGTCACTGATGCCAGTCCTACACCAGAGAGACTCCCTGTGCCACAGATGCCAGTCCTACACCAGAGAGACTCAGTGTGCCACTGAGATCAGTCCTATACGAGAGAGACTCCCTGTGCCGCTGATGCCAGTCCTACACCAGAGAGACTCCATGTGCCACTAATGCCAGTCTTACACCAGAGAGACACACTGTGCCACTGATGCCAGTTCTGCATCAGAGAGACCCAGAGTGCCACTGATGCCAGTGCTACACCAGAGAGACTCCCTGTGCCACTGATGCCAATCCCACACCAGAGAGACTCGCTGTGCCACTGAAGCCAGTCCTACACCAAAGAGACTCAGTGTGCCACTGAGGCCGGTCCTACACCAGAGAGACTCCCTCCGTCACTGATGCCAGTCCTACACTAGAGAGACCCCCTGTGCCACTAATTCCAGTCCTACACCAGAGAGATTTCCTGTGCCAGTGATCCCAGTCCTACACCAGAGACTCCCTGTGTCACTGATTACAGTCCTACACAAGAGAGACTCCCTGGCCCACTGATGCCAGTCCTACACCAGAGAGACTCCCTGTGTCACTGATGCCAGTCCTACACCAGAGAGACTCCCTGTGTCACTGATGCCAGTCCTACACCAGAGAGACTCCCTGTGCCACTGATGCCAGTTCTACACCAGAGAGATTCCCTGTGCCACTGATGCCAGTCCTACACCAGAGAGAGTCCGTGTGGCACTGATGCCAGTCCTACACCAGAGAGACTCAATGTGCCACTGATGCCAGTCCTACACCAGAGAGACTCCCTGTGCCACTTATGCCAGTCACACACCAGAGAGACTCCATCTGCCACTGATGCCAGTCCTACAACAGAGACTCACTTTGTCACTGATGCCAGTCCTACACCACAGAGACTCCCTGTGCCACTGAAGAGGTGATCTGTATCTATGGGGGTAAGGGGGCTACCGGTCGCTGGAGCATTTCTACACATCGGGGCCTTGCTAATAAATGTTCAGACACATTGATGGCATTGCCCCCGTACCATGTTGACTCCTCATGGCAAACATTGTAACCTCTGCAGCCCCAGAGACACACTTAACTGCATGGAGTTGACTTGCGCAACTTTCAGGGGTCTCCCCTGTCCAAGATGCCAAGACCAGAATCATAAAGAAACACCCAGCAACCCGTGCGACGCGAAGGGCCGAACCTCATGGTCCCCAATCTGAACCCCCTTTTCTCTCGCAGAAATAACCAATGTATTGGTTTATCTGGAGAAGTCACCAGGGTCTTCAAATCACCATTGAAAGATACCATTAGTATGTTCCTGAAGCGTGGCAAACTACCACACCATGTGGCCCCGTCCAAGTGTAGCTCGGGGCCTGCTGAAAAGAGCAGTCTATAAACAGCTCCTCCCGCCCAGGACTGGGAGCTTAAACTACAGAGAAGAGCTACTCACTGCCTGAGAAGAGAGCATTGAGTGCTCACGAACTCATCATCACGTGCGACAGATGGCCTGCACCAATCCACGGCCGGGCGCAGATGGAGCAGCCTCTGCTTGGGGTAAAAGCCCAGATCCCTACACTGGCACTTTTGCACCCAACATCTGTGACACTTGTCCATTGCATCCGACACAACCAGAATGGCCGTCCAGAAGGCTCACAGTTTGGGAGTTCTCTTTGATAGCGAACTTTACCGGGTGTATCCCCTTCAGTACCCTTCCAGTGCCTGAGGTCATCCCAACCGGACTTACTCTACAGCCGCCTGTCCAATTTAGGAACTCGGGTCTTGGAACCCAACGCACTCTGATCCCCATCAACTGGCCATTATGCACCTGCTCCTCTGATCTGGGGCAGAAAGGCTGAACTTCCTGAGAAGATGGAAGATTTGCCTCTTCCGCTCCCAAACCTACTCGCTGTAATGCCCTGCAGCCTTCGCTGGACCAGCATCGCGGCCTCTGTGTGCAGCACTCACCCCAGCATTTCTTTCCGTTAGAAGTGTTGCACTTTGTGAGTTACTTAAATCACAAGATAGTTTCACCATTGACTGGTCACTCCCCAGGAGGCTGGCCCAAGGTATCAACACCATGCAGTCCACAGCTGAACCACTGCAGACCCACACACACATGTGTCCATGTGCAGGTGGGACAGCATTGCTCTGGGCCGGCTCGAAGGCTGCGAGGAGCAGTAAAGTGGGCCACGTGAGACCCCCGTGCCACACGAGCACAGCTTACGGAGTCTAAAGAAACTGCAGTTGGTTTGGTCCTGGCTTCTCCAGCGTGAAGACGAGTACGTTACCACAAAGAGCGGAGAGAATATAGATGAGAGTTGCCAACACAGCAAGATGAAAAAAACACAACACAACGTTTACGGATTCAGTAGGTTCTCTGAGAATGTTGTAAGCCTTCTCTCAATCAACGTGTTTCATATCGGGCTCTATAGACATGGACAGGTGCATAGAAAATGAAAGATTAAAGTGAGAAGCAGAGTAACAGGACACAGGAAATCATGTGATAGAACCCTTTACTAAGCAACCTGCCTGACATGCAGAAGAAGTCTGCACCGCCACTGTAGTGGTTTACCTGCATTCTTTCTATAGGTGTCGCTGTCATTCATGTTGCCTTGGCAAAATGCAGCACACAAGAAAGACCACATTCTGCACCAATAACAGTTGGAAAAACCTCTATGAACTTAGATTCTTTCAGCCACTCCTGAAATGTAAAGGCAGATTAATCTAACAGGAAAGCAGAGACTACTACTATCACGTGTAGATTGTAACCATCCTAAAAAGGGGATCCTTTGTATATTGCATATAAACCATCTGAATTATACTTCTGCTAGGAACGTTTACATGAATACAAATATTCAATACCTTGGAGTGGCAATAAACAGGAGCCTGGTCGAAATGCCGATACAAGAAGCTCTCCACTCAAAGATGACCGCACTAGCGTCGTAAACCGCCTCTCTAGATAGAACATTTTGCCGTTTTTCTCTTCTCCCAACCTTGAACCTTTATAAGGTAAAGGTTATACCAACGATATCATACGAAATGGAAGCAATCCCGCAAATGCCAGAGGGAATCTGGACCAAATTGGAAGGCCTGTATTGGCGTAAAATCTTGAAATTACCAAACGGTACGCTGATCGCCTCGATCAGAAAAGAGCTTAGCCTAACATCTGTAAAAGGTATCATAGACAGAAACAGCCTAAGGTTTTCGAGGAACATCGAGAGAACCCCATGCCCAAAGCTGCGGGAGCTCATCAGAAATGAAATGGAACATGGCAGGAACAGAATAATAACGGTCTGGGTTGACAAAAACTTGAATCTTTTACAATATATGGGAAGTTCAGAAGAAGAGCTAGACTAAACCCTGAAAAAGTGAAGGAAAAACAGAAAACGTGGGACTGGATCCAAACCTCTGAAATAGCTGCAAGTTACAAAATAACTCCACACCTGGCACCAAATACGCAAAAGTGGACTTCCCATTAAGACACCTAACTACATTCCCTAATAGAACACTGCATGCCATTTATTTAAAAGCACGATATAATGTCTTAAAAACAAACAAAATCCTGGCCATAAGGGGTCAAACCCCATCCATCTCATGTTGTTACTGTAAGATCATCACGCAGAAAGAAACAATAGGACACCTCTTGTTAAGATGTCCTGGAACAACCAGGTCAAGTGAAGCTTACCTAAAACATCACTTGGAAGCAGCACACATATGGGACGAAGAACGCTGGTGGCACAGACTGATTACCAGGGATAACATCCCCCGGTAGTAGCCACAGCAAAGATCCTACAGTGCCTTGGCCTGGATCAGGAAGCAGGACACATGGCCAAAGAGACAATAACAGCTGGATCAGACGGACCAACTGAGAATAAAACATAACAACTTTTACTACTAAAAGGGAAAAATAATCACGTTTTGTACAAAATTGTTACCCAAAAATTGAACTCAAATAAGTAAAAATACAAACATTCACTGTCTTCATCATTATAAACTTTCCCAAACGACCTCCCGTAATAATGGACTTTGTCTGAAAATACATCTATTTTGAACATACAGCCCTCAGAAGCATTAGTACTCAGCCAATGAAAAGGTGCCTATGGCAGCTGCAGTTTGCCAAGAACATAAAACAATGTGGGGCCCCCAGCAAGAAAAACATGAGTATCCCTGGCACGTCCCCCAGTCATAGAAAGCTTCTTTTGTTGAACACTTTCTTTGTACCCGCTCTGCCGCGGGGGGCTCTGAAGAGAGAGATTCCTCTCATGCACTCATGAGGGAGGACAATGAGGCAGGTCTCCCTGAGGTAGGAGATGTTGAACTTATTTAAGGTTTCTTTTGAATGTGGACACCCGCTGACTGCAGATGGCTTTGATAGGGTTTCTTGCAGGAGCTCATGAGGGAGCGCCTAGAAGCAGGTCTCCCTGGGGGTAAGAGGAAGCATGAATAATTAAAGACTTCTGTACTTGGTTAGACACCCCTTGCAGTGGTCAGCGATCCGCATCCTGGGGTCTACCTGTGGGGAGCTGAAAGACTCACACTGGGTTGCTTTATTTTGAGGGAAGCCCCCGTGGGCCACAGATGATATTGGCCTCCATTTTCTCCTTTCGTCACCGTTTTGCTTCTTTGCTGTCTGTGTTTGTCTTCATTTAACATATCCCTGCAAACCGTGGGTGGAATGGTGCCACATTAGGATTCCTCCGGCTGTTTATGGTCCAGTCTCTTTCTTCACTTTATCGCTGCCGAGGAGGTGCTGCACAAGTCTGGAGCAGGCCCCTTCACTTCCTTCGGAGAACAAAATGTCCCAACAGAGAATCCAGGATAAGTAACTCACTATTTGCTTTATTCAGAGCGCTTGCGAGATACTCAACAAACTCTATTTCATATATTTTCTTGCACTGGCATCTAGTACTTTTCTTCAGCTCAGAAATGTCTCTTCCTGAGTTATATGAAGTTCTTATGTTTGCTTCATGCTCTCTCGTTCACCTTCCATTCATTATTTTGCTACATGTGAGGGTAAAATGGGCAAACTTTAACACATTAAACCTGAAGTCTTTGCTTGGTTTTCTTCTTGGAGACAACATGCTATAGTCTTGTTTTCCACACTCCTGCCAGCAGCAGGACATTAGTACCAGGAGTATGGGCTATCGGCCCTACTTCCGCCAGGAGGGTCTGATGGCATGAAGTATTATTAGTACAGCGTCTGTGCATACCCCTGCAGGGCTGAGACCGTAACTTTCTCTTAAGAGCGCCCCTTACTAACTGGAGAGTTCCCCCCAATCCTGGGCATAAGCAGGAGAACACAGGGGGTCTCTTTTCTCTCTTAGCCACGTAGGATCACACAGCTCCAGAAACATTGTGAGACTCATTTTTCAAGCACCTGTTCACTGCACAGCCAGGAAACGCACATGCAGGGTTAGAAAGGGGTCACCTTTGGTGGTACTCTCTCTGATGAGATCCTTGACTTGAATTATCCATGCCTTGAAGTGGGAGGTCTTATTTCTTCCTGTCCCCACATATAATCCTCCTCTCACAGAAATAAAGGAGCGCCAATGCTCACCAGTTATTCAGGCCTTGCCTCGAGGAGCTATAGCAGTTTTTCTAAGCGTTCAACTTCTTGGGGTGTAAGAAGAAACAGAGTAAGCTACTGGTTTGCTTCCCCATTATTTTAAAAAATGTATGTGCCAGGGTCTCAAGCCTCAGCTTTCTACAAAGGCAGTGACAGCCTCAACTTGTTGAAGATTTGTCTTAATCCTTCCATTCTGTTTTCATAGCACACAACTTGTGGAGGTTTACTGAGGGGAGGAGGACTCTTAACTCTTAACGAGCTCGTAGCACTGCAATAAAGCAGCCGTTACCTCCCCTCACAATTAACAGAGCACTACTGCTTTAATTCACTGTGAAGAAATCATAATTATGGTCCTCTAAAAAGCATTTAAACTGCTAAGCGAAGGAACAGGAGCCCCAGTGTGGGCTTTTATTAAAGTCACAACAACGCCTGGGCTGCAGCTACCTAACGTTTCTCTCACCTCCTATGTTTTCTCTTCCAGTTTCTCTTTTTCGCAAGACTCCCATCCACCCATGAAAGCTCAGAGTTCTGAAGTCAGACTTACAGATGGCAGTTTTACTTTCGAGCTCACGTGATCCATCACGTGATCCATCAGTCTCTCTCTCTCTCTCTCTCTCTCTCTCTCTCTCTTCCCCCCCCCCCCTCCAGGGCAGGGGTAGCAGGGGTGGAGCCTGCGCTCTGAGGACGGTGCCGGCCACATCCCACAAGGGCAGAGACATTGGGCCCGATTCATGGAAGATTTGCCCGGTTTAAAGTGACTTTGCACTGCCGACACAAAGCCTGATTCATGGAAGTGTATTTTTGCCGTGTAAAGTCCGGACAAAGTCATTTTAAACTGCAAAAATGACCATGCGCTGACTTTGTCCGGAATTTGAACGGCAGAAACACACTTTGAACAGTTCCATGAATCAGGCTTTGTGTCAGCAGTGGAAAGTCACTTTGAACCGGGCAAATATTCCTTGAATTGGGCCTTTGGTGTCTGAATAAACTCCCTCCAATGTCGGACGCCAGGACTTCGCCCAGTGCTGCACCACGGAGGACTTTGCCAGGGACCATTGCCCGGGGGCATCACTGATGCTCTTAATGAATGCCTCAGCAGAGATACAGTGCTTGTAGTGACTGAAACCACTTCTGGGGGTGTATGGCCGCCCAGCTGTTCAAACCTGGCAGAGCTGGACCTATCTCTTTAGAAGGGGGGGATTCTGCAGCTGGCCTGTAAGCATCGGCCTGCAGCAGACCTGTAATGGCTGCCTCCGGTCCCCGGTGGCTTGGACGTTCTTCATCAGGTCACTACCGCGGGCCATAAAAAGCTTCTACTGTCCCTGATTGATGCCCAGGGGAGTGCCAGGGAGGGCTCGTTGGGGGAGTCTAATGGCACTTCCCTTACTGTCAAGGGGGCCCATAACCCGTCCCAAGTCCCGATCCCAGTCCCTGGCCCATTGAACACTTGTGCAGTGATCAGACGGCCCAGGCTGAGCAGCCGTCACTCTCCACTGCACCACAGAGCTGCCCCACTTTGTGCAACACACCGATCTTGGCGGGGGCCCGCACATCTTGCCCCAGGAGGAGAAGACCCAGTGCATGCAGCTAACGATTAAGGGGGTGTACACCCAAGCTACATGTGTATGTGGGGGGGGGGGGAGAAAAAACACGGTATACCTTCATGGGGGTAACAAAATTGGTTCCTGTCAGGAGAGAACCGAGAGCTATTCTCTCAGATAAATGCCTCCACTCCGTATGTTGACTCTGTCAAACTGGTTTTTAGGAACGAGCAAACGTCCAGGGAAGTCCTGGGAAGATCTGGGTGTCATGGTAGAGTAGCCAATAGTGGGATTGTTCTGAGGGACTGTGCTGTGAGTTTATGTAAGCTAAGTAATGATTGGTGCGTCTGGTGCACGGAAGGAAGGAAGGAAGGAAGGAAGGAAGGAAGGAAGGAAGGAAGGAAGGAAGGAAGGAAGGAAGGAAGGAAGGAAGGAAGGAAGGAAGGAAGGAAGGAAGGAAGGAAGGAAGGAAGGAAGGAAGGAAGGAAGGAAGGAAGGAAGGAAGGAAGGAAGGAAGGAAGGAAGGAAGGAAGGAAGGAAGGAAGGAAGGAAGGAAGGAAGGAAGGAAGGAAGGAAGGAAGGAAGGAAGGAAGGAAGGAAGGAAGGAAGGAAGGAAGGAAGGAAGGAAGGAAGGAAGGAAGGAAGGAAGGAAGGAAGGAAGGAAGGAAGTTAGTTTACGCCCCTATCTGGGACCTGTAAGTCCCCCTGGAAATGCCCCAGCCAACACGGTCCTATCTGGAGGAAACCTCAGACCCCTGGGTACAAGGGCAGTCGGGAGCTGAGGGGGCCCGGGTATTCACATCGGCAGATGGTGTTCGTTGTCCCCCATCTGCTGTTTCTTCCCTTCATTGATGGAGTGATATGTTGGCAATTGGAAGGGCTTAGTTAAGTTGCACTTTGATGGCCGGCGGCAGAATACAGTGTCTGATGATTCATGGAGCAGAGCAAAGAGTGCAAATGAGTTTGCACGGCAGAAAGACACTTTGCACTGCTTGTTGGTAGTTACGAGCATAAAATTCCATGGATCGGGCCCAGTGAGTGCAGGTGCTAGAGCAGCTTTGACTCGCGCGGGTAAGGATGTGAGTACACGCGTGAGTCCAGCTGCTTTTGGTGAAGGAATTGAATAAGCAGTTGCTCTTGACCTCCCTCGAGGTGGGCACACTTTGAGGAGCCTTGGTTCGGCCCTTTCTGTTGGCCTTTGGTTGGACTCGTGTCTTTTCTGCCTCTACGCTTTGCAGATGGGGCTTGCTCGGCGAATCTGGGAGGCCATTGTGTTTCTGTGGGGACTGGAGACGAAGTGAAAGTATTAGCAGTACTAGCAGTAATGATACCACCAATATCAATACTACTACCGCCAATAATAACAACATCTCAAGTTATATCTTCTGCGATACGCATCCACCGCCGCTGCCATTGACAGGTCATGAAAGCACTTCGGGTTGTACACCATAGTATGGGGTTGCATGATAGCCGTGCATTGCATGACGCTTCTATGTGATAGTTCTGCATTTTGAAGGTTGAACACAAAAAGAGGGATTGATCTCAGCCGATTTTGTGCAGCCTCTAAAATGCCAAAATATTTCATTCCAAACACCCCCCCACCCCTCAGGAAAGTGATCCTGTCAACACCCCCTTTCCACTCTCTTGTTCTGCAGGTGGATGTCTAAAAATTCGGTGGTTTCATCTCGCAAACCACCGCTTTCATCACGGGCCGCCCCCCCTTCCCAGCCCAAACATTCCTGCTCACTTCCCACCATATATATATATCGCCATTTGATATATATATATATATATATATATATAACACACACACACACACACATACACACACACACACCCCCCATCCCTCACTCCTGCAACTTCATTTTGATTTTGACATGGATCGATTATTTGTTATTTTCGGTGAAGTGAAAACCAGTTTTTTACTCCATATGTCCATTACAGTCGGAGGTCGTTTCATGATACTCTGCATTTGCTATTGCATGTAATTGACATGATTGCTGCTTTAGCAATTGCATGTGTTGGGTGTGTGGTGCTGTGGAATATCCACTTGTTGACATGGACTCAATGTAGCGAGGCACACAGCCAGCTGATATGGGAAGTCTGCACTGAAAGATGAACCTGCCATGTTTATTAATGTGCCATTCAAGATTGGTGTGCTGCCAATGATCTTTGTAGGAATTCCACCAAGACTAAGATCCTCCTCATCGGCACACCATCTCCATCCTTCTCACTCACCCTTTAGCCGGCCTCCCTTGGCCCTCCTCCTACCCCCACCTGCGAGGCTAAGAATCTCAGGGTCATCTTTGACTCCACACTTTCCTTCTCCGCCCACATCTCTGAGGTCCTTAAAAAGTCACACTGCCAGCTGCACCTCCTGAGAGGTACTCTGCCTTTCCTCTCCTTCCCTCAGAAGCTCACTGTCTCCCAAGCTCTGGTTCTCTCTAGGTTGGAATACTGTAACAGCCTCTTTCTAAATCTGCCTGCCTCCATTCTCAGCCCTCTACAATCCAGAACAGGACTGCGAGACTAGTCCTTGGCCTCAAGCCCTGAGATCATATCTCTCCAGCTCTGAAATCACTTAATTGGCTCCCAGTGGATGCAAGTATTAATTTCAAAACCCTCTGCATTGTCCACAAGGCTTTTTGGGGCCTGGGTCCAAAATATCTTCAGGTATCCCTCTGCAAATACTTTCCCTCTCTAGCTCTTCGCTCATCTACCTCTAACTACCTCCGGGTCAATTGTTTTTCAAAGAAACGAGCTGGGGGTAGATCTCTATCTTCGGCTGGGGCCTCCCTCTGGAACAGCCTCCCTGCATCTCTAAAACTTGAGGAGAACCATCTCCATTTCCGGAAGCACCTCAAGACCTCCCTCTTTGCTTCTGCCTTTGCTCCCCCTCTCCCCTGCTGATCTGCTCTCTCATGGCACTGTGCACCTGGCCACCCACTGTCCCCTGGGCCCAGGTACCTGCTCACCCTGCCACCCCCCTGCACTGCCTCCTGGCCACTCCTTGCACTGGGGACTGTATCTGTACCCTTACAGCCCCCCCCATTTTTCTTCTTTTCCTGCACTTATCAGACATACCCAGTCTGCAGCCTTAAACACTGCACTTGCCACTTTCTGGCTGCACTACCACTGTTTATTGCCCCCATTTTCTATTTATTTTATTAATTATTTATCTTTTCTCCTCTGCTCCGCACTTTCCACTCTCCCCCTTCCATGCACTTTTTCCCTTTCCCATTCCCATGCACTTACGCAGTCTCAATGTCACTGGGCCTAGTAAGATCGTTGTTGTGTTGTGTTCTCCCCTGTTCCTCTCCCTTGCCTAGTCGCGCTCTGAAACACTTGTGCATGAGCGCGATAGAAATAAAATATCATGTCGTATCATATCTAACCCTGGAGCAACTGACTGAAGTTGTGGGTGCTGCAATGTTTTAAATGCACATTTGGTAACCCTCATGCGAACCCTATTATACATGCACATATACATGCACATTACATGCACACCACATGCCCATTTGGTAAACATTACATGCTCATTACCTGGTCATTTGGTGGACATTCCATGTATAACTGGTGCATTCTTATAGTCTGTGCATGTATGATAATCAATGCATTGCTGGAGGAGGACATTACAAGATACTGTAAGGCACTGTCACATACACATGACAACCTTTGCAGAGAAGAGTGGAGCTGTGATGTTCTATTTAGCAGTTGCATGTGTTGGCATGAGGGTACAGTGCGATGGAGATGTCAGTAAATGTGGGCTTGTGGGCATTGCTGCAGTTTGGCCTGTGCCTGGGCAGAAAGTTACTTACATGGATAGCATACGTGGAAAACCGAAGCCTGGTGATTCAAAGCAGGGAAAGTGGTATGTTATATCATTAATGTCATACATGTTACATGACAACTGTGCAACCGACTGCTGTCCTCATGCCCCCGAAATGCCTCAGACCACCCAAGAGCTTCTGGATCTAAGTCTAGGGTGACCACATTTAAAAAGTAAAAAACCGGTATAGGGCAACTAACATAAACGTAGGACTAACTCTTGAAAGTGGCTGTCAAGCCACTACACGTCATTAGGGTTGGATGAGAAGAGGGTTTAAGTGTTACTGTTCAAATAAACACATAATTAATGCATCATAAACTAACACTATCTTAAGTTGTAAAATACAGCATTTCTTGTGTGAGATTGTGCATTCCTGCCTGTCAGCTATAAAGACCGACTACCGAAAACCGGGACCACTTCAGTTTCCAATGGAAACATAATCTCGAGAAAGGGGGACAGAGCCCAAAACCGGGGTAGTTGCGGCAAAACCGTGACGTCTGATCACCCTACCTTAGGGCCTCATTACACGGACGGCGGTAAGGGTTAACGGTCACTGTTAATGGTACCGATGACCGTTAACCCTTACCACCTGATTACGAGGTCCCTTTGCGGGTTGGCGACTTAAACACCTGCTTTTTGCAGGTGTTAAAAACTAAACCGCAAAGGGACCAGGGAGCTAATTACGGTACCACAATTTGCGGTGCCGTAATTAGCACCTTCCCCATTCCCATTATGCCCTATGGGGCAAAAATGGGAATGGGGAAGGGCAATGGGTGAAGGGGGAATTCCCACCCCACCAACCTTGGAATAGGGCGGTAATTCCCCTTTCCTCCAAGGCGGTGCCGGTATTTTACCGGCATGGACCGGCACACCACAGACAACGCAGCATGCCACCGGCATCACACCACAGAGGACGCAGCATACCACTGGCATCACACCACAAAGGACCCAGCATTCCACTGGCATCACACCACAGAGGACGCAGCATCAGAGGACACAGCATGCCACTGGCACACACCACAGAGGACGCAGCATTCCACTGGCATCACACCACAGAGGACGCAGCATACCACTGGCAACACACCACAGAGGACGCAGCATTCCACTGGCATCACACCACAGAGGACGCAGCATATCACTGGCATCACACCACAGAGGACGCAGCATCAGAGGACGCAGCATGCCACTGACATCACACCACAGAGGACGCAGCACACCACTGGCATCGCACCACAGAGGACGCAGCATTCCACTGGCATCACACCACAGGGGATGCAGCATACCACCGGCATCACACCACAGAGGACGCAGCATCAGAGGACGCAGCATGCCACTGAAATCACACCACAGAGGACGCAGCATGCCACCGGCATCACACCACAGAGGACGCAGCATGCCACTGACATCAAACCACAGAGGACGCAGCATGCCACTGACATCACACCACAGAGGACGCCGCATACCAGTGGAATCACACCACAGAGGACCCAGCATTCCACTGGCATCACACCACAGAGGACACAGCATGAGAGGACGCAGCATGCCACTGGCATCACACCACAGAGGACGCATAATGCCACTGACATCACACCACAGAGGACGCAGCATGCCACTGACATCACACCACAGAGGACGCAGCATACCACTGGCATCACACCACAGTGGACGCAACATTCCACTGGCATCACACCACAGAGGACGCAGCATCAGAGGACGCAGCATGCCACTGGAATCACACCACAGAGGACGCAGCATTCCACTGGCATCACACCACAGAGGACGCAGCATCAGAGGACACAGCATGCCACTGACATCACACCACAGAGGATGCAGCATACCACTGGCATCACACCACAGAGGACGCAGCATGCCACTGGCATCACACCACAGAGGACACAGCATCAGAGGACGCAGCATGCCACTGGCATCACACCACAGAGGACGCAGCATCAGAGGACGCAGCATGCCACTGGCATCACACCACAGAGGACACAGCATTCCACTGGCATCACACCACAGGGGACGCAGCATGCCACTGGCATCACACCACAGAGGACACAGCATCAGAGGACGCAGTATGCCACTGGCATCACACCACAGAGGACGCAGCATCAGAGGACGCAGCATGCCACTGGCATCACACCACAGAGGACACAGCATTCCACTGGCATCACACCACAGGGGACGCAGCATGCCACTGGCATCACACCACAGAGGACACAGCATCAGAGGACGCAGTATGCCACTGGCATCACACGACAGAGGACGCAGCATCAGAGGACGCAGCATGCCACTGGCATCACACCACAGAGGACGCAGCATTCCACTGGCATCACACCACAGAGGACGCAGCATGCCACTGACATCACACCACAGAGGACGCAGCATACCACTGACATCACACCACAGAGGATGCAGCATGCCACTAGCATCACACCACAGAGGACGCAGCATACCACTGACATCACACCACAGAGGACGCAGCATGCCACCAGCATCACACCACAGAGGGTGCAGCATGCCACTGGCATCACACCACAGAGGACGTAGCATACCACTGGCATCACACCACAGAGGATGCAGCATCAGAGGACGCAGCATGCCACTGACATCACACCACAGAGGAAACAGCATGCCACTGACATCACACCACAGAGGACGCAGCAGGCCACTGGCATCACACCACAGAGGACGCAGCATACCACTGGCATCACACCACAGAGGATGCAGCATACCACCGGCATCACACCACAGAGGACGCAGCATGCCACTGATATCACACCACAGAGGACGCAGCATACCACCTGCATCACACCACAGAGGACGCAGCATCAGAGGACACAGCATGCCACTGACGTCACACAACAGAGGACGCAGAATGCCACTGGCAACGCGTGGCAGAGCACCAGCTTCAACATACTAAGCAGTTCCCTGCACCAGAGGACATGTGGCCGCCGGCTTTAGGACCGAATCTGGCATGGACTCAGCAACCCATGCAGCACCACAGGTAGAGAGAGCATTGTGTACTTATACAAGCATCCATTCCCAGAATAGCTCTTACTGCCAGATCTCTTCTTCTTCTAAGCGCCGTAATAACCAGTGTTACCATGAACCAATGTAGTGGTTCTCAGTGGCAATGAGCATTGTGTCAAAGGTGGGCTTATTGGAGGGGTTGGGTCTGGAGTGCAGTTGTATCCGGGTGGGACTGATGCGGTTACCTTTCCTTACTGGATCCATCGCTTTGGTTGCTGCCTTCATTTGGGAGACTGTCTATGGAGGTTTAGTCCTCCTTAACAGTTTGACGTGGTTACCTCCCGTACTACTGGCAAACAGTATAATCACTACCGCATGCAGTAAGCGTGCAGTAACTTCACGGGACTGCATGATTCAGAGGCACGAGGACCCTTCCGTTATTCCCGACTGTGGAGGCCCATAGGACTCCTGGGTTTGCATACTACCGCATATGGTAATTACTGCATATGGTAATTATTTAATGTGGTGATATTGCATATGGTAATTATTGCATGCGGTAATTACAGCATGTCATAATTAAAGCATGTTGTAATTATTGCATGTGGTAATATTGCACGTAGTAATCAGTGGGTGTGGTAATTACTGCATGTGGTAATTATTGCATGTGTTAATTACTTGATGTGGTAATTACTGCACGTGGTAATTATTGCATGTAGTAATTACTGCATGTGGTAACTATTGTATGTGGTAATTACTAGATGTGGTAATTACTGCTTGTCGTAATTAAAGCATGTTTCAATTATTGCATGTGGTAATTATTGCATGTGGTAATATTGCACGGGGTAATCAGTGGGTGTGGTAATTACTGCATGTGGTAATTATTGCATGTGGTAATTACTGCATGTGGTAACTATTGTATGTGGTAATTACTAGATGTGGTAATTACTGCTTGTCGTAATTAAAGCATGTTTCAATTATTGCATGTGGTAATTATTGCATGTGGTAATATTGCACGGGGTAATCAGTGGGTGTGGTAATTACTGCATGTGGTAATTATTGCATGTGGTAATTATTGCATGTGGTAATATTTCATGCGATATTACATGGGGGATTTCGCTACTGAAACTTTTAATTTGCCTGAGTCATGCAAGTGGCAGCAATCCTACTTTTAATCCTGCGCTGCCTCACTCTTAATGCGGCCTCAAGATGATACGTTGCTGTTGTAAACTACTTAAATGCGCTGATGTTTAGTGTCAGCAGCAAATCAATGGATATGCCAAAGTGGTGGTGCGGGGACACCACCGAGGGCCTAGGTCAGGAGTCAGCCCTGTGGTTCTTCAGATGTTTTGGACTATAACTCCCATGATGCTTCACCATTGAGCAGGCTGGCTAAATCTGTTGGGAGTTGTAGTCCAAAACATCTCGAGAGCCAGAGGTGGAAGACCCCTGGTCCAGGTGTAGAACCAGCCTTTTGACCGGGTTGGCTGTTACCGAGAGCCCACTGCCTGTCTTCTGGGGATCACCTTCAAAGGGCTCAAATCCACATTTGTCTAAGAAGGGTGTGGGGACAACTTTTCTGCCAATGGATGTTGTTAGCTAATCACACTTTAAGGTCTAATTGCGCGCCGTTAGCACATTAGTGAAAGGAAATCTCTGAAATTTGGTACTATCCGACTTTTGAGAAGTATTCCAGAGTTAAAGAGACGTATGGAAGAATGACAATGAAAAGTTCTTTCTGTCGCTTTACTTTCTTCAATTGTATACGCTGATTAGATCTACCAATGTGCATTGTTTTACTCTGATGTAATTAACTTGGTTCATTTTAAGTTTTTTTTTTCTTTTCTTTCTTTTAGGTTAATTTTTTTCAGCGTTATGTAATTTTCCTTTTTATCTTGTAACCATTGTGTAAAAACAAAATTGTAAAGCTGACTTGTTTCAGCTATAACAATAAAAAAAGAAAGAAAAGAAAGGACATGCCTCTGTTCAGAGAGTCCAGGCTAACGGGTCCATATGGAGACTGGGAGTCAGCCTTAAGTGCTTGGGTCACAGGTCACAGGTCACTGGGAGTGTTGCAGATGCAGATGTCTGTCTCTGTGCACAGTGTTGTCTGACAGAAGGGATGCCAGTCAGGTTGAAGCAGTATGCTCATTGCCCATGTGTGATGGTACAGTGGTGACGTGGCTCAGTGTGTGGCATTGCCCATTGCATGCATGCCTCTCCTGTGTCGCTGATACGGCACAGGTCATGTTACCCTTGTCATGTTAACCCCCTCTGCCTCCTACTTTTACCGGTTGCTATCCGACTCTTGCCGGCCTCTCTGGATTGCACCCCCCCCCGCCCCTCCCTTCTTCCATCGCTCGGTCCCTTATGCCATGAGCCTCATTGCTAAGACCCCTTTCCTCTATCACTCTGCAAAGCACTCTCTTGCTTTCCGAAGCTGGGCTTTGGCTCAATAAATGCGCACAGAATACAATGCACATTATGCGGGCAGGGTTATCTGAGGGCAAGGGTTGACTAGGAGCCCGGAAATACACTATTCGCTGCCAACCATCAAAGACCAAAGCAATGCATATAACCTTCTAAAAAACATGTCAAACAGACGGTACCTTTCTTTTAGTAAACAGATGTTACAAACACATCCCAAACCCGGAATTCGTTCACAAAAATCTCAGTAAAACAGACGTTTGTTATTCTCAAATACGTGTCACATTTACAGATCACAAAGTCTTTTGTGTATATGGTGTGTGGTCTGTCAGCACTCTAGCGCTGCTCTGGAGTTCCAGGGCGTCTGGGGGATACACACGTGTGTGCACTGTTTCTGGGGTCGAGGCTCCTGCTTGCTGCAAGGAGTCCACTGAGAAGGGTGGGAAGGAAGCTTGCTATTTTGGCTTCGGTTGACCTTGTTTGGGTCTCTAGTGATATGAGTAAGTGGAAGAACATGGAATTAAGAAGACACTTGTGCTTTAGGATGTGGAAGGAGTGTATCCTTGTGTTGCCTGAGGAGTGTTGTGTGTTGTGTGTGTGTCTGTGTGTGTGTGTGCTTGAATGCGGATGAGTGTGGCACCTGAATTATGAAAGTTTTCAGAAGAGGAGTTGTGGGAAGGTTTCTTACGAGCTTCGCTGATGTGTCTCTAGAGTGATGAGAGTTGTGAAGACAGCTGCTCTTCCTGTATTTGAGATTGTGCTGAAGGTTGAAGTCCTTAGGTCTCACTGAAGGTGACGCATCTTAATGTGGGTGTGACTTGAATGCCAGATCCGAGCACTTGACATGTGTTGGTGAGTACGGATGTGAGTACAGCTGCTTACACCGACATTTCGCCGCATCCCATGTGTTATTTTGTGTGGTCTGTGGAGTGTCCTGCCATTACCTGGAAGATGCAAGAACGGGCACGTCATCAGGGCCAGAGCAGCAGCTATGAGCAAGTGCAGGCACGTGATCAGGGCCAGAGCACCAGCTATAAGCAAGTGCAGGCGCATGAGCAGGGTCAGAGCAGCAACGATGAGCAAGTGCAGGCACAGAGTAGCAGCTATGATCAAGTGCAGGCGCGTGATCAGGGCCAGAGCACCAGCTATAAGCAAGTGCAGGCGCATGAGCAGGGTCAGAGCAGCAGCTAGGAGCAAGTGCAGGCACGTGATCAGGGCCAGAGCAGCAACGATGAGCAAGTGCAGGCACAGAGTAGCAGCTATGATCAAGTGCAGGCGCGTGATCAGTGTCAGAGCAGCAGCTATGAGCAAGTGCGAGCACGTGATCAGGGCCAGAGCAGCAGCTATGAGCAAGTGCGGGCACGTGATCAGGGCCAGAGCAGCAGCTATGAGCAAGTGCGGGCACGTGATCAGGGCCAGAGCAGCAACGATGAGCAAGTGCAGGCACAGAGTAGCAGCTATGATCAAGTGCAGGCGCGTGATCAGTGTCAGAGCAGCAGCTATGAGCAAGTGCGAGCACGTGATCAGGGCCAGAGCAGCAGCTATGAGCAAGTGCGGGCACGTGATCAGGGCCAGAGCAGCAGCTATGAGCAAGTGCGGGCACGTGATCAGGGCCAGAGCAGCAACGATGAGCAAGTGCAGGCACAGAGTAGCAGCTATGATCAAGTGCAGGTGTGTGATCAGTGTCAGAGAAGCAGCTATGAGCAAGTGCAGGTGCGTGATCAGTGTCAGAGAAGCAGCTATGAGCAAGTGCAGGTGCGTGATCAGGGTCATGCCACTTCCATTAGCCAGCTAGGTGTCACAGGATGCTGATTGGGCACTTCAGTTGTTTTAGTTGTTGGATTTTCAGACTCTTTCTTTCGCTTCAGACCCCACTGAAGGCCTCAGTAGTGATCCTTTTGGAAGCTATTACATGAGTTACAAAGTGGGTGACACCATCATAGTTGTGTCACTTATACCAGACAATGAGGCTCTGGAGTCATTGTCATCAATGAGCCCCCCTGGTTTTGCACTTTCTTGGGAATCTCCCATGTGACAATGAAGGTGGCCTGTCTTTCCTGCTTTATAGAATGACTCCCATTTTACTTGCATTTTGCCGGAAGCGGAAGGTAATCACCCCGTCTCCACAGAGAGACCACATGAGGGTCAGAGTCATGAGCGTTCTTGGGAATTAGCAAGTGAAGGTGCCCGTCATCAGGTTAAGAACGGCCCTGCCCCCGAAACTGGCTGAGGCCAGAAAACCACAGGCACATCAGCATATTAAATATCCTGAGTCAGGGTGAGGACCCCGGGGGACTCCACAGGAAAGCATCTGGGGATTATGCCCCACTATCCTGCTCTTATCCTTCTGCTAACAGTAAATCTACTGAGGTCCAAGAGTCGGTGTCTACTACCCCCTATGAAAGTGTCCGACCTGGAAGTAAGGAGCCGATATGTCATGTTATGTAATACTGATTTCTTTGTTATGTAGTTCCTCCTTAATGTTTTCTGGCATAAAAACCTATACCTTCAACGTAGCGTCTTTAAGGCACACACCATGAATATCCTGTGCCAATCCTTTCACACCGGTGCCACTTTTTAACTTCAGCAATAAAGGCAGGGAGAGAACATGAACCGCCGTGAACCGAATGGGCATCTTTAGGCAAGCATTTTGCTTTTAAAATTCTGGCACTTGTCAAATTATCTTGACCGAACTTTGTCATTAATAAAATCTAAATGAATTTCAAATTGCTGGATTACATGATGCCTAGATAAAATCCAGAGGTGACATTTTGAAAGATAACAATTATGATCCCTATTTGTATCACCAATTGAAATTTCTAACAGGCACCTGAGAGGTAGTACATGTTTTTAAATGTTGGGTTTCAAAACCAACTTCCCATGTATTTGTCAAATTAAAGCAGGGAGTGGTCTGATCCTTTTGGAGTTCCCGAAACAGTGCTTGACGTATGAAACGTTTTCCATTGTTTAGACAGACTCTGGGAAGCACAGCATATGTCCCTCCATTTATCTCAGTAGCAAAAAATCTGTGTTGACCCTTTCTTTAAATGTTGGTCAAATTGTGAATTTGTTTGTCTGGACTCGTTCAGGGGAACTTTAGATTTCTTTGGTGTTTTCCTGGGACTGTAACTTCAAGATATCCCCTTCCAACATGGAAGACCACTTGTTGTTGGGCGGGAGATTCATTGTTAGGTGCTGGGATGAGGTCCCCTCCCCACTTTGTTCTCTTACTGAAATGATGGTGCTCTTTGGAACCTGATTGTTCTGAAAATGACATTCAATTTGGTTGGGGTACCATTCAATCAAGTGACAAGTGCCATTCAGGCTAACATAATTGGCACTCCTCTTTAACTTGATGGGATGGTTTGTTTGGGTCTAGAGAACCTGGTTCACACAATCAGAGGGGGTACCCTCCGAAGGAAATAATTCCCCATTAAACAGGGTATGGCCTCTGGAGCTACAAGGATTACTGGATGTTTCAAACAGTGCCTCCCAATTTTGATCCACAATCCAATTGATGGAAATAAAATTTCCATCTACATTTTTGAGATCTCCTAGAAGAGGGTTGAGAGGAATTGTCTGACTCTGTCCCCTTCCTAGGTTGAGTTGGTCAGATCTTTGTTTTGAAATTAAGGTCCCCTGTGACCCTGTGCCTCCCATAGCTGATAAATCACATTGACCTTGGATCCAAACTGGATCATTGAATCACCTTCTTCAGACTCTGGTTAACAAAGAAAGTATTAGTTATTGGGCAGCTCTGCATGAATTATCTTGATGTCATTTATTTCACAAACGTGACCTTAACTTGCCACCATGTATTAGTTGGGTTGGGAACCTGACAAAATAAACATGCATTTGGAGATAAAATATGGGGTAGGTGTATCCCTCCTTTCCACAGACTCTTTTCTGTCTTCTCTTTTCAGGGGATAGTCTTTAGAATCCTTTAGGAAAGAGGGTACCTCTCATGTTTCTGGAGTTTCTTTGTTTATAGTTTTTCTTTTATCAGAATGGCTTTCGTGTTTAGGGCAGTTCTCACTCTTTGTTGTGATGTCATCAGATTCAGGGTCTTCTATTTTAACCCACCTTTCTTTTGGTGGTATCACACCATCGCTGAAAGAGAAGCCTTTCTTTTATGGCTCTTATAGGTCCTCCTCTCTCTCAATGGTGACTGTTTTCTTTGAATTGCACTATTTTTCTCTGCCCCTTTGGTCCTAATTCCCAATGGAAAGAGTTGTTGCTTTGAGTTTCTTGTATTTCGTTGCTAGAACCCAGTGTCTTTTCATGGGTTGGAAAGGATGCTTTTTCAAAGGGTTGGCATCTCTTTTCCTCCATATCCCCTTTTTCTTCTTCCTCTAGGACACTGTTACTCTTATCATTATCTCCCCGTGGCACCTGACCCGGACATTTTGGGAAACACTGGCAGTCTGAGGGTTCTGTTGGGTACGCGACATCTGCCTGATGTTCTCAGCCAATTCCTTAACCTGTCACTCAAGTTGAGAGATATGTTCTCGTCCTTGAAAGATATAGGGAGATGTTTGTTACTACCCCTTTTGTTTCCCTGAAGATTAACTATCCCTCCTGTCATGGTAACTTGGGAATTTGGGAACTCTTGAAAATTATTACTGTAAACTTCCTTTCTGTGTCTCCACTCCTGTTGATTTTGTGCTCATTTGTCTTACAATCTAGGAGAAGACAAATTGCTTTGATACTTTGATTTGTAGGGGATGTTGGATTGATTTTCAGTGAGAAATGCTGGCTAGGATTCCCCAGGAGAACTGTTCCTTGGTTTTGATTCCCCCCTGGGTCTGGGAACTGTATCTGTAACCCGCAATGAACTTACAACCCTTGAACTGTGAACTTATATCTGTACGGGTGCCAGAAGGATCTGCATTTGTTAACGCTGGTTGTGCATCGCTTGATTGGGATTGGCCAGAGCGCCTCCTCTGTCGGTCATTCTGTTTGGTGTTAGGAGGAGTATTTTCTGATCCCCCTGACTCCAGAGCCAAAGCATGTACACTCTACACCTCTGCCACGTTTGCAATGGTATGTGTTGTAGAAGGCTTGGGAGATTTGGGGTAGTTTTTGTTTTCAGTAGGATTTTGGACCTCAAAAGTCCTTGTAGCTGGATAAATCACCCATTCGAGACTTCACAAATCTTTGGAGTCCCTTACCAATTGGGTGACCATGTATTTTGGAATGGCATGAAAATAATGTGGCAATTAACTCCTTGTGTCGGTGTTTACCCACAATTCCTGTTATACAACTGTATCCTCTCACTGGCATTTTTTTTATTATGTAATACATTTCATGATGTTTCTCTTGTCAGTGCACCATTCATTTTTCAAAGTACTCTTTTTGTTGGGCTGCCTGTTTCAGGTCAGCCTCTGTTTGTTCCAATGTGTCCTGCAGGCACAAATGTGCTTCTTTTACACTGGCTCGTTCTTGGAGAGACTAGACCCAAACCCTCATTTTCACTCGTCTGATTTCATGTTTGCACCAGTTGTTGTTTCTCATGAATAAGGGAACCATGCTCTTCTGCGAGCTAATCTCTCTGTTGTTTTGTGACACTTAAATTATAATTCATTTTATCACATTTGTTTTGGGACCCAACTTCTTTGAGAATTAATTTATTATTTTCTTGTTTCAGTTCCACAATATGTTGTTTCAGTGTCATAATTGTGTCTAACAGGATATTATTACAATACTATTGGTCATTATATTTTCGTTGTAGCTTTTTTTGGGCATCCATACGCTGATTATAAGTGTCCTGTAGACTCAGAAATGGCATCACCTGCTTCTGCAGCTCATCACGATATGTTTTGATTTCACCTTGCATTTGAGCAGTGCCGTTGTTTTCTTGCAATGCAGAAACCTGACTTTAATTCTGTGTTTCTTGCAACCTCAAAATATCTTCCAGTTTGTCATTACACAACTGCGTGACGCTCAGCAGATCTTTAGAATTCTTTCTGGGCAACTTCTTGGCACTGTTTTATATGAGCCTCCTGTCTTGCTAACATGCCGTCCAACAATTGGAGGTGAAAATACAGGTCCACAGACAAACATATCAGTTTAAGGTTAGCTTCTTTGACTGCAAAAGTCATATATTGCCTCTGTAAAGACTAATGAAATGGGCCTTGTTCATCTCAAATATGTGAACACACAGGGGCCATTCTCTCCCCAATGTATGTCTTCCATATGCCAATATCTGTGGCTGTCCAATGCCCCTTCAAAAATAATTTTGAAAGCGTATGGCCTTGAACCACATCTATTGCTATGTCAGACTTCTCTCTGTTTCAAACTGTAGCAATCTACCTCCAACTTGTGTGCAAAACAAAATGCAGACTTGTTTTACTCCTATTTTACCATTGCCCTCAATCACTTACAACTCCAAATGCAAAGCTCTCAGACTTCTGTGCACACCGTAGTGTCTCTTTATGCTGTGGTCTCAATACCATGTAATTCAAATGCAACAGGAGCTTCCACACGCATCTGTGAACTTGTCACAATTTGGGTAGAATAAGATGTACGCCGCAATGACTCGTCTTATCCCAGAAACCATATACCGGAGGTACCTCCAGTTTTGTAGGAAGTTTTAATCAGTTGACATCGAGTTCAAAGGATTTTCCACACACCCCAGATCAGACAGGCACAATGTCGTCTATGTATTAAAGTTCTTGCACTTTGATTATGACTGTAAGATTTTGATTATTGTACTATTGTGTATGTACGGTTTGTAGCTGTTGCATACAGTAGTGTTTTTTAATAGGTTTCTAAACTTGGAATGAAATGTTTTCATCTTCATTGTGTTCATTACCAGCTTTCATGGCATATTCTGCCGAAATAAAGTAATTTAAAAAAAGTTATTTTTATGAACAACGGTCCCATAATTGAACAGTATTGATTCGTTAGAGCCTACCTTGCTCCCAATGGGACAAGAAACACACAGGGTTGTAAAGAAGTTCTACTTATTAATACAATATAAATATCGAATCAATTTAAATACACATAAATTATGCATCTATTGGGATTCTCGCAGCAGTGATCAAAATGGTATTATTTTGAATTTGAACTTTTAAAACACACACATCACTATGTGAACATTTTAATTATCCCCAGTGCGCATCCCCCATGCATAGAGTGGTGAGCGAGGGCTTGGGATAAAATTGTATTTGATATAAAATCAGATTAAATCAGAACCTCCCTGCCTAAATTTCTCTACGTCTTATTCATTGTGATTGAACATCCCCGCCAACTCATTGAATCTCTCAGAAATTCAAACAACGTCTTGTAAAATTAAATTGCAAAACAAGGTACTTAACATTTTCATATGCGGATCTCTTAAAAAGTGAACGTGTATGTTTTCTTAACAACCTTCAGTGGTGTTTCTATTTCATTACCATGTGAAAGTGCTAATTTTTCATCTTCAATTGGCAACTTAAAGGAGGAAAAAAGGCTGAATTAATAACCTTTCCCCCATGTTCTTGAGTTGATCACTATCAGTAACAAAGCCCTGCTTGTTTTTTTCTAGGCATGCACACAGTGAGACATCATTTACTCTTCTCTGCTTGCACAATGCACAGAAAAGGAATTATGTGATCTGACAGACCATAGGCACTATTTAATCAAATCTTTAATTCCAGAAAAAACATACGCGTTTGAAATGTTGGCTTATTTCCCAGGGTGTACAGTCAATTTCTAAACCCCCTTTCTCAGTACTTACAAACGACAGTGGCTCAGATTCAATCCATTCTTCTTTAATGTATTGCTTCCCTCAGGAATATTTCCTTTACATCACACTTACCTCTGAGTTATGGTGCCTGTCTCAGAGACAGTTGGGAACCCTCCTACGGACTAGTTCAATTCTCCCCTTCTCTGAACAAGTGGGCATCAGTCAGCAATATGGGGTCAGCATCCCTCCGTTGCGTGGCCTCACCCTCTCTGTATTGGGACCTGTCTGCTCTCGCTTCCACTGAAGAAGGCCTGGAATTTAACTTCCGGTAGGTTTCTCTTACAGTGCTTTCCTGGTAAACAATACAATGGGGCCACAGAGGAGGGCAATCTATTCCATGCTCCTTTCTGCTGTTACCAGTTCTACGTTCTCAGGTCCCATGTTTGTCTTTAAACTTGCAGTTTCCTCTGCATCTTTGTTCGGGATAGATTTCCTTGCAACACATACTGTTGTGTCTTTATATTTTCAAAATGGGTTACCAAGTTGTCAAACGTCTGCTGTTTGAAATACAAGTAATTGTTACACTTGTACTCCGTACTCCTCACCAGTCTTATCCATGGAATTGTACTGTTGTTTTCCATGGAATTGGGCCTCCTCAACATCTCCAGGCCCAGGTACTATCAGCCAAATCTTTAAGCACAGCTTCTTGTATCATGTTAGCAGCTGATGTGGAAAGCACAGCTTCTCTCATCATGTTAGCAGCTGATGTGGAAAGCACAGCTTCTCTCATCATGTTAACATGTTCGAGTCTTGATGGTCGTGCAGATTAGTACTACCTCCGTCCCCAAGCACCACACGGACAGAAGTAAAGAAACACTACCCGTGCGGCACTTGAGTTCACAGGTGAAGAATGCCGTCGATCAGGAACCAGAAACGCCAAAGGACCCCTTGACCACTGTAAGGCAATGGAGGGTTAATCAAAACAGGGAATGAACAACAATGCCATGTGATAGAAGATCAGAAAGGGGCTTACCCAAAAGTGAGGGAGATGGCGGCCTGTGAGATATGGAGGAGTAGTGGGGGTACAGCATACACTGGTCGGTTGTTTCTCTGACAGTACTCGAGAAGATGGAAACACCTGAGACAAATACGTAGGGCAATCCGTGAGCAGTCCAGAAAGGCAGTTCCGAGGTCGAGGGCGAAAAAGGTAACCATAAAGTTCAGTATTCAGTACAAAAGGATACCCGTGGGCAGTCCAGTGAACAAATCCGGGTCAAGGAACCAGTAGGAGGAAATGGAAACCAGCAGGTTGACAATCCAGGGATGATTTCCAGCAAGGCAGACAAAGCAACGTGATATCAGGGGCAGAGATGAGGCAATCCGTGAAACGTTCCGTGGTCGAGCAATCGTAGTATTCAAAAAGTATCCAAAAACGCCAAAGCAGTCCGTGAAGGAAGCAGCTGTGAAGCGGTGCTTCCGTGTTTCTCTGCTTCCTTTAACTGTGTGGAGGGTCACCTGATTCACATCACGGGGGGGACGTGAGGGTCTGTGTCACATGACCCGTGATGATGACAAAGGCCGTTGTGGATGCCTCGTCACGTGACGCGCGGTCCTGTGTGTGCCCAAGCGGCACCGCCAGTCGTGCGAGAATCTCCATGCGAGGTGCCAGTGAAGAAAGGGGCGAAGAGCCCTCGGCCGTAATGAACGGGTCTCCTTTGTTTGGTGGGATAACGCCTCCGTTCGTGTGCAGGGACACGAAAGTCACGTGAGCTCCGATGGCGGTGAATGACAGGTGGGTGATGATGACAAACGTTGGGGGACATGACAGATCCCCCCCTAAAGGCCCACGACCCCGCGGGCTGGACGGATGATCACGATGGAACTGGCCAACCAACCGGGGGGCCCGGACATCCCCAGAGGGCACCCAGGAGCGTTCCTCAGGACCGTAACCTAACCAGTATCCGAGGGATAGTGCAAGCGACCCCGAATAAAGCGTGAGCCCAAAATGGCACTGACCTCAAAGACATCAGGAGAGGACAAGGAGACAGGGGCAGGAGGGGCAGTGAAACGGGTAGGACCTAGACAAGGCTTGAGCAGGGAGGTGTGAAAAACCAATAGATACGCCAGGTGGAAGGAACAGACAACCGTAGAGCCACAGGGTTCAGGACTATAGTAATACGGTAGGGACCCACAAACCGGGGAAGCAGCTTGCGACAGCCAGGGATGTGTAGGTGGCAACCATACCCGATCCCCCACCCGATACTCGGGAGCCGCCACCCATTTTCTGTCAGCCGCTAATTTCATGGAGATCTGGGCTTCGCGCAGGTGGACTAGGGTTTGCGCATGGACCGAGACCAGATCACGGGCACAGGCATTGGCAGCAGGAGTAGTGGATGAAGCGAAATCAGGGAATGGAAGGGTGCGGGGATGCTGACCGTACATGGAATAAAAGGGAGAGAAGCCAGTGGAGGAATGCAAGGAGTTTTTATAGGCAAATTCCGCCAAGTGTAGTAAATTAAGCCATGTGTCTTGGTACTGGAGGAAACAGCGTAAGTACTGTTTTAGGGCTTGGTTCACCCTCTCAGTCTGCCCATCATTTTGCGGATGATAGGCCGAGGTAAAGCGGGCATCAATGCCGAGTAGCTTTGTCAGGGCTAGCCAGAAACGGGACGTGAACTGCGTACCACGATCTGATATTATGATCTGTGGCAGACCAAAGAGGCAAAAAACATATTTAAAGAACAACTGGGCCAGTGTAGGAGCAGAGGGTATACCCGTACAAGGTACAAAGCGTGCCATCTTGGTATAGGAGTCTACCACTACCCAGATAGTGTTGTAACCCTGTCTGCGTGGTAGGTCTGTGATGAGGTCCATCGAGACAGTGTGCCATGGTCTGGGGGGGGATCGGTAGTGGTTGGAGTAATCCCAGTGGGCGACCCCTGCGTGATTTGCACTGTGCACACACCGAACACGTGTTTATGTAGTTCTCCACGTCACGCTTCATTGATGGCCACCAGCACCAGCGTTTTAGTAGTTCTAGAGTGCGACGTTGCCCCGGGTGACCATTAATGGCAGCATCGTGTGACCATTCTAGTGCCTGGTTGCGTGTGTCACTAGTGGGAAGAAATAGCTTGTCTTGAATGAAAGGTAACCCCTCCTGAAGGACCAGGTCCCATTCCGCCAGCGCGTGTGGATGTTGGGAGACCCAATGACGGATGGTGGATGGCATGGACGGGGACAGTGTACAAACACAAAAGACATGACCCCCCTCTAGCAACGTGGCAGGAAAAGACGGAGTAAATCGTGGTCTGGTGTCTGGCCCCAAGGAGGTGGTGACGCCAAGTTTGCAATGCGTCCTTTATGGCCAGTAATTCCTTCTCAATAACAGTATAATGTAACTCGGCTGAGGTAAGCTTCTGTGAGTGAAAAGCCACGGGATGCAGACGACCAGTGGTTGGACAGGGTTGGGAAAGAACTGCACCTAAAGCAAAAGAGGAAGCATCTGCCTCCACAACAAATGGGAGTTCTGGGTCTGGATGCTGGAGCACAGGAGCTGTTACGAATCTGGTTTTGAGCTCCTCAAACGCCTGCTGATGTTTCGGGGTCCAAGAGAACGGAACCAGCGGACTGGTAAGAGCGGTAAAGGGAGCCACTATGGAGGAGAAACCAGCAATGAATCTCCGATAAAAATTAGCGAAACCCAGAAAAGATTGTAATTGCTTGAGGTTCTTTGGAGCAGGCCAATCCGTGATGGCCCGAACCTTTGACTGGTTCATAGATAGACCCCCAGGCGTTAGGTGGAAACCCAGGAATTCGACCTCCTTTGTGTGAAATAGGCACTTTTCGGGTTTGGCGAACAAGGTGTTTTTTTGAGGCGAGCCAAGACCTCCCTAACGTGGACGATGTGGTCTTCCAGAATGGGGGAGAAGATCAAAATGTCATCTAGATAGACCACTACGTACACGTCTAAGATGTCACTGAACACCTCGTTGACGAAGCGCTGGAAGGTGGCTGGGGCATTACATAAGCCAAAAGGCATTACAGTGTACTCAAAAAGGCCTTGTCGTGTGCAAAACGCTGTTTTCCACTCATCTCCCTGGCGCATGCGGACCAGATTGTATGCCCCCCGGAGGTCCAGTTTGGTGTAGATGGATGCATGTGTTAACCTGTCTAATAACGTGGAGATGAGGGGAATGGGATAACGGTTCTTCACGGTGATGGCGTTTAAATGCCTATAGTCCACACAGCGACGTAGGTCACCCTCTTTTTTCGGAACAAAGAAAATAGGACTGGCAGCCGGTGAGTTGGAGGGTCGGATGTGACCTAACCGCAGGGCTTGTTGGATGTATTCTTTTAGGGCCTGTACCTCCGACTGTGATAGTGAATAAATCCTGCCCCTTGGTATCGGGGCATCAGGGAACAAGTCAATAGGGCAATCATATGGCCTATGAGGTGGCAGGCCTTCTGCAGAGGCTTTGTCAAAAACAGTCAGGAAGTCATGGTATTCGCTGGGGATTCCAGCCTGAACGGCTCCAACCGTATGCAGTGTTGTGACCGTAGGGTTCCCATCGTTCATGTGCAAAGCAGCCAAGGCCCCAAGGACACTAGCAGGATTAGAGATAATTTCGGGTTCTGTTAGGCAGTAATGCTGGCAGATCTCGGACTCGAATGAGACTTGTCCAGTGCCCCAATTAATCAACGGGTTGTGTTGCCTAAGCCATGGAATACCCAGAATGATCCCGAATTGTGGTGTGGCGATGAGATGGAAGGACATGGTTTCCTTTGGGTGTCCTGGATCACCACTTCTAGAGGAGCGGTTTGATGCTTGATTGGGCCAGAAGCAAGGGAGGTACCGTCCACCGCTTGTACGGGTTCTGGGTTTTTCTTTGTTATCAGAGGCAAGTTGAGGTGGTGGGCCAGCGCGATGTCTATAAAACAACCCGTGGCTCCTGAATCAATTACTATATGCACTGGTTGAATGCAATTCCCGGTGGGTTTCAATAGAGCCTGGACAATAATCGGTCTAATGGGACCGAACGAGGGCTCCGTAGGGGTCAAAGAAATGCTCGCCCGTCCCCCCGGTCTCAAGGGCGAGCTTTCGGAAAACCCGGATTCTTGTTTCTTGGGCGACTGGGGCATTCTTTGACGTAGTGCCCATTGATACCGCAGTAAAAACAGGCGTTATCTGTCCTTCTGCGTTCTCGCTCAGCCTGGGTTATAGGACTACGTATTCCCCTTATTTGCATGAGTTCGGGTTTTGTGTCCCACAAGGAAGGTGACTGCATGGAAAGACCGGCTTCTGCCCTCCGCTCCGTGCGTCGAGCGTCTACCTGCAGGGCTAGGTCCACCAGGTCCGAAAAAACGGCCGGGAGAGAGGGAACCACAGAAAGAGCATCCTTCATTGCACTACAGAGGCCCCTGTAGAACTCAATAGCTCTTTTGTTCTCCGGCCATGATGTCTCTGCAGAGAGTTGGTTGAACTGAGTGATGTACTCGATGAGTGTTTGTTTGCCATGTGTGAGGTCGAGCAATTCCAGGTCACGGGAGTGTGCTTTGTATCTAGTGTCGAACACCTTGGCAATCTCATTTATCAGGAGGTCAAAATCGTAAAGTGCAGGGTGGTCGTTTTCCAATAAGGGATTCGCCCAGGTGGCTGCTACACCTGACAGGTGGGAGAGGAGAAAAGCGGCCTTGGTAACAGAGTCTGGAAACGCTTGGGGTCGACATAGAAAATGGAGCTTGCACTGATTTATGAAGGTACGATACTTCCTCGGGTCACCCTGGCATCTTTCCGGGGCTGAAAGGGGGAACGGGGTTGGGAGAACCAAGGGTGTAGGCGTGGTGGGTGGAGTGGAAGATGGAGGATCACGAGCTGGGGTGTCCCCGAAGTCAGTGTCTTCGGGTAAAGGGTGACGAGCACTCTGTAGGGCGTCAAGGCGATGGTGAATGGCAGTCGTAGCTGCGGCCATGTCTGTCCTAAGGGCCACGACTGCCTGCATTAGAGCGGTCACAGGGTCCTCGGCCGAGGTATTCATAATCTGAACGACCAAAAAAAAGAGGCTTCACAGTCTGTTCGAGTCTTGATGGTCGTGGAGATTAGTACTACCTCCGTCCCCAAGCACCACACGGACAGAAGTAAAGAAACACTACCCGTGCGGCACTTGAGGTCACAGGTGAAGAATGCTGTTGATCAGGAACCAGAAACGCCAAAGGACCCCTTGACCACTCTAAGGCAATGGAAGGTTAATCAAAACAGGGAATGAACAACAATGCCATGTGATAGAAGATCAGAAAGGGGCTTACCCAAAAGTGAGGGAGATGGCTGCCTGTGAGATATGGAGGAGTAGTGGGGGTACAGCATACATTGGTCGGTTGTTTCTCTGACAGTACTCGAGAAGATGGAAACACCTGAGACAAATACGTAGGGCAATCCGTGAGCAGTCCAGAAAGGCAGTTCCGAGGTCGAGGGCCAAAAAGGTAACCATAAAGTTCAGTATTCAGTACAAAAGGATATGCATGGGCAGTCCAGTGAACAAATCCGGGTCAAGAAACCAGTAGGAGGAAATGGAAACCAGCAGGTTGGCAATCCAGGGATGATTTCCAGCAAGGCAGACAAAGCAACGTGATATCAGGGGCAGAGATGAGGCAATCCGTGAAATGTTCTGTGGTCGAGCAATCGTAGTATTCAAAAAGTATCCAAAAACGCCAAAGCAGTCTGTGAAGGAAGCAGCTGTGAAGCGGTGCTTCCGTGTTTCTCTGCTTCCTTTAACTGTGTGGAGGGTCACCTGATTCACATCACGGGGGGGACGTGAGGGTCTGTGTCACATGACCCGTGATGATGTTGAAGGCCGTTGTGGATGCCTCGTCACGTGACGAGTGGTCCTGTGTGTGCCCAAGCGGCAGCGCCAGTCGTGCGAGAATCTCCATGGGAGGTGCCAATGAAGAAAGGGGCGAAGAGCCCTCGGGCCGTAATGAATGGGTCTCCTTTGTTTGGCGGGATATCGCCGCCGTTCATGTGCAGGGACACGAAAGTCACGTGAGCTCCGATGGTGGTGAATGACAGGTGGGTGATGGTGACGAACGTTGGGAGACATGACATAGCAGCTGATATGGAAAGCACAGCTTCTCTCGTCATGTTAGCCGCTGATCTCTCGTCATGTTAGCAGCTGATGTGAAAGCACAGCTTCACTTGTCATGTTAGCAGCTGATGTGGAAAGCACAGATTTGCTTGTCATGTTAGCAGCTGATGGGGAAAGCACAGATTTGCTTGTCATGTTAGCAGCTGATGTGGAAAGCACAGCTTTGCTTGTCATGTTAGCAGCTGATGTGGAAAGCACAGCTTCACTTGTCATGTTAGCAGCTGATGTGGAAAGCACAGCTTCTCTTGTCATGTGAGCAGCTGACGTGCAAAGCACAGCTTCACTTGTCATGTTAGCAGCTGACGTGCAAAGCACAGTTTTGCTTGTCATGTTAGCAGCTGACGTGGAAAGCACAGCTTTGCTTGTCATGTTAGCAGCTGATGTAGAAAGCACAGCTTCTCGTATCATGTTAGTAGCTGATGTGGAAAGCACAGCTTCACTTGTCATGTTAGCAGCTGATGTGGAAAGCACAGCTTCTCTCATCATGTTACCAGCTCATGTGGAAAGCACAGCTTCTCTTGTCATGTTAGCCGCTGATGTGGAAAGCACAGCTTCTCTTGTCATGTTAGCAGCTGACACGGAAATCATAGCTTCTTGTATCATGTTAGCAGCTGATGTGGAAAGCACAGCTTCTCTTGTCATGTTAACAGCTGACGTGGAAAGCACAGCTTCTCTTGTCATGTTAGCAGCTCATGTTCAAAGCACAGATTCTCTTGTCATGTTAGCAGCTCATGTGGAAAGGACAGCTTCTCTCATCATGTTACCAGCTCATGTGCAAAGCACAGCTTCTCTTGTCATGTTAGCAGCTGATGTGTTAAGCACAGCTTCTCTTGTCATGTTAGCAGCTGACACGGAAAGCATAGCTTCTCGTATCATGTTAGCAGCTGATGTGGAAAGCACAGCTTCTCTTATCATGTTAGCAGCTGACGTGGAAAGCACAGCTTCTCTTGTCATGTTAGCAGCTCATGTTCAAAGCACAGATTGTCTCGTCATGTTAGCAGCTGATGTGGAAAGCACAGCGTTGCTTATCATGTTAGCAGCTGATGTGTAAAGCACAGCTTCTTCTGTCATGTTAGCAGCTGAAGTGGAAAGTACAGCTTCGCTTGTCATGTTAGCAGCTGATGTGGAAAGCACAGCTTCTCTTGTCATGTTAGCAGCTGACACGGAAAGCACAGCTTCCCGTATCATGTTAGCAGCTGAAGTGTAAAGCACAGCTTTGCTTGTCAAGTTAGCAGCTGATGTGGAAATCACAGCTACTTGTGTCATGTTAGCAGCTGAAGTGGAAAGCACAGCTTCTCGTATCATGTTAGCAACTGATGTGGAAAGCGCAGATTTGCTTGTCATGTTAGCAGCTGGTGTGGAAAGCACAGCTTCTCTTGTCATGTTAGCAGCTGACGTGCAAATCACAGCTTCTCTTGTCATGTTAGCAGCTGATGTGGAAAGCACAGCTTTGCTTGTTATGTTAGCAGCTTATGTGGAAAGCACAGCTTCTCTTGTCATGTTAGCAGCTGACGTGCAAAGCACAGCTTCTCTTGTCATGTTAGCAGCTGACGTGGAAATCACAGCTTCTCTTGTCATGTTAGCAGCTGATGTGGAAAGCACAACTTCTCTCGTCATGTTAGCAGCTGATGTGGAAAGCACAGCTTCTCTTGTCATGTAAGCAGCTGATGTGGAAAGCACAGCTTCGCTTATCATGTTGGCAGCTGATGTGGAAAGCACAGCTTCTCTTGTCATGTTAGCAGCTGACACGGAAAGCACAGCTTCCCGTATCATGTTAGCAGCTGAAGTGTAAAGCACAGCTTTGCTTGTCAAGTTAGCAGCTGATGTGGAAATCACAGCTACTTGTGTCATGTTAGCAGCTGAAGTGGAAAGCACAGCTTCTCGTATCATGTTAGCAACTGATGTGGAAAGCGCAGATTTGCTTGTCATGTTAGCAGCTGGTGTGGAAAGCACAGCTTCTCTTGTCATGTTAGCAGCTGACGTGCAAATCACAGCTTCTCTTGTCATGTTAGCAGCTGATGTGGAAAGCACAGCTTTGCTTGTTATGTTAGCAGCTTATGTGGAAAGCACAGCTTCTCTTGTCATGTTAGCAGCTGACGTGCAAAGCACAGCTTCTCTTGTCATGTTAGCAGCTGACGTGGAAATCACAGCTTCTCTTGTCATGTTAGCAGCTGATGTGGAAAGCACAACTTCTCTCGTCATGTTAGCAGCTGATGTGGAAAGCACAGCTTCTCTTGTCATGTAAGCAGCTGATGTGGAAAGCACAGCTTCGCTTATCATGTTGGCAGCTGATGTGGAAAGCACAGCTTCTCTTGTCAAGTTAGCAGCTCATGTGGAAAGCACAGCTTCTCTTGTCATGTTAGCAGCTCATGTGGAAAGCACAGCTTCTCTCGTTATGTTAGCAACTGATGTGGAAAGCACAACTTTGCTTGTCATGTTAGCAGCTGGTGTGGAAAGCACAGCTTCTCGTATCATGTTAGCAGCTGATGTGGAAAGCACAGCTTCGCTTGTCATGTTAGCAGCTGATATGGAAAGCAAAGCTTCTCGTATCATGTTAGCAGCTGGTGTGGCAAGCACAGCTTCTCTTGTCATGTTAGCAGCTGACGTGGAAAGCACAGCTTCTCTTGTCATGTTAGCAGCTGACACAGAAAGCATAGCTTCTCGTATCATGTTAGCAGCTGATGTGGAAAGCACAGCTTCTCTTGTCATGTTAGCAGCTGACGTGGAAAGCACAGCTTCTCTTGTCATGTTAGCAGCTCATGTTCAAAGCACAGCTTCTCTCGTCATGTTAGCAGCTGATGTGGAAAGCACAGCTTCTCGTATCATGTTGGCAGCTGATGTGGAAAGCACAGCTTTGCTTGTCATGTTAGCAGCTGATGTGGAAAGCACAGCTTCTCGTATCATGTTAGCAGCTGATGTGGAAAGCACAGATTCTCTTGTCATGTTAGCAGCTCATGTGGAAAGCACAACTTCTCTTGTCATGTTAGCAGCTGATGTGGAAAGCACAGCTTCTCTTATCATGTTAGCAGCTGACGTGGAAAGCACAGCTTCTCTTGTCATGTTAGCAGCTGATGTGGAAAGCACAGCTTCTCTTGTCATGTTAGCAGCTGACACGGAAAGCATAGCTTCTCGTATCATGTTAGCAGCGGATGTGGAAAGCACAGCTTCTCTTGTCATGTTAGCAGATGACATGGAAAGTACAGCTTCTCTTGCCATGTTAGCAGCTCATGTTCAAAGCACAGCTTCTCTCATCATGTTAGCAGCTGATGTGGAAAGCACAGCTTCGCTTATCATGTTAGCAGCTGATGTGTAAAGCACAGCTTCTTTTGTCATGTTAGCAGCTGACGTGGAAAGCACAGCTTCGCTTGTCATGTTGGCAGCTGATGTGGAAAGCACAGCTTCTCTTGTCATGTTAGCAGCTGACACGGAAAGCACAGCTTCTCGTATCATGTTAGCAGCTGAAGTGTAAAGCACAGCTTTGCTTGTCATGTTAGCAGCTGATGTGGAAATCACAGCTACTCTTGTCATGTTAGCAGCTGATGTGGAAAGCACAGCTTCTAGTATCATGTTTGCAACTGATGTGGAAAGCACAGATTTGCTTGTCATGTTAGCAGCTGATGTGGAAAGCACAGCTTTGCCTGTCATGTTAGCAGCTGATGTGGAAAGCACAGCTTTTCTTGTCATGTTAGCAGCTGATGTGGAAAGCACAGCTTCTCTTGTCATGTTAGCAGCTGACGTGCAAAGCACAGCTTCTCTTGTCATGTTAGCAGCTGACGTGGAAAGCACAGCTTCTCTTGTCATGTTAGCAGCTGATGTGGAAAGCAGAACTTCTCTCGTCATGTTAGCAGCTGATGTGTAAAGCACAGCTTTGCTTATCATGTTGGCAGCTGATGTGGAAAGCACAGCTTCTTTTGTCAAGTTAGCAGCTCATGTGGAAAGCACAGCTTCTCTTGTTAGCAGCTCATGTGGAAAGCACAGCTTCTCTCGTCATGTTAGCAGCTGATGTGGAAAGCACAGCTTCGCTTATCATGTTGACAGCTGAAGTGTAAAGCACTGATTTGCTTGTCATGTTAGCAGCTGGTGTGGCAAGCACAGCTTCTCTTGTCATGTTAGCAGCTGACGTGCAAAGCACAGCTTCTCTTGTCATGTTAGCAGCTAATGTGGAAAGCACAGCTTTGCTTGTCATGTTAGCAGCTGATGTGGAAAGCACAGCTTCTCTTGTCATGTTAGCAGCTGACGTTCAAAGCACAGCTTCTCTTGTCATGTTAGCAGCTGACGTGGAAAGCACTTCTTCCCTTGTCATGTTAGCAGCTGATGTGGAAAGCACAACTTCTCTCGTCATGTTAGCAGCTGATGTGGAAAGCACAGCTTCTCTCATCATGTTAGCAGCTGATGTGGAAAGCACAGCTTTTCTTGTCATGTTAGCAGCTGGCGTGGAAAGCACAGCTTCTCTTGTCATGTTAGCAGCTCATGTGGAAAGCACAGCTTCTCTTGTCATGTTGGCTGCTCATGTGGAAAACACCGCTTCTCTCGTCATGTTAGCAACTGATGCGGAAAGCACAGCTTTGCTTATCATGTTAGCAGCTGACGTGGAAAGCACAGCTTCTTTTGTCATGTTAGCAGCTCTTGTTGAAAGCACAGCTTCTCTTGTCATGTTAGCGGCTGATGTGGAAAGCATAGCTTCTCTTGTCATGTTAGCAGCTGATGTGGAAAGCACAGCTTCGCTTGTCATGTTAGCAGCTGATATGGAAAGCAAAGCTTCTCGTATCATGTTAGCAGCTGGTGTGGCAAGCACAGCTTCTCTTGTCATGTTAGCAGCTGACGTGGAAAGCACAGCTTCTCTTGTCATGTTAGCAGCTGACACAGAAAGCATAGCTTCTCGTATCATGTTAGCAGCTGATGTGGAAAGCACAGCTTCTCTTGTCATGTTAGCAACTGACGTGGAAAGCACAGCTTCTCTTGTCATGTTAGCAGCTCATGTTCAAAGCACAGCTTCTCTCGTCATGTTAGCAGCTGATGTGGAAAGCACAACTTTGCTTGTCATGTTAGCAGCTGGTGTGGAAAGCACAGCTTCTCGTATCATGTTAGCAGCTGATGTGGAAAGCACAGCTTCGCTTGTCATGTTAGCAGCTGATATGGAAAGCAAAGCTTCTCGTATCATGTTAGCAGCTGGTGTGGCAAGCACAGCTTCTCTTGTCATGTTAGCAGCTGACGTGGAAAGCACAGCTTCTCTTGTCATGTTAGCAGCTGACACAGAAAGCATAGCTTCTCGTATCATGTTAGCAGCTGATGTGGAAAGCACAGCTTCTCTTGTCATGTTAGCAGCTGACGTGGAAAGCACAGCTTCTCTTGTCATGTTAGCAGCTCATGTTCAAAGCACAGCTTCTCTCGTCATGTTAGCAGCTGATGTGGAAAGCACAGCTTCTCGTATCATGTTAGCAGCTGATGTGGAAAGCACAGCTTTGCTTGTCATGTTAGCAGCTGATGTGGAAAGCACAGCTTCTCGTATCATGTTAGCAGCTGATGTGGAAAGCACAGATTCTCTTGTCATGTTAGCAGCTCATGTGGAAAGCACAACTTCTCTTGTCATGTTAGCAGCTGATGTGGAAAGCACAGCTTCTCTTATCATGTTAGCAGCTGACGTGGAAAGCACAGCTTCTCTTGTCATGTTAGCAGCTGATGTGGAAAGCACAGCTTCTCTTGTCATGTTAGCAGCTGACACGGAAAGCATAGCTTCTCGTATCATGTTAGCAGCGGATGTGGAAAGCACAGCTTCTCTTGTCATGTTAGCAGATGACATGGAAAGTACAGCTTCTCTTGCCATGTTAGCAGCTCATGTTCAAAGCACAGCTTCTCTCATCATGTTAGCAGCTGATGTGGAAAGCACAGCTTCGCTTATCATGTTAGCAGCTGATGTGTAAAGCACAGCTTCTTTTGTCATGTTAGCAGCTGACGTGGAAAGCACAGCTTCGCTTGTCATGTTGGCAGCTGATGTGGAAAGCACAGCTTCTCTTGTCATGTTAGCAGCTGACACGGAAAGCACAGCTTCTCGTATCATGTTAGCAGCTGAAGTGTAAAGCACAGCTTTGCTTGTCATGTTAGCAGCTGATGTGGAAATCACAGCTACTCTTGTCATGTTAGCAGCTGATGTGGAAAGCACAGCTTCTAGTATCATGTTTGCAACTGATGTGGAAAGCACAGATTTGCTTGTCATGTTAGCAGCTGATGTGGAAAGCACAGCTTTGCCTGTCATGTTAGCAGCTGATGTGGAAAGCACAGCTTTTCTTGTCATGTTAGCAGCTGATGTGGAAAGCACAGCTTCTCTTGTCATGTTAGCAGCTGACGTGCAAAGCACAGCTTCTCTTGTCATGTTAGCAGCTGACATGGAAAGCACAGCTTCTCTTGTCATGTTAGCAGCTGATGTGGAAAGCAGAACTTCTCTCGTCATGTTAGCAGCTGATGTGTAAAGCACAGCTTTGCTTATCATGTTGGCAGCTGATGTGGAAAGCACAGCTTCTTTTGTCAAGTTAGCAGCTCATGTGGAAAGCACAGCTTCTCTTGTTAGCAGCTCATGTGGAAAGCACAGCTTCTCTCGTCATGTTAGCAGCTGATGTGGAAAGCACAGCTTCGCTTATCATGTTGACAGCTGATGTGTAAAGCACTGATTTGCTTGTCATGTTAGCAGCTGGTGTGGCAAGCACAGCTTCTCTTGTCATGTTAGCAGCTGACGTGCAAAGCACAGCTTCTCTTGTCATGTTAGCAGCTAATGTGGAAAGCACAGCTTTGCTTGTCATGTTAGCAGCTGATGTGGAAAGCACAGCTTCTCTTGTCATGTTAGCAGCTGACGTTCAAAGCACAGCTTCTCTTGTCATGTTAGCAGCTGACGTGGAAAGCACTTCTTCCCTTGTCATGTTAGCAGCTGATGTGGAAAGCACAACTTCTCTCGTCATGTTAGCAGCTGATGTGGAAAGCACAGCTTCTCTCATCATGTTAGCAGCTGATGTGGAAAGCACAGCTTTTCTTGTCATGTTAGCAGCTGGCGTGGAAAGCACAGCTTCTCTTGTCATGTTAGCAGCTCATGTGGAAAGCACAGCTTCTCTTGTCATGTTGGCTGCTCATGTGGAAAGCACCGCTTCTCTCGTCATGTTAGCAACTGATGCGGAAAGCACAGCTTTGCTTATCATGTTAGCAGCTGACGTGGAAAGCACAGCTTCTTTTGTCATGTTAGCAGCTCTTGTTGAAAGCACAGCTTCTCTTGTCATGTTAGCGGCTGATGTGGAAAGCATAGCTTCTCTTGTCATGTTAGCAGCTGATGTGGAAAGCACAGCTTCTCTTATCATGTTAGCAGCTGACGTGGAAAGCGCAGCTTCTTGTATCATGTTAGCAACTGATGTGGAAAGCACAGCTCCGCTTGACATGTTAGCAGCTGATGTGGAAAGCACAGCTTCTCTTGTCATGTTAGCAGCTGATGTGGAAAGCACAACTTCTCTTGTCATGTTAGTAGGTGATGTGGAAAGCACAGCTTCTCTTATCATGTTAGCAGCTGATGTGGAAAGCACAGCTTCTCTTATCATGTTAGCAGCTGATGTGGAAAGCTCAGCTTCTCTCATCATGTTAGCAGCTGATGTGGAAAGCACAGCTTCTCTTGTCATGTTAGCAGCTGTTGTGGAAAGCACAGCTTCTTTTGTCATGTTAGCAGCTGATGTGGAAAGCACAGCTTTGCTTGTCATGTTAGCAGCTGATGTGGAAAGCACAGCTTTGCTTTTCATGTTAGCAGCTGATGTGGAAAGCACAGCTTTTCTTGTCATGTTAGCAGCTGATGTGGAAAGCACAGCTTTGCTTGTCATGTTAGCAGCTGATGTGGAAAGCACAGCTACTCTTGTTATGTTAGCAGCTGGTGTGGAAAGTACAGCTTTGCTTGTCATGTTAGCAGCTGATGTGGAAAGCACAGCTTCTCTTGTCATGTTAGCAGCTGATATGGAAAGCACAGCTTCTCTCGTCATGTTAGCAGCTGATGTGGAAAGCACAGCTTCTCTTGTCACGTAACAGCTGATGTGGAAAGCACAGCTTCTCTTATCATGTTAGCAGCTGACGTGGAAAGCACAGCTTCTTGTATCATGTTAGCAGCTGATGTGGAAAGCACAGCTTCTCTTGTCATGTTAGCAGCTGATATGGAAAGCACAGCTTCTCTCGTCATGTTAGCAGCTGATGTGGAAAGCACAGCTTCTCTTGTCTCGTAACAGCTGATGTGGAAAGCACAGCTTCTCTTATCATGTTAGCAGCTGACATGGAAAGCACAGCTTCTCTTGTCATGTTAGCAGCTGATGTGGAAATCACTACTTCTCTCGTCATGTTAGCAGCTGATGTGGAAAGCAAAGCTTCACTCATCATGTTAGCAGCTGATGTGGAAAGCTCAGCTTCTCTCGTCATGTTAGCAGCTGATGTGGAAAGCACAGCTTCTCTTGTCATGTTAGCAGCTGATGTGGAAAGCACAGCTTCTCTTGTCATGTTAGCAGCTGATGTGGAAAGCACAGCTTTGCTTGTCATGTTAGCAGCTGATGTGGAAAGCACAGCTTCTCTTGTCATGTTAGCAGCTGATGTGGAAAGCACAGCTTTGCTTGTCATGTTAGCAGCTGATGTGGAAAGCACAGCTACTCTTGTTATGTTAGCAGCTGATGTGGAAAGCACAGCTTTGCTTGTCATGTTAGCAGCTGATGTGGAAAGCACAGCTTCTCTAGTCATGTTAGCAGCTGATATGGAAAGCACAGCTTCTCTCGTCATGTTAGCAGCTGATGTGGAAAGCACAGCTTCTCTTGTGACGTAACAGCTGATGTGGAAAGCTCAGCTTCTCTTGTCATGTTAGCAGCTGATGTGGAAAGCACAGCTTCTCTTGTCATGTTAGCAGCTAATGTGGAAAGCACTGAGTCAGTTATTATGTTAGCAGCTGATGTGGAAAGCACAGCTTCTCTTGTCATGTTAGCAGCTGATGTGGAAAGCACAGCTTTGCTTGTCATGTTAGTAGCTGATGTGGAAAGCACAGCTTCTCTTGTCATGTTAGCAGCTGAGGTGGAAAGCACAGCTTCTCTTGTCATGTTAGCAGCTGATGTGGAAAGCATAGATTATTTTGTCATCTTAGCCACTGATGTGGAAAGCAAGCTTCTCTAGTCATGTTAGCAGCTGATGTGGAAAGCACAGCTTCTCTTGTCATGTTAGCAGCTGATGTGGAAAGCACAGCTTCTCTTGTCATGTTAGCAGCTGATGTGGAAAGCACAGCTTCTCTTGTCATGTTAGCAGCTGACGTGGAAAGCACAGCTTCTCTTGTCATGTTAGCAGCTGATGTGGAAAGCACAGCTTCTCTTGTCATGTTAGCAGCTGACGTGGAAAACACAGCTTCTCTTGTCCTGTTAGCAGCTGATGTGGAAAGCAGAACTTCTCTCGTCATGTTAGCAGCTGATGTGTAAAGCACAGCTTTGCTTATCATGTTGGCAGCTGATGTGGAAAGCACAGCTTCTTTTGTCAAGTTAGCAGCTCATGTGGAAAGCACAGCTTCTCTTGTCATGTTAGCAGCTCATGTGGAAAGCACAGCTTCTCTCGTCATGTTAGCAGCTGATGTGGAAAGCACAGCTTCGCTTATCATGTTGACAGCTGATGTGTAAAGCACTGATTTGCTTGTCATGTTAGCAGCTGGTGTGGCAAGCACAGCTTCTCTTGTCATGTTAGCAGGTGACGTGCAAAGCACAGCTTCTCTTGTCATGTTAGCAGCTAATGTGGAAAGCACAGCTTTGCTTGTCATGTTAGCAGCTGACGTGGAAAGCACAGCTTCTCTTGTCATGTTAGCAGCTGACGTTCAAAGCACAGCTTCTCTTGTCATGTTAGCAGCTGACGTGGAAAGCACTTCTTCCCTTGTCATGTTAGCAGCTGATGTGGAAAGCACAACTTCTCTCGTCATGTTAGCAGCTGATGTGGAAAGCACAGCTTCTCTCATCATGTTAGCAGCTGATGTGGAAAGCAAAGCTTTGCTTGTCATGTTAGCAGCTGGCGTGGAAAGCACAGCTTCTCTTGTCATGTTAGCAGCTCATGTGGAAAGCACAGCTTCTCTTGTCATGTTGGCTGCTCATGCGGAAAGCACCGCTTCTCTCGTCATGTTAGAAACTGATGCGGAAAGCACAGCTTTGGTTATCATGTTAGCAGCTGACGTGGAAAGCACAGCTTCTTTTGTCATGTTAGCAGCTCTTGTTGAAAGCACAGCTTCTCTTGTCATGTTAGCGGCTGATGTGGAAAGCATAGCTTCTCTTGTCATGTTAGCAGCTGATGTGGAAAGCACAGCTTCTCTTATCATGTTAGCAGCTGACGTGGAAAGCGCAGCTTCTTGTATCATGTTAGCAACTGATGTGGAAAGGACAGCTCCGCTTGACATGTTAGCAGCTGATGTGGAAAGCACAGCTTCTCTTGTCATGTTAGCAGCTGATGTGGAAAGCACAGCTTCTCTCGTCATGTTAGCAGCTGACATGGAAAGCACAGCTTCTCTTGTCATGTTAGCAGCTGATGTGGAAAGCACAACTTCTCTTGTCATGTTAGCAGCTGATGTGGAAAGCACAGCTTCTCTTATCATGTTAGCAGCTGATGTGGAAAGCACAGCTTCTCTTATCATGTTAGCAGCTGATGTGGAAAGCTCAGCTTCTCTCGTCATGTTAGCAGCTGATGTGGAAAGCACAGCTTCTCTTGTCATTTTAGCAGCTGTTGTGGAAAGCACAGCTTCTTTTGTCATGTTAGCAGCTGATGTGGAAAGCACAGCTTTGCTTGTCATGTTAGCAGCTGATGTGGAAAGCACAGCTCTGCTTGTCATGTTAGCAGCTGATGTGGAAAGCACAGCTTTTCTTGTCATGTTAGCAGCTGATGTGGAAAGCACAGCTTTGCTTGTCATGTTAGCAGCTGATGTGGAAAGCACAGCTACTCTTGTTATGTTAGAAGCTGGTGTGGAAAGTACAGCTTTGCTTGTCATGTAAGCAGCTGATGTGGAAAGCACAGCTTCTCTTGTCATGTTAGCAGCTGATATGGAAAGCACAGCTTCTCTCGTCATGTTAGCAGCTGATGTGGAAAGCACAGCTTCTCTTATCACGTAACAGCTGATGTGGAAAGCACAGCTTCTTTTATCATGTTAGCAGCTGATGTGGAAAGCACAGCTTCTCTTGTCATGTTAGCAGCTGATATGGAAAGCACAGCTTCTCTCGTCATGTTAGCAGCTGATGTGGAAAGCACAGCTTCTCTTGTCTCGTAACAGCTGATGTGGAAAGCACAGCTTCTCTTATCATGTTAGCAGCTGACGTGGAAAGCGCAGCTTCTCTTGTCATGTTAGCAGCTGATGTGGAAATCACAACTTCTCTCGTCATGTTAGCAGCTGATGTGGAACGCAAAGCTTCACTCATCATGTTAGCAGCTGATGTGGAAAGCTCAGCTTCTCTCGTCATGTTAGCAGCTGATGTGGAAAGCACAGCTTCTCTTGTCATGTTAGCAGCTGATGTGGAAAGCACAGCTTCTCTTGTCATGTTAGCAGCTGATGTGGAAAGCACAGCTTTGCTTGTCATGTTAGCAGCTGATGTGGAAAGCACAGCTTCTCTTGTCATGTTAGCAGCTGATGTGGAAAGCACAGCTTTGCTTGTCATGTTAGCAGCTGATGTGGAAAGCACAGCTACTCTTGTTATGTTAGCAGCTGATGTGGAAAGCACAGCTTTGCTTGTCATGTTAGCAGCTGATGTGGAAAGCACAGCTTCTCTTGTCATGTTAGCAGCTCATATGGAAAGCACAGCTTCTCTCGTCATGTTAGCAGCTGATGTGGAAAGCACAGCTTCTCTTGTGACGTAACAGCTGATGTGGAAAGCTCAGCTTCTCTTGTCATGTTAGCAGCTGATGTGGAAAGCACAGCTTCTCTTGTCATGTTAGCAGCTAATGTGGAAAGCACTGAGTCAGTTATTATGTTAGCAGCTGATGTGGAAAGCACAGCTTCTCTTGTCATGTTAGCAGCTGATGTGGAAAGCACAGCTTCTCTTGTCATATTAGCAGCTGATATGGAAAGCACAGCTTCTCTCGTCATGTTAGCAGCTGATGTGGAAAGCACAGCTTCTCTTGTCTCGTAACAGCTGATGTGGAAAGCACAGCTTCTCTTATCATGTTAGCAGCTGACATGGAAAGCACAGCTTCTCTTGTCATGTTAGCAGCTGATGTGGAAATCACAACTTCTCTCGTCATGTTAGCAGCTGATGTGGAACGCAAAGCTTCACTCATCATGTTAGCAGCTGATGTGGAAAGCTCAGCTTCTCTCGTCATGTTAGCAGCTGATGTGGAAAGCACAGCTTCTCTTGTCATGTTAGCAGCTGATGTGGAAAGCACAGCTTCTCTTGTCATGTTAGCAGCTGATGTGGAAAGCACAGCTTTGCTTGTCATGTTAGCAGCTGATGTGGAAAGCACAGCTTCTCTTGTCATGTTAGCAGCTGATGTGGAAAGCACAGCTTTGCTTGTCATGTTAGCAGCTGATGTGGAAAGCACAGCTACTCTTGTTATGTTAGCAGCTGATGTGGAAAGCACAGCTTTGCTTGTCATGTTAGCAGCTGATGTGGAAAGCACAGCTTCTCTTGTCATGTTAGCAGCTCATATGGAAAGCACAGCTTCTCTCGTCATGTTAGCAGCTGATGTGGAAAGCACAGCTTCTCTTGTGACGTAACAGCTGATGTGGAAAGCTCAGCTTCTCTTGTCATGTTAGCAGCTGATGTGGAAAGCACAGCTTCTCTTGTCATGTTAGCAGCTAATGTGGAAAGCACTGAGTCAGTTATTATGTTAGCAGCTGATGTGGAAAGCACAGCTTCTCTTGTCATGTTAGCAGCTGATGTGGAAAGCACAGCTTTGCTTGTCATGTTAGTAGCTGATGTGGAAAGCACAGCTTCTCTTGTCATGTTAGCAGCTGAGGTGGAAAGCACAGCTTCTCTTGTCATGTTAGCAGCTGATGTGGAAAGCATAGATTATTTTGTCATCTTAGCCACTGATGTGGAAAGCAAGCTTCTCTAGTCATGTTAGCAGCTGATGTGGAAAGCACAGCTTCTCTTGTCATGTTAGCAGCTGATGTGGAAAGCACAGCTTCTCTTGTCATGTTAGCAGCTGATGTGGAAAGCGCAGCTTCTCTTGTCATGTTAGCAGCTAATGTGGAAAGCACAGCTTCACTTATCTTGTTAGCAGCTGATGTGGAAAGCGCAGCTTCTCTTGCCATGATAGCAGCTGATGTGGAAAGCACAGCTTTGCTTATCATGTTAGCAGCTGATGTGGAAAGCACAGCTTTGCTTGTCATGTTAGCAGCTGATGTGGAAAGCACAGCCTCTCTTGTCATGTTAGCAGCTGATGTGGAAAGCACAGCTTCTCTTGTCATGTTAGCAGCTGATGTGGAAAGCACAGCTTCTCTTATCATGTTAGCAGCTGACGTGGAAAGCACAGCTTCTCTTGTCATGTTAGCAGCTGATGTGGAAAGCACAGCTTCTCTTGTCATGTTAGCAGCTGACACGGAAAGCATAGCTTCTCGTATCATGTTAGCAGCGGATGTGGAAAGCACAGCTTCTCTTGTCATGTTAGCAGCTGACGTGGAAAGTACAGCTTCTCTTGCCATGTTAGCAGCTCATGTTCAAAGCACAGCTTCTCTCATCATGTTAGCAGCTGATGTGGAAAGCACAGCTTCGCTTATCATGTTAGCAGCTGATGTGTAAAGCACAGCTTCTTTTGTCATGTTAGCAGCTGACGTGGAAAGCACAGCTTCGCTTGTCATGTTGGCAGCTGATGTGGAAAGCACAGCTTCTCTTGTCATGTTAGCAGCTGACACGGAAAGCACAGCTTCTCGTATCATGTTAGCAGCTGAAGTGTAAAGCACAGCTTTGCTTGTCATGTTAGCAGCTGATGTGGAAATCACAGATACTCTTGTCATGTTAGCAGCTGATGTGGAAAGCACAGCTTCTAGTATCATGTTTGCAACTGATGTGGAAAGCACAGATTTGCTTGTCATGTTAGCAGCTGATGTGGAAAGCACAGCTTTGCCTGTCATGTTAGCAGCTGATGTGGAAAGCACAGCTTTTCTTGTCATGTTAGCAGCTGATGTGGAAAGCACAGCTTCTCTTGTCATGTTAGCAGTTGACGTGCAAAGCACAGCTTCTCTTGTCATGTTAGCAGCTGAATTGGAAAGCACAGCTTCTCTTGTCATGTTAGCAGCTGATGTGGAAAGCAGAACTTCTCTCGTCATGTTAGCAGCTGATGTGTAAAGCACAGCTTTGCTTATCATGTTGGCAGCTGATGTGGAAAGCACAGCTTCTTTTGTCAAGTTAGCAGCTCATGTGGAAAGCACAGCTTCTCTTGTCATGTTAGCAGCTGATGTGGAAAGCACAGCTTTGCTTGTCATGTTAGCAGCTGTTGTGGAAAGCACAGCTTTGCTTGTCATGTTAGCAGCTGATGTGGAAAGCACAGCTTTTCTTGTCATGTTAGCAGCTGATGTGGAAAGCACAGCTTTGCTTGTCATGTTAGCAGCTGATGTGGAAAGCACAGCTACTCTTGTTATGTTAGCAGCTGATGTGGAAAGTACAGCTTTGCTTGTCATGTTAGCAGCTGATGTGGAAAGCACAGCTTCTCTTGTCATGTTAGCAGCTGATATGGAAAGCACAGCTTCTCTCGTCATGTTAGCAGCTGATGTGGAAAGCACAGCTTCTCTTGTCACGTAACAGCTGATGTGGAAAGCACAGCTTCTCTTATCATGTTAGCAGCTGACGTGGAAAGCACAGCTTCTTGTATCATGTTAGCAGCTGATGTGGAAAGCACAGCTTCTCTTGTCATGTTAGCAGCTGATATGGAAAGCACAGCTTCTCTCGTCATGTTAGCAGCTGATGTGGAAAGCACAGCTTCTCTTGTCTCGTAACAGCTGATGTGGAAAGCACAGCTTCTCTTATCATGTTAGCAGCTGACATGGAAAGCACAGCTTCTCTTGTCATGTTAGCAGCTGATGTGGAAATCACAACTTCTCTCGTCATGTTAGCAGCTGATGTGGAAAGCTCAGCTTCTCTCGTCATGTTAGCAGCTGATGTGGAAAGCACAGCTTCTCTCGTCATGTTAGCAGCTGATGTGGAAAGCACAGCTTCTCTTGTCATGTTAGCAGCTGATGTGGAAAGCACAGCTTCTCTTGTCATGTTAGCAGCTGATGTGGAAAGCACAGCTTTGCTTGTCATGTTAGCAGCTGATGTGGAAAGCACAGCTTCTCTTGTCATGTTAGCAGCTGATGTGGAAAGCACAGCTTTGCTTGTCATGTTAGCAGCTGATGTGGAAAGCACAGCTACTCTTGTTATGTTAGCAGCTGATGTGGAAAGCACAGCTTTGCTTGTCATGTTAGCAGCTGATGTGGAAAGCACAGCTTCTCTTGTCATGTTAGCAGCTGATATGGAAAGCACAGCTTCTCTCGTCATGTTAGCAGCTGATGTGGAAAGCACAGCTTCTCTTGTGACGTAACAGCTGATGTGGAAAGCTCAGCTTCTCTTGTCATGTTAGCAGCTGATGTGGAAAGCACAGCTTCTCTTGTCATGTTAGCAGCTAATGTGGAAAGCACTGAGTCAGTTATTATGTTAGCAGCTGATGTGGAAAGCACAGCTTCTCTTGTCATGTTAGCAGCTGATGTGGAAAGCACAGCTTTGCTTGTCATGTTAGTAGCTGATGTGGAAAGCACAGCTTCTCTTGTCATGTTAGCAGCTGAGGTGGAAAGCACAGCTTCTCTTGTCATGTTAGCAGCTGATGTGGAAAGCATAGATTATTTTGTCATCTTAGCCACTGATGTGGAAAGCAAGCTTCTCTAGTCATGTTAGCAGCTGATGTGGAAAGCACAGCTTATCTTGTCATGTTAGCAGCTGATGTGGAAAGCACAGCTTCTCTTGTCATGTTAGCAGCTGATGTGGAAAGCACAGCTTCTCTTGTCATGTTAGCAGCTAATGTGGAAAGCACAGCTTCACTTATCTTGTTAGCAGCTGATGTGGAAAGCGCAGCTTCTCTTGTCATGATAGCAGCTGATGCGGAAAGCACAGCTTTGCTTATCATGTTAGCAGCTGATGTGGAAAGCACAGCTTTGCTTGTCATGTTAGCAGCTGATGTGGAAAGCACAGCTTCTCTTGTCATGTTAGCAGCTGATGTGGAAAGCACAGCTTCTCTTATCATTGTAGCAGCTGACGTGGAAAGCACAGCATCTCTTGCCTTGTTAGCAGCTGACGTGGAAAGCACAGCTTCTCTTATCATGTTAGCAGCTGACGTGGAAAGCACAGCTTCTCTTATAATGTTAGCAGCTGACGTGGAAAGCACAGCTTCTCTTATCATGTTAGCAGCTGACGTGGAAAGCACAGCTTCTCTCGTCATGTTAGCAGCTGATGTGGAAAGCACAGCTTTGCTTGTCATGTTAGCAGCTGACGTGGAAAGCACAGCGTCTCTAGTCATGTTAGCAGCTGATGTGGAAAGCACAGCTTCGCTTGTCATGTTAGCAGCTGACGTGGAAAGCACAGCTTTGCTTGTCATGTTAGCAGATGATGTGGAAAGCACAGCTTCTCTTGTCATGTTAGCAGCTGACGTGGAAAGCACAGCTTCGCTTATCATGTTAGCAGCTGATGTAGAAAGCACAGCTTCGCTTGTCATGTTAGCAGCTGATGTGGAAAGCACAGCTTCGCTTGTCATGTTAGCAGCTGACGTGGAAAGCAAAGCTTCGCTTATCATGTTAGCAGCTGATGTGGAAAGCACAGCTTCGCTTGTCATGTTAGCAGCTGACGTGGAAAGCACAGCTTCGCTTGTCATGTTAGCAGCTGACGTGGAAAGCATAGCTTTGCTTGTCATGTTAGAGCTGACGTGGAAAGCACAACTTCTCTTGTCATGTAAGCAGCTGATGTGGAAAGCACAGCTTCTCTTGTCATGTTAGCAGCTGATGTGGAAAGCACAGCTTCTCTTGTCTTGTTATCAGCTGACGTGGAAAGAACCATCTTCTCTAGTCATGTTAGCAGCTGACGTGGAAAGCACAGCTTCTCTTGTCATGTTAGCAGCTGATGTGGAAAGCACAGCTTCTCTTATCATGTTAGCAGCTGACGTGGAAAACACAGCTTCACTTGTCATGTTAGCAGCTGACGTGGAAAGCACAGCTTCGCTTGTCATGTTAGCAGCTGACATGGAAAGCACAGCTTTGCTTGTCATGTTAGAAGCTGACGTGGAAAGCACAGCTTCTCTTGTCATGATAGCAGCTGACGTGGAAAGCACAGCTTCTCTTGTCATGTTAGCAGCTGATGTGGAAAGCACAGCTTCTCTTATCATGTTAGCAGCTGACGTGGAAAGCACAGCTTCTCTTATCATGTTAGCAGCTGACGTGGAAAGCACAGCTTCTCTCGTCATGTTAGCAGCTGATGTGGAAAGCACAGCTTCGCTTGTCATGTTAGCAGCTGACGTGGAAAGCACAGCGTCTCTAGTCATGTTAGCAGATTGATGTGGAAAGCACAGCTTCTTTTGTCATGTTAGCAGCTGATGTGGAAAGCACAGCTTCTCTTGTCATGTTAGCAGCTGATGTGGAAAACAGAGCTTCGCTTGTCATGTTAGCAGCTGACATGGAAAGCACAGCTTCTCTTATCATGTTAGCAGCTGATGTAGAAAGCACAGCTTCGCTTGCCATGTTAGCAGGTGATGTGGAAAGAACAGATTCTCTTGTCATGTTAGCAGCTGACGTGGAAAGCAAAGCTTCTCTTGTCATGTTAGCAGCTGACGTGGAAAGCACAGCTTCTCTTGTCATGTTAGCCGCTGATGTGGAAAGCACAGCTTCTCTTGTCATGTTAGCAGTTGATGTGGAAAGCACAGCTTCTCTTGTCATGTTAGCAGCTGATGTGGAAAGCACAGCTTCGCTTGTCATGTTAGCAGCTAATGTGGAAAGCACAGCTTCACTTATCATGTTAGCAGCTGATGTGGAAAGCGCAGCTTCTCTTGTCATGGTAGCAGCTGATGTGGAAAGCACAGCTTTGCTTATCATGTTAGCAGCTGATGTGGAAAGCACAGCTTCGCTTATCATGTTAGCAGCTGATGTGGAAAGGACAGCTTCGCTTGTCATGTTAGCAGCTGACGTGGAAAGCACAGCTTCGCTTGTCATGTTAGCCACTGACGTGGAAAGCAGAGCTTCGCTTGTCATGTTAGAAGCTGACGTGGAAAGCACAGCTTCTCTTGTCATGTTAGCAGCTGATGTGGAAAGCACAGCTTCTCTTATCATGTTAGCAGCTGACGTGGAAAGCACAGCTTCTCTTATCATGTTAGCAGCTGATGTGGAAAGCACAGCTTCTCTCGTCATGTTAGCAGCTGATGTGGAAAGCACAGCTTTGCTTGTCATGTTAGCAGCTGACGTGGAAAGCACAGCGTCTCTAGTCATGTTAGCAGCTGAGGTGGAAAGCACAGCTTCGCTTGTCATGTTAGCAGCTGACGTGGAAAGCACAGCTTTGCTTGTAATGTTAGCAGATGATGTGGAAAGCACAGCTTATCTTGTCATGTTAGCAGCTGACGTGGAAAGCACAGCTTTGCTTGTCATGTTAGCAGCTGATGTAGAAAGCACAGCTTCGCTTGTCATGTTAGCAGCTGATGTGGAAAGCACAGCTTCGCTTGTCATGTTAGCAGCTGATGTGGAAAGCACAGCTTTGCTTGTCATGTTAGAAGCTCACATGGAAAGCACAGCTTCGCTTGTCATGTTAGCAGCTGATGTGGAAAGCACAGCTTCTCTTGTCATGTTAGCAGCTGACGTGGAAAGCGTAGCTTCTCTTGTCATGTTAGCAGCTGACGTGGAAAGCACCGCTTCTCTTATCATGTTAGCAGCTGACGTGGAAAGCACAGCTTCTCTCGTCATGTTAGCAGCTGATGTGGAAAGCACAGCTTTGCTTGTCATGTTAGCAGCTGACGTGGAAAGCACAGCTTCTCTCGTCATGTTAGCAGCTGATGTGGAAAGCACAGCTTTGCTTGTCATGTTAGCAGCTGACGTGGAAAGCACAGCGTCTCTAGTCATGTTAGCAGCTGACGTGGAAAGCACTGCTTTGCTTGTCATGTTAGCAGCTGATGTGGAAAGCACAGCTTCTCTTGTCATGTTAGCAGCTGATGTGGAAAGCAGTGCTTCGCTTGTCATGTCAGCAGCTGACGTTGAAAAGACAGCTTCGCTTGTCATGTTAGCAGCTGGCGTATAAAGCACAGCTTCTCTTGCCATGTTAGCAGCTGATGTGGAAAGCACAGCTTCTCTTATCATGTTAGCAGCTGACGTGGAAAGCACAGCTTCTCTTGTCATGTTAGCAGCTGACGTGGAAAGCACAGCTTCTCTTGTCATGTTAGCAGCTGACGTGGAAAGCACAGCTTCTCTTGTCATGTTAGCAGCTGACGTGGAAAGCACAGCTTCTCTCGTCATGTTAGCAGCTGACGTGGAAAGCACAGCTTCTCTTGTCATGTTAGCAGCTGATGTGGAAAGCACAGCTTCTCTTGTCATGTTAGCAGCTGATGTGGAAAGCACAGCTTTGCTTGTCATGTTAGCAGCTGATGTGGAAAGCACAGTTTCTCTTGTCATGTTAGCAGCTGATGTGGAAAGCACAGCTTTGCTTGTCATGTTAGCAGCTGATGTGGAAAGCACAGCTACTCTTGTTATGTTAGCAGCTGATGTGGAAAGCACAGCTTTGCTTGTCATGTTAGCAGCTGATGTGGAAAGCACAGCTTCTCTAGTCATGTTAGCAGCTGATATGGAAAGCACAGCTTCTCTCGTCATGTTAGCAGCTGATGTGGAAAGCACAGCTTCTCTTGTGACGTAACAGCTGATGTGGAAAGCTCAGCTTCTCTTGTCATGTTAGCAGCTGATGTGGAAAGCACAGCTTCTCTTGTCATGTTAGCAGCTAATGTGGAAAGCACTGAGTCAGTTATTATGTTAGCAGCTGATGTGGAAAGCACAGCTTCTCTTGTCATGTTAGCAGCTGATGTGGAAAGCACAGCTTTGCTTGTCATGTTAGTAGCTGATGTGGAAAGCACAGCTTCTCTTGTCATGTTAGCAGCTGAGGTGGAAAGCACAGCTTCTCTTGTCATGTTAGCAGCTGATGTGGAAAGCATAGATTATTTTGTCATCTTAGCCACTGATGTGGAAAGCAAGCTTCTCTAGTCATGTTAGCAGCTGATGTGGAAAGCACAGCTTCTCTTGTCATGTTAGCAGCTGATGTGGAAAGCACAGCTTCTCTTGTCATGTTAGCAGCTGATGTGGAAAGCACAGCTTCTCTTGTCATGTTAGCAGCTGACGTGGAAAGCACAGCTTCTCTTGTCATGTTAGCAGCTAATGTGGAAAGCACAGCTTCTCTTGTCATGTTAGCAGCTGACGTGGAAAGCACAGCTTCTCTTGTCATGTTAGCAGCTGATGTGGAAAGCAGAACTTCTCTCGTCATGTTAGCAGCTGATGTGTAAAGCACAGCTTTGCTTATCATGTTGGCAGCTGATGTGGAAAGCACAGCTTCTTTTGTCAAGTTAGCAGCTCATGTGGAAAGCACAGCTTCTCTTGTCATGTTAGCAGCTCATGTGGAAAGCACAGCTTCTCTCGTCATGTTAGCAGCTGATGTGGAAAGCACAGCTTCGCTTATCATGTTGACAGCTGATGTGTAAAGCACAGCTTTGCTTGTCATGTTAGCAGCTGACGTGGAAAGCACAGCTTCTCTTGTCATGTTAGCAGCTGACGTTCAAAGCACAGCTTCTCTTGTCATGTTAGCAGCTGACGTGGAAAGCACTTCTTCCCTTGTCATGTTAGCAGCTGATGTGGAAAGCACAACTTCTCTCGTCATGTTAGAAGCTGATGTGGAAAGCACAGCTTCTCTCATCATGTTAGCAGCTGATGTGGAAAGCAAAGCTTTGCTTGTCATGTTAGCAGCTGGCGTGGAAAGCACAGCTTCTCTTGTCATGTTAGCAGCTCATGTGGAAAGCACAGCTTCTCTTGTCATGTTGGCTGCTCATGCGGAAAGCACCGCTTCTCTCGTCATGTTAGAAACTGATGCGGAAAGCACAGCTTTGCTTATCATGTTAGCAGCTGACGTGGAAAGCACAGCTTCTTTTGTCATGTTAGCAGCTCTTGTTGAAAGCACAGCTTCTCTTGTCATGTTAGCGGCTGATGTGGAAAGCATAGCTTCTCTTGTCATGTTAGCAGCTAATGTGGAAAGCACAGCTTCTCTTATCATGTTAGCAGCTGACGTGGAAAGCGCAGCTTCTTGTATCATGTTAGCAACTGATGTGGAAAGGACAGCTCCGCTTGACATGTTAGCAGCTGATGTGGAAAGCACAGCTTCTCTTGTCATGTTAGCAGCTGATGTGGAAAGCACAGCTTCTCTCGTCATGTTAGCAGCTGACATGGAAAGCACAGCTTCTCTTGTCATGTTAGCAGCTGATGTGGAAAGCACAACTTCTCTTGTCATGTTAGCAGCTGATGTGGAAAGCACAGCTTCTCTTATCATGTTAGCAGCTGATGTGGAAAGCACAGCTTCTCTTATCATGTTAGCAGCTGATGTGGAAAGCTCAGCTTCTCTCGTCATGTTAGCAGCTGATGTGGAAAGCACAGCTTCTCTTGTCATTTTAGCAGCTGTTGTGGAAAGCACAGCTTCTTTTGTCATGTTAGCAGCTGATGTGGAAAGCACAGCTTTGCTTGTCATGTTAGCAGCTGATGTGGAAAGCACAGCTTTGCTTGTCATGTTAGCAGCTGATGTGGAAAGCACAGCTTTTCTTGTCATGTTAGCAGCTGATGTGGAAAGCACAGCTTTGCTTGTCATGTTAGCAGCTGATGTGGAAAGCACAGCTACTCTTGTTTTGTTAGAAGCTGGTGTGGAAAGTACAGCTTTGCTTGTCATGTAAGCAGCTGATGTGGAAAGCACAGCTTCTCTTGTCATGTTAGCAGCTGATATGGAAAGCACAGCTTCTCTCGTCATGTTAGCAGCTGATGTGGAAAGCACAGCTTCTCTTGTCACGTAACAGCTGATGTGGAAAGCACAGCTTCTTTTATCATGTTAGCAGCTGATGTGGAAAGCACAGCTTCTCTTGTCATGTTAGCAGCTGATATGGAAAGCACAGCTTCTCTCGTCATGTTAGCAGCTGATGTGGAAAGCACAGCTTCTCTTGTCTCGTAACAGCTGATGTGGAAAGCACAGCTTCTCTTATCATGTTAGCAGCTGACATGGAAAGCACAGCTTCTCTTGTCATGTTAGCAGCTGATGTGGAAATCACAACTTCTCTCGTCATGTTAGCAGCTGATGTGGAACGCAAAGCTTCACTCATCATGTTAGCAGCTGATGTGGAAAGCTCAGCTTCTCTCGTCATGTTAGCAGCTGATGTGGAAAGCACAGCTTCTCTTGTCATGTTAGCAGCTGATGTGGAAAGCACAGCTTCTCTTGTCATGTTAGCAGCTGATGTGGAAAGCACAGCTTTGCTTGTCATGTTAGCAGCTGATGTGGAAAGCACAGCTTCTCTTGTCATGTTAGCAGCTGATGTGGAAAGCACAGCTTTGCTTGTCATGTTAGCAGCTGATGTGGAAAGCACAGCTACTCTTGTTATGTTAGCAGCTGATGTGGAAAGCACAGCTTTGCTTGTCATGTTAGCAGCTGATGTGGAAAGCACAGCTTCTCTTGTCATGTTAGCAGCTCATATGGAAAGCACATCTTCTCTCGTCATGTTAGCAGCTGATGTGGAAAGCACAGCTTCTCTTGTGACGTAACAGCTGATGTGGAAAGCTCAGCTTCTCTTGTCATGTTAGCAGCTGATGTGGAAAGCACAGCTTCTCTTGTCATGTTAGCAGCTAATGTGGAAAGCACTGAGTCAGTTATTATGTTAGCAGCTGATGTGGAAAGCACAGCTTCTCTTGTCATGTTAGCAGCTGATGTGGAAAGCACAGCTTTGCTTGTCATGTTAGTAGCTGATGTGGAAAGCACAGCTTCTCTTGTCATGTTAGCAGCTGAGGTGGAAAGCACAGCTTCTCTTGTCATGTTAGCAGCTGATGTGGAAAGCATAGATTATTTTGTCATCTTAGCCACTGATGTGGAAAGCAAGCTTCTCTAGTCATGTTAGCAGCTGATGTGGAAAGCACAGCTTCTCTTGTCATGTTAGCAGCTGATGTGGAAAGCACAGCTGCTCTTGTCATGTTAGCAGCTGATGTGGAAAGCACAGCTTCTCTTGTCATGTTAGCAGCTAATGTGGAAAGCACAGCTTCACTTATCTTGTTAGCAGCTGATGTGGAAAGCGCAGCTTCTCTTGTCATGATAGCAGCTGATGTGGAAAGCACAGCTTTGCTTATCATGTTAGCAGCTGATGTGGAAAGCACAGCTTTGCTTGTCATGTTAGCAGCTGATGTGGAAAGCACAGCTTCTCTTGTCATGTTAGCAGCTGATGTGGAAAGCACAGCTTCTCTTGTCATGTTAGCAGCTGATGTGGAAAGCACAGCTTCTCTTATCATGTTAGCAGCTGACGTGGAAAGCACAGCTTCTCTTGTCATGTTAGCAGCTGATGTGGAAAGCACAGCTTCTCTTGTCATGTTAGCAGCTGACACGGAAAGCATAGCTTCTCGTATCATGTTAGCAGCGGATGTGGAAAGCACAGCTTCTCTTGTCATGTTAGCAGCTGACGTGGAAAGTACAGCTTCTCTTGCCATGTTAGCAGCTCATGTTCAAAGCACAGCTTCTCTCATCATGTTAGCAGCTGATGTGGAAAGCACAGCTTCGCTTATCATGTTAGCAGCTGATGTGTAAAGCACAGCTTCTTTTGTCATGTTAGCAGCTGACGTGGAAAGCACAGCTTCGCTTGTCATGTTGGCAGCTGATGTGGAAAGCACAGCTTCTCTTGTCATGTTAGCAGCTGACACGGAAAGCACAGCTTCTCGTATCATGTTAGCAGCTGAAGTGTAAAGCACAGCTTTGCTTGTCATGTTAGCAGCTGATGTGGAAATCACAGATACTCTTGTCATGTTAGCAGCTGATGTGGAAAGCACAGCTTCTAGTATCATGTTTGCAACTGATGTGGAAAGCACAGATTTGCTTGTCATGTTAGCAGCTGATGTGGAAAGCACAGCTTTGCCTGTCATGTTAGCAGCTGATGTGGAAAGCACAGCTTTTCTTGTCATGTTAGCAGCTGATGTGGAAAGCACAGCTTCTCTTGTCATGTTAGCAGCTGACGTGCAAAGCACAGCTTCTCTTGTCATGTTAGCAGCTGACGTGGAAAGCACAATTCTCTTGTCATGTTAGCAGCTGATGTGGAAAGCAGAACTTCTCTCGTCATGTTAGCAGCTGATGTGTAAAGCACAGCTTTGCTTATCATGTTGGCAGCTGATGTGGAAAGCACAGCTTCTTTTGTCAAGTTAGCAGCTCATGTGGAAAGCACAGCTTCTCTTGTCATGTTAGCAGCTGATGTGGAAAGCACAGCTTTGATTGTCATGTTAGCAGCTGTTGTGGAAAGCACAGCTTTGCTTGTCATGTTAGCAGCTGATGTGGAAAGCACAGCTTTTCTTGTCATGTTAGCAGCTGATGTGGAAAGCACAGCTTTGCTTGTCATGTTAGCAGCTGATGTGGAAAGCACAGCTACTCTTGTTATGTTAGCAGCTGATGTGGAAAGTACAGCTTTGCTTGTCATGTTAGCAGCTGATGTGGAAAGCACAGCTTCTCTTGTCATGTTAGCAGCTGATATGGAAAGCACAGCTTCTCTCGTCATGTTAGCAGCTGATGTGGAAAGCACAGCTTCTCTTGTCACGTAACAGCTGATGTGGAAAGCACAGCTTCTCTTATCATGTTAGCAGCTGACGTGGAAAGCACAGCTTCTTGTATCATGTTAGCAGCTGATGTGGAAAGCACAGCTTCTCTTGTCATGTTAGCAGCTGATATGGAAAGCACAGCTTCTCTCGTCATGTTAGCAGCTGATGTGGAAAGCACAGCTTCTCTTGTCTCGTAACAGCTGATGTGGAAAGCACAGCTTCTCTTATCATGTTAGCAGCTGACATGGAAAGCACAGCTTCTCTTGTCATGTTAGCAGCTGATGTGGAAATCACAACTTCTCTCGTCATGTTAGCAGCTGATGTGGAAAGCTCAGCTTCTCTCGTCATGTTAGCAGCTGATGTGGAAAGCACAGCTTCTCTCGTCATGTTAGCAGCTGATGTGGAAAGCACAGCTTCTCTTGTCATGTTAGCAGCTGATGTGGAAAGCACAGCTTCTCTTGTCATGTTAGCAGCTGATGTGGAAAGCACAGCTTTGCTTGTCATGTTAGCAGCTGATGTGGAAAGCACAGCTTCTCTTGTCATGTTAGCAGCTGATGTGGAAAGCACAGCTTTGCTTGTCATGTTAGCAGCTGATGTGGAAAGCACAGCTACTCTTGTTATGTTAGCAGCTGATGTGGAAAGCACAGCTTTGCTTGTCATGTTAGCAGCTGATGTGGAAAGCACAGCTTCTCTTGTCATGTTAGCAGCTGATATGGAAAGCACAGCTTCTCTCGTCATGTTAGCAGCTGATGTGGAAAGCACAGCTTCTCTTGTGACGTAACAGCTGATGTGGAAAGCTCAGCTTCTCTTGTCATGTTAGCAGCTGATGTGGAAAGCACAGCTTCTCTTGTCATGTTAGCAGCTAATGTGGAAAGCACTGAGTCAGTTATTATGTTAGCAGCTGATGTGGAAAGCACAGCTTCTCTTGTCATGTTAGCAGCTGATGTGGAAAGCACAGCTTTGCTTGTCATGTTAGTAGCTGATGTGGAAAGCACAGCTTCTCTTGTCATGTTAGCAGCTGAGGTGGAAAGCACAGCTTCTCTTGTCATGTTAGCAGCTGATGTGGAAAGCATAGATTATTTTGTCATCTTAGCCACTGATGTGGAAAGCAAGCTTCTCTAGTCATGTTAGCAGCTGATGTGGAAAGCACAGCTTATCTTGTCATGTTAGCAGCTGATGTGGAAAGCACAGCTTCTCTTGTCATGTTAGCAGCTGATGTGGAAAGCACAGCTTCTCTTGTCATGTTAGCAGCTAATGTGGAAAGCACAGCTTCACTTATCTTGTTAGCAGCTGATGTGGAAAGCGCAGCTTCTCTTGTCATGATAGCAGCTGATGTGGAAAGCACAGCTTTGCTTATCATGTTAGCAGCTGATGTGGAAAGCACAGCTTTGCTTGTCATGTTAGCAGCTGATGTGGAAAGCACAGCTTCTCTTGTCATGTTAGCAGCTGATGTGGAAAGCACAGCTTCTCTTATCATTGTAGCAGCTGACGTGGAAAGCACAGCATCTCTTGCCTTGTTAGCAGCTGACGTGGAAAGCACAGCTTCTCTTATCATGTTAGCAGCTGACGTGGAAAGCACAGCTTCTCTTATAATGTTAGCAGCTGACGTGGAAAGCACAGCTTCTCTTATCATGTTAGCAGCTGACGTGGAAAGCACAGCTTCTCTCGTCATGTTAGCAGCTGATGTGGAAAGCACAGCTTTGCTTGTCATGTTAGCAGCTGACGTGGAAAGCACAGCGTCTCTAGTCATGTTAGCAGCTGATGTGGAAAGCACAGCTTCGCTTGTCATGTTAGCAGCTGACGTGGAAAGCACAGCTTTGCTTGTCATGTTAGCAGATGATGTGGAAAGCACAGCTTCTCTTGTCATGTTAGCAGCTGAGGTGGAAAGCACAGCTTCGCTTATCATGTTAGCAGCTGATGTAGAAAGCACAGCTTCGCTTGTCATGTTAGCAGCTGATGTGGAAAGCACAGCTTCGCTTGTCATGTTAGCAGCTGACGTGGAAAGCAAAGCTTCGCTTATCATGTTAGCAGCTGATGTGGAAAGCACAGCTTCGCTTGTCATGTTAGCAGCTGACGTGGAAAGCACAGCTTCGCTTGTCATGTTAGCAGCTGACGTGGAAAGCATAGCTTTGCTTGTCATGTTAGAGCTGACGTGGAAAGCACAACTTCTCTTGTCATGTAAGCAGCTGATGTGGAAAGCACAGCTTCTCTTGTCATGTTAGCAGCTGATGTGGAAAGCACAGCTTCTCTTGTCTTGTTATCAGCTGACGTGGAAAGAACCATCTTCTCTAGTCATGTTAGCAGCTGACGTGGAAAGCACAGCTTCTCTTGTCATGTTAGCAGCTGATGTGGAAAGCACAGCTTCTCTTATCATGTTAGCAGCTGACGTGGAAAACACAGCTTCACTTGTCATGTTAGCAGCTGACGTGGAAAGCACAGCTTCGCTTGTCATGTTAGCAGCTGACATGGAAAGCACAGCTTTGCTTGTCATGTTAGAAGCTGACGTGGAAAGCACAGCTTCTCTTGTCATGATAGCAGCTGACGTGGAAAGCACAGCTTCTCTTGTCATGTTAGCAGCTGATGTGGAAAGCACAGCTTCTCTTATCATGTTAGCAGCTGACGTGGAAAGCACAGCTTCTCTTATCATGTTAGCAGCTGACGTGGAAAGCACAGCTTCTCTCGTCATGTTAGCAGCTGATGTGGAAAGCACAGCTTCGCTTGTCATGTTAGCAGCTGACGTGGAAAGCACAGCGTCTCTAGTCATGTTAGCAGATTGATGTGGAAAGCACAGCTTCTTTTGTCATGTTAGCAGCTGATGTGGAAAGCACAGCTTCTCTTGTCATGTTAGCAGCTGATGTGGAAAGCAGAGCTTCGCTTGTCATGTTAGCAGCTGACATGGAAAGCACAGCTTCTCTTATCATGTTAGCAGCTGATGTAGAAAGCACAGCTTCGCTTGCCATGTTAGCAGGTGATGTGGAAAGAACAGATTCTCTTGTCATGTTAGCAGCTGACGTGGAAAGCAAAGCTTCTCTTGTCATGTTAGCAGCTGACGTGGAAAGCACAGCTTCTCTTGTCATGTTAGCCGCTGATGTGGAAAGCACAGCTTCTCTTGTCATGTTAGCAGTTGATGTGGAAAGCACAGCTTCTCTTGTCATGTTAGCAGCTGATGTGGAAAGCACAGCTTCGCTTGTCATGTTAGCAGCTAATGTGGAAAGCACAGCTTCACTTATCATGTTAGCAGCTGATGTGGAAAGCGCATCTTCTCTTGTCATGGTAGCAGCTGATGTGGAAAGCACAGCTTTGCTTATCATGTTAGCAGCTGATGTGGAAAGCACAGCTACGCTTATCATGTTAGCAGCTGATGTGGAAAGGACAGCTTCGCTTGTCATGTTAGCAGCTGACGTGGAAAGCACAGCTTCGCTTGTCATGTTAGCCACTGACGTGGAAAGCAGAGCTTCGCTTGTCATGTTAGAAGCTGACGTGGAAAGCACAGCTTCTCTTGTCATGTTAGCAGCTGATGTGGAAAGCACAGCTTCTCTTATCATGTTAGCAGCTGACGTGGAAAGCACAGCTTCTCTTATCATGTTAGCAGCTGATGTGGAAAGCACAGCTTCTCTCGTCATGTTAGCAGCTGATGTGGAAAGCACAGCTTTGCTTGTCATGTTAGCAGCTGACGTGGAAAGCACAGCGTCTCTAGTCATGTTAGCAGCTGATGTGGAAAGCACAGCTTCGCTTGTCATGTTAGCAGCTGACGTGGAAAGCACAGCTTTGCTTGTAATGTTAGCAGATGATGTGGAAAGCACAGCTTATCTTGTCATGTTAGCAGCTGACGTGGAAAGCACAGCTTTGCTTGTCATGTTAGCAGCTGATGTAGAAAGCACAGCTTCGCTTGTCATGTTAGCAGCTGATGTGGAAAGCACAGCTTCGCTTGTCATGTTAGCAGCTGATGTGGAAAGCACAGCTTTGCTTGTCATGTTAGAAGCTCACATGGAAAGCACAGCTTCGCTTGTCATGTTAGCAGCTGATGTGGAAAGCACAGCTTCTCTTGTCATGTTAGCAGCTGACGTGGAAAGCGTAGCTTCTCTTGTCATGTTAGCAGCTGACGTGGAAAGCACCGCTTCTCTTATCATGTTAGCAGCTGACGTGGAAAGCACAGCTTCTCTCGTCATGTTAGCAGCTGATGTGGAAAGCACAGCTTTGCTTGTCATGTTAGCAGCTGACGTGGAAAGCACAGCTTCTCTCGTCATGTTAGCAGCTGATGTGGAAAGCACAGCTTTGCTTGTCATGTTAGCAGCTGACGTGGAAAGCACAGCGTCTCTAGTCATGTTAGCAGCTGACGTGGAAAGCACTGCTTTGCTTGTCATGTTAGCAGCTGATGTGGAAAGCACAGCTTCTCTTGTCATGTTAGCAGCTGATGTGGAAAGCAGTGCTTCGCTTGTCATGTCAGCAGCTGACGTTGAAAAGACAGCTTCGCTTGTCATGTTAGCAGCTGGCGTATAAAGCACAGCTTCTCTTGCCATGTTAGCAGCTGATGTGGAAAGCACAGCTTCTCTTATCATGTTAGCAGCTGACGTGGAAAGCACAGCTTCTCTTGTCATGTTAGCAGCTGACGTGGAAAGCACAGCTTCTCTTGTCATGTTAGCAGCTGACGTGGAAAGCACAGCTTCTCTTGTCATGTTAGCAGCTGACGTGGAAAGCACAGCTTCTCTCGTCATGTTAGCAGCTGACGTGGAAAGCACAGCTTCTCTCGTCATGTTAGCAGCTGACGTGGAAAGCACAGCTTCTCTTGTCATGTTAGCAGCTGATGTGGAAAGCACAGCTTCTCTTATCATGTTAGCAGCTGACGTGGAAAGCACAGCTTCTCTTATCATGTTAGCAGCTGACGTGGAAAGCACAGCTTCTCTTATCATGTTAGCAGCTGACGTGGAAAGCACAGCTTCTCTTGTCATGTTAGCAGCTGACGTGGTAAGCACAGCTTCTCTTGTCATGTTAGCAGCTGAGGTGGAAAGCACAGCTTCTCTTTTCATGTTAGCAGCTGATGTGGAAAGCATAGATTATTTTGTCATCTTAGCCACTGATGTGGAAAGCAAGCTTCTCTAGTCATGTTAGCAGCTGATGTGGAAAGCACAGCTTATCTTGTCATGTTAGCAGCTGATGTGGAAAGCACAGCTTCTCTTGTCATGTTAGCAGCTGGTGTGGAAAGCACAGCTTCTCTTGTCATGTTAGCAGCTAATGTGGAAAGCACAGCTTCACTTATCTTGTTAGCAGCTGATGTGGAAAGCGCAGCTTCTCTTGTCATGATAGCAGCTGATGTGGAAAGCACAGCTTTGCTTATCATGTTAGCAGCTGATGTGGAAAGCACAGCTTTGCTTGTCATGTTAGCAGCTGATGTGGAAAGCACAGCTTCTCTTGTCATGTTAGCAGCTGATGTGGAAAGCACAGCTTCACTTATCATGTTAGCAGCTGATGTGGAAAGCACAGCTTCGCTTGTCATGTTAGCAGCTGACGTGGAAAGCACAGCTTCGCTTGTCATGTTAGCCGCTGACGTGGAAAGCATAGCTTTGCTTGTCATGTTAGAAGCTGACGTGGAAAGCACAGCTTCTCTTGTCATGTTAGCAGCTGATGTGGAAAGCACAGCTTCTCTTATCATTGTAGCAGCTGACGTGGAAAGCACAGCATCTCTTGCCTTGTTAGCAGCTGACATGGAAAGCACAGCTTCTCTTATCATGTTAGCAGCTGACGTGGAAAGCACAGCTCCTCTTATAATGTTAGCAGCTGACGTGGAAAGCACAGCTTCTCTTATCATGTTAGCAGCTGACGTGGAAAGCACAGCTTCTCTCGTCATGTTAGCAGCTGATGTGGAAAGCACAGCTTTGGTTGTCATGTTAGCAGCTGACGTGGAAAGCACAGCGTCTCTAGTCATGTTAGCAGCTGATGTGGAAAGCACAGCTTCGCTTGTCATGTTAGCAGCTGACGTGGAAAGCACAGCTTTGCTTGTCATGTTAGCAGATGATGTGGAAAGCACAGCTTCTCTTGTCATGTTAGCAGCTGACGTGGAAAGCACAGCTTCGCTTATCATGTTAGCAGCTGATGTAGAAAGCACAGCTTCGCTTGTCATGTTAGCAGCTGATGTGGAAAGCACAGCTTCGCTTGTCATGTTAGCAGCTGACGTGGAAAGCAAAGCTTCGCTTATCATGTTAGCAGCTGATGTGGAAAGCACAGCTTCGCTTTTTCATGTTAGCAGCTGACGTGGAAAGCACAGCTTCGCTTGTCATGTTAGCAGCTGACGTGGAAAGCATAGCTTTGCTTGTCATGTTAGAAGCTGACGTGGAAAGCACAACTTCTCTTGTCATGTAAGCAGCTGATGTGGAAAGCACAGCTTCTCTTGTCATGTTAGCAGCTGATGTGGAAAGCACAGCTTCTCTTGTCTTGTTATCAGCTGACGTGGAAAGAACCATATTCTCTAGTCATGTTAGCAGCTGACGTGGAAAGCACAGCTTCTCTTGTCATGTTAGCAGCTGATGTGGAAAGCACAGCTTCTCTTATCATGTTAGCAGCTGACGTGGAAAACACAGCTTCACTTGTCATGTTAGCAGCTGACGTGGAAAGCACAGCTTCGCTTGTCATGTTAGCAGCTGACATGGAAAGCACAGCTTTGCTTGTCATGTTAGAAGCTGACGTGGAAAGCACAGCTTCTCTTGTCATGATAGCAGCTGACGTGGAAAGCACAGCTTCTCTTGTCATGTTAGCAGCTGATGTGGAAAGCACAGCTTCTCTTATCATGTTAGCAGCTGACGTGGAAAGCACAGCTTCTCTTATCATGTTAGCCGCTGACGTGGAAAGCACAGCTTCTCTCGTCATGTTAGCAGCTGATGTGGAAAGCACAGCTTCGCTTGTCATGTTAGCAGCTGACGTGGAAAGCACAGCGTCTCTAGTCATGTTAGCAGATTGATGTGGAAAGCACAGCTTCTTTTGTCATGTTAGCAGGTGATGTGGAAATCACAGCTTCTCTTGTCATGTTAGCAGCTGATGTGGAAAGCACAGCTTCTCTTGTCATGTTAGCAGCTGACATGGAAAGCACAGCTTCTCTTATCATGTTAGCAGCTGATGTAGAAAGCACAGCTTCGCTTGCCATGTTAGCAGCTGATGTGGAAAGAACAGATTCTCTTGTCATGTTAGCAGCTGACGTGGAAAGCAAAGCTTCTCTTGTCATGTTAGCAGCTGACGTGGAAAGCACAGCTTCTCTTGTCATGTTAGCAGCTGATGTGGAAAGCACTGCTTCTCTTGTCATGTTAGCAGCTAATGTGGAAAGCACAGCTTCACTTATCTTGTTAGCAGCTGATGTGGAAAGCGCAGCTTCTCTTGTCATGATAGCAGCTGATGTGGAAAGCACAGCTTTGCTTATCATGTTAGCAGCTGATGTGGAAAGCACAGCTTTGCTTGTCATGTTAGCAGCTGATGTGGAAAGCACAGCTTCTCTTGTCATGTTAGCAGCTGATGTGGAAAGCACAGCTTCTCTTATCATTGTAGCAGCTGACGTGGAAAGCACAGCATCTCTTGCCTTGTTAGCAGCTGACGTGGAAAGCACAGCTTCTCTTATCATGTTAGCAGCTGACGTGGAAAGCACAGCTTCTCTTATAATGTTAGCAGCTGACGTGGAAAGCACAGCTTCTCTTATCATGTTAGCAGCTGACGTGGAAAGCACAGCTTCTCTCGTCATGTTAGCAGCTGATGTGGAAAGCACAGCTTTGCTTGTCATGTTAGCAGCTGACGTGGAAAGCACAGCGTCTCTAGTCATGTTAGCAGCTGATGTGGAAAGCACAGCTTCGCTTGTCATGTTAGCAGCTGACGTGGAAAGCACAGCTTTGCTTGTCATGTTAGCAGATGATGTGGAAAGCACAGCTTCTCTTGTCATGTTAGCAGCTGAGGTGGAAAGCACAGCTTCGCTTATCATGTTAGCAGCTGATGTAGAAAGCACAGCTTCGCTTGTCATGTTAGCAGCTGATGTGGAAAGCACAGCTTCGCTTGTCATGTTAGCAGCTGACGTGGAAAGCAAAGCTTCGCTTATCATGTTAGCAGCTGATGTGGAAAGCACAGCTTCGCTTGTCATGTTAGCAGCTGACGTGGAAAGCACAGCTTCGCTTGTCATGTTAGCAGCTGACGTGGAAAGCATAGCTTTGCTTGTCATGTTAGAGCTGACGTGGAAAGCACAACTTCTCTTGTCATGTAAGCAGCTGATGTGGAAAGCACAGCTTCTCTTGTCATGTTAGCAGCTGATGTGGAAAGCACAGCTTCTCTTGTCTTGTTATCAGCTGACGTGGAAAGAACCATCTTCTCTAGTCATGTTAGCAGCTGACGTGGAAAGCACAGCTTCTCTTGTCATGTTAGCAGCTGATGTGGAAAGCACAGCTTCTCTTATCATGTTAGCAGCTGACGTGGAAAACACAGCTTCACTTGTCATGTTAGCAGCTGACGTGGAAAGCACAGCTTCGCTTGTCATGTTAGCAGCTGACATGGAAAGCACAGCTTTGCTTGTCATGTTAGAAGCTGACGTGGAAAGCACAGCTTCTCTTGTCATGATAGCAGCTGACGTGGAAAGCACAGCTTCTCTTGTCATGTTAGCAGCTGATGTGGAAAGCACAGCTTCTCTTATCATGTTAGCAGCTGACGTGGAAAGCACAGCTTCTCTTATCATGTTAGCAGCTGACGTGGAAAGCACAGCTTCTCTCGTCATGTTAGCAGCTGATGTGGAAAGCACAGCTTCGCTTGTCATGTTAGCAGCTGACGTGGAAAGCACAGCGTCTCTAGTCATGTTAGCAGATTGATGTGGAAAGCACAGCTTCTTTTGTCATGTTAGCAGCTGATGTGGAAAGCACAGCTTCTCTTGTCATGTTAGCAGCTGATGTGGAAAGCAGAGCTTCGCTTGTCATGTTAGCAGCTGACATGGAAAGCAAAGCTTCTCTTGTCATGTTAGCAGCTGACGTGGAAAGCACAGCTTCTCTTGTCATGTTAGCCGCTGATGTGGAAAGCACAGCTTCTCTTGTCATGTTAGCAGTTGATGTGGAAAGCACAGCTTCTCTTGTCATGTTAGCAGCTGATGTGGAAAGCACAGCTTCGCTTGTCATGTTAGCAGCTGACGTGGAAAGCAAAGCTTCTCTTGTCATGTTAGCAGCTGACGTGGAAAGCACAGCTTCTCTTGTCATGTTAGCCGCTGATGTGGAAAGCACAGCTTCTCTTGTCATGTTAGCAGTTGATGTGGAAAGCACAGCTTCTCTTGTCATGTTAGCAGCTGATGTGGAAAGCACAGCTTCGCTTGTCATGTTAGCAGCTAATGTGGAAAGCACAGCTTCACTTATCATGTTAGCAGCTGATGTGGAAAGCGCATCTTCTCTTGTCATGGTAGCAGCTGATGTGGAAAGCACAGCTTTGCTTATCATGTTAGCAGCTGATGTGGAAAGCACAGCTACGCTTATCATGTTAGCAGCTGATGTGGAAAGGACAGCTTCGCTTGTCATGTTAGCAGCTGACGTGGAAAGCACAGCTTCGCTTGTCATGTTAGCCACTGACGTGGAAAGCAGAGCTTCGCTTGTCATGTTAGAAGCTGACGTGGAAAGCACAGCTTCTCTTGTCATGTTAGCAGCTGATGTGGAAAGCACAGCTTCTCTTATCATGTTAGCAGCTGACGTGGAAAGCACAGCTTCTCTTATCATGTTAGCAGCTGATGTGGAAAGCACAGCTTCTCTCGTCATGTTAGCAGCTGATGTGGAAAGCACAGCTTTGCTTGTCATGTTAGCAGCTGACGTGGAAAGCACAGCGTCTCTAGTCATGTTAGCAGCTGATGTGGAAAGCACAGCTTCGCTTGTCATGTTAGCAGCTGACGTGGAAAGCACAGCTTTGCTTGTAATGTTAGCAGATGATGTGGAAAGCACAGCTTATCTTGTCATGTTAGCAGCTGACGTGGAAAGCACAGCTTTGCTTGTCATGTTAGCAGCTGATGTAGAAAGCACAGCTTCGCTTGTCATGTTAGCAGCTGATGTGGAAAGCACAGCTTCGCTTGTCATGTTAGCAGCTGATGTGGAAAGCACAGCTTTGCTTGTCATGTTAGAAGCTCACATGGAAAGCACAGCTTCGCTTGTCATGTTAGCAGCTGATGTGGAAAGCACAGCTTCTCTTGTCATGTTAGCAGCTGACGTGGAAAGCGTAGCTTCTCTTGTCATGTTAGCAGCTGACGTGGAAAGCACCGCTTCTCTTATCATGTTAGCAGCTGACGTGGAAAGCACAGCTTCTCTCGTCATGTTAGCAGCTGATGTGGAAAGCACAGCTTTGCTTGTCATGTTAGCAGCTGACGTGGAAAGCACAGCTTCTCTCGTCATGTTAGCAGCTGATGTGGAAAGCACAGCTTTGCTTGTCATGTTAGCAGCTGACGTGGAAAGCACAGCGTCTCTAGTCATGTTAGCAGCTGACGTGGAAAGCACTGCTTTGCTTGTCATGTTAGCAGCTGATGTGGAAAGCACAGCTTCTCTTGTCATGTTAGCAGCTGATGTGGAAAGCAGTGCTTCGCTTGTCATGTCAGCAGCTGACGTTGAAAAGACAGCTTCGCTTGTCATGTTAGCAGCTGGCGTATAAAGCACAGCTTCTCTTGCCATGTTAGCAGCTGATGTGGAAAGCACAGCTTCTCTTATCATGTTAGCAGCTGACGTGGAAAGCACAGCTTCTCTTGTCATGTTAGCAGCTGACGTGGAAAGCACAGCTTCTCTTGTCATGTTAGCAGCTGACGTGGAAAGCACAGCTTCTCTTGTCATGTTAGCAGCTGACGTGGAAAGCACAGCTTCTCTCGTCATGTTAGCAGCTGACGTGGAAAGCACAGCTTCTCTCGTCATGTTAGCAGCTGACGTGGAAAGCACAGCTTCTCTCGTCATGTTAGCAGCTGACGTGGAAAGCACAGCTTCTCTTGTCATGTTAGCAGCTGATGTGGAAAGCACAGCTTCTCTTATCATGTTAGCAGCTGACGTGGAAAGCACAGCTTCTCTTATCATGTTAGCAGCTGACGTGGAAAGCACAGCTTCTCTTATCATGTTAGCAGCTGACGTGGAAAGCACAGCTTCTCTTGTCATGTTAGCAGCTGACGTGGTAAGCACAGCTTCTCTTGTCATGTTAGCAGCTGAGGTGGAAAGCACAGCTTCTCTTTTCATGTTAGCAGCTGATGTGGAAAGCATAGATTATTTTGTCATCTTAGCCACTGATGTGGAAAGCAAGCTTCTCTAGTCATGTTAGCAGCTGATGTGGAAAGCACAGCTTATCTTGTCATGTTAGCAGCTGATGTGGAAAGCACAGCTTCTCTTGTCATGTTAGCAGCTGGTGTGGAAAGCACAGCTTCTCTTGTCATGTTAGCAGCTAATGTGGAAAGCACAGCTTCACTTATCTTGTTAGCAGCTGATGTGGAAAGCGCAGCTTCTCTTGTCATGATAGCAGCTGATGTGGAAAGCACAGCTTTGCTTATCATGTTAGCAGCTGATGTGGAAAGCACAGCTTTGCTTGTCATGTTAGCAGCTGATGTGGAAAGCACAGCTTCTCTTGTCATGTTAGCAGCTGATGTGGAAAGCAGAGCTTCACTTATCATGTTAGCAGCTGATGTGGAAAGCACAGCTTCGCTTGTCATGTTAGCAGCTGACGTGGAAAGCACAGCTTCGCTTGTCATGTTAGCCGCTGACGTGGAAAGCACAGCTTTGCTTGTCATGTTAGAAGCTGACGTGGAAAGCACAGCTTCTCTTGTCATGTTAGCAGCTGATGTGGAAAGCACAGCTTCTCTTATCATTGTAGCAGCTGACGTGGAAAGCACAGCATCTCTTGCCTTGTTAGCAGCTGACATGGAAAGCACAGCTTCTCTTATCATGTTAGCAGCTGACGTGGAAAGCACAGCTCCTCTTATAATGTTAGCAGCTGACGTGGAAAGCACAGCTTCTCTTATCATGTTAGCAGCTGACGTGGAAAGCACAGCTTCTCTCGTCATGTTAGCAGCTGATGTGGAAAGCACAGCTTTGCTTGTCATGTTAGCAGCTGACGTGGAAAGCACAGCGTCTCTAGTCATGTTAGCAGCTGATGTGGAAAGCACAGCTTCGCTTGTCATGTTAGCAGCTGACGTGGAAAGCACAGCTTTGCTTGTCATGTTAGCAGATGATGTGGAAAGCACAGCTTCTCTTGTCATGTTAGCAGCTGACGTGGAAAGCACAGCTTCGCTTATCATGTTAGCAGCTGATGTAGAAAGCACAGCTTCGCTTGTCATGTTAGCAGCTGATGTGGAAAGCACAGCTTCGCTTGTCATGTTAGCAGCTGACGTGGAAAGCAAAGCTTCGCTTATCATGTTAGCAGCTGATGTGGAAAGCACAGCTTCGCTTTTTCATGTTAGCAGCTGACGTGGAAAGCACAGCTTCGCTTGTCATGTTAGCAGCTGACGTGGAAAGCATAGCTTTGCTTGTCATGTTAGAAGCTGACGTGGAAAGCACAACTTCTCTTGTCATGTAAGCAGCTGATGTGGAAAGCACAGCTTCTCATGTCATGTTAGCAGCTGATGTGGAAAGCACAGCTTCTCTTGTCTTGTTATCAGCTGACGTGGAAAGAACCATATTCTCTAGTCATGTTAGCAGCTGACGTGGAAAGCACAGCTTCTCTTGTCATGTTAGCAGCTGATGTGGAAAGCACAGCTTCTCTTATCATGTTAGCAGCTGACGTGGAAAACACAGCTTCACTTGTCATGTTAGCAGCTGACGTGGAAAGCACAGCTTCGCTTGTCATGTTAGCAGCTGACATGGAAAGCACAGCTTTGCTTGTCATGTTAGAAGCTGACGTGGAAAGCACAGCTTCTCTTGTCATGATAGCAGCTGACGTGGAAAGCACAGCTTCTCTTGTCATGTTAGCAGCTGATGTGGAAAGCACAGCTTCTCTTATCATGTTAGCAGCTGACGTGGAAAGCACAGCTTCTCTTATCATGTTAGCCGCTGACGTGGAAAGCACAGCTTCTCTCGTCATGTTAGCAGCTGATGTGGAAAGCACAGCTTCGCTTGTCATGTTAGCAGCTGACGTGGAAAGCACAGCGTCTCTAGTCATGTTAGCAGATTGATGTGGAAAGCACAGCTTCTTTTGTCATGTTAGCAGGTGATGTGGAAAGCACAGCTTCTCTTGTCATGTTAGCAGCTGATGTGGAAAGCACAGCTTCTCTTGTCATGTTAGCAGCTGACATGGAAAGCACAGCTTCTCTTATCATGTTAGCAGCTGATGTAGAAAGCACAGCTTCGCTTGCCATGTTAGCAGCTGATGTGGAAAGAACAGATTCTCTTGTCATGTTAGCAGCTGACGTGGAAAGCAAAGCTTCTCTTGTCATGTTAGCAGCTGACGTGGAAAGCACAGCTTCTCTTGTCATGTTAGCCGCTGATGTGGAAAGCACAGCTTCTCTTGTCATGTTAGCAGTTGATGTGGAAAGCACAGCTTCTCTTGTCATGTTAGCAGCTGATGTGGAAAGCACAGCTTCGCTTGTCATGTTAGCAGCTAATGTGGAAAGCACAGCTTCACTTATCATGTTAGCAGCTGATGTGGAAAGCGCAGCTTCTCTTGTCATGGTAGCAGCTGATGTGGAAAGCACAGCTTTGCTTATCATGTTAGCAGCTGATGTGGAAAGCACAGCTTCGCTTATCATGTTAGCAGCTGATGTGGAAAGCACAGCTTCGCTTGTCATGTTAACAGCTGACGTGGAAAGCAGAGCTTTGCTTGTCATGTTAGAAGCTGACGTGGAAAGCACAGCTTCTCTTGTCATGTTAGCAGCTGATGTGGAAAGCACAGCTTCTCTTATCATGTTAGCAGCTGACGTGGAAAGCACAGCTTCTCTTATCATGTTAGCAGCTGATGTGGAAAGCACAGCTTCTCTCGTCATGTTAGCAGCTGATGTGGAAAGCACAGCTTTGCTTGTCATGTTAGCAGCTGACGTGGAAAGCACAGCGTCTCTAGTCATGTTAGCAGATGATGTGGAAAGCACAGCTTCGCTTGTCATGTTAGCAGCTGACGTGGAAAGCACAGCTTTGCTTGTCATGTTAGAAGCTCACATGGAAAGCACAGCTTCGCTTGTCATGTTAGCAGCTGATGTGGAAAGCACAGCTTCTCTTGTCATGTTAGCAGCTGACGTGGAAAGCGTAGCTTCTCTTGTCATGTTAGCAGCTGACGTGGAAAGCACCGCTTCTCTTATCATGTTAGCAGCTGACGTGGAAAGCACAGCTTCTCTCGTCATGTTAGCAGCTGATGTGGAAAGCACAGCTTTGCTTGTCATGTTAGCAGCTGACGTGGAAAGCACAGCTTCTCTCGTCATGTTAGCAGCTGATGTGGAAAGCACAGCTTTGCTTGTCATGTTAGCAGCTGACGTGGAAAGCACAGCGTCTCTAGTCATGTTAGCAGCTGACGTGGAAAGCACTGCTTTGCTTGTCATGTTAGCAGCTGATGTGGAAAGCACAGCTTCTCTTGTCATGTTAGCAGCTGATGTGGAAAGCAGTGCTTCGCTTGTCATGTCAGCAGCTGACGTGGAAAAGACAGCTACGCTTGTCATGTTAGCAGCTGGCGTATAAAGCACAGCTTCTCTTGCCATGTTAGCAGCTGATGTGGAAAGCACAGCTTCTCTTATCATGTTAGCAGCTTACGTGGAAAGCACAGCTTCTCTTGTCATGTTAGCAGCTGACGTGGAAAGTACAGCTTCTCTTGTCATGTTAGCAGCTGACGTGGAAAGCACAGCTTCTCTCGTCATGTTAGCAGCTGACGTGGAAAGCACAGCTTCTCTTGTCATGTTAGCAGCTGACGTGGAAAGCACAGCTTCTCTCGTCATGTTAGCAGCTGACGTGGAAAGCACAGCTTCTCTTGTCATGTTAGCAGCTGATGTGGAAAGCACAGCTTCTCTTATCATGTTAGCAGCTGACGTGGAAAGCACAGCTTCTCTTATCATGTTAGCAGCTGACGTGGAAAGCACAGCTTCTCTTATCATGTTAGCAGCTGACGTGGAAAGCACAGCTTCTCTTGTCATGTTAGCAGCTGATGTGGAAAGCACAGCTTCTCTCGTCATGTTAGCAGCTGATGTGGAAAGCACAGCTTCTTTTGTCATGTTAGCAGCTGATGTGGAAAGCACAGCTTCTCTTGTCATGTTAGCAGCTGATGTGGAAAGCACAGCTTCGCTTGTCATGTTAGCAGCTGACGTGGAAAGCACAGCTTCGCTTGTCATGTTAGCAGCTGATGTGGAAAGCTCAGCTTCTTTTGTCCTCTTAGCCGCTGATGTGGAAAGCACAGCTTCTCTAGTCATGTTAGCAGCTGATGTGGAAATCTCAGCTTCTTTTGTCATTTTAGCCGCTGATGTGGAAAGCACAGCTTCTCTAGTCATGTTAGCAGCTGATGTGGAAAGCACAGCTTCGCTTGTCATGTTAGCAGCTGATGTGGAAAGCACAGCTTCGCTTGTCATGTTAGCAGCTGATGTGGAAAGAACAGCTTCTCTTGTCATGTTAGCAGCTCATGTTCAAAGCACAGATTCTCTTGTCATGTTAGCAGCTGATGTGGAAAGCACAGCTTCTCTTGTCTTGTTAGCAGCTGACGTGGAAAGCACAGCTTCTCTAGTCATGTTAGCAGCTGACGTGGAAAGCACAGCTTCTCTTGTCTTGTTAGCAGCTGACGTGGAAAGCACAGCTTCTCTTGTCTTGTTAGCAGCTGACGTGGAAAGCACAGCTTTGCTTATCATGTTAGCAGCTGACGTGGAAAGCACAGCTTCTCTAGTCCTGTTAGCAGCTGACGTGGAAAGCACAGCTTCTCTTGTCATTTTAGCCGCTGATGTGGAAAGCACAGCTTCTCTAGTCATGTTAGCAGCTGATGTGGAAAGCACAGCTTCGCTTGTCATGTTAGCAGCTGATGTGGAAAGCACAGCTTTGCTTGTCATGTTAGCAGCTGATGTGGAAAGAACAGCTTCTCTTATCATGTTAGCAGCTGATGTGGAAAGCACAGCTTCTCTTGTCTTGTTAGCAGCTGACGTGGAAAGCACAGCTTCTCTTGTCTTGTTAGCAGCTGACGTGGAAAGCACAGCTTTGCTTATCATGTTAGCAGCTGACGTGGAAAGCACAGCTTCTCTAGTCCTGTTAGCAGCTGACGTGGAAAGCACAGCTTCTCTCGTCATGTTAGCAGCTGACGTGGAAAGCACAGCTTCTCTCGTCATGTTAGCAGCTGACGTGGAAAGCACAGCTTCTCTAGTCATGTTAGCAGCTGACGTGGAAAGCACAGCTTCTCTTGTCATGTTAGCAGCTGACGTGGAAAGCACAGCTTCTCTTGTCATGTTAGCAGCTGACGTGGAAAGCACAGCTTCGCTTGTCATGTTAGCAACTGACGTGGATTTGATGCCCTCAGCCTTAAGGACAGACCCATTAGTATAGTCATTCCGCAAAGGCCTCAAATCTAGGCTGTTCACCCAAGTCTTCCCTTAACTTAAGGTGGCGGTCTATCAGATAGCCCACAGCTGTTACTGTATGTATCCTCCGTATCCCAGCTCGTAAGCACGTGACTCACCCACCGGCTGCTGGTAACCATTGTACCTATTGTAAGCAATGTAACTAACCTCTGTGTCACTTGACCTGTAACTAACGAAAGATAACAATGTAATCTGTAACCTGCTACCTATCCTACCTTCATATGAAATGACTGTAACTTATGTAGTTATAAGCACCTACTGTAACCAAATTCTTAAGCTATAAGTGCATAGATGCCTACAGGTTACGTGCGCTCTATAAATGACAAAATAAATAAATACGAGTTTTCAGAAGATCCACTTCAAGCATAAACCTCTCCATTGGGCATCCAAGTACTGGGAGTCAGGGGTTGTCTCAACCGGCCTCACAGTACAGCAGCTTGGTACTTTTAACTCCTTCTTCTCCTGAAGACACTTGCTCTACTTCTGCCTCTTCTCCTAAGTGCTCATTGGTCGGCAGCGACCCGTTTGTTTTGATTGTTTTCTTTTAATTTTGGGAGTTGGTGTTCAGCGGTTTTTCCCATCAAGCATTGCTTTCTGGTCAACGCCACATGGGAAGGGTGGATCAGGTGATATGAACTAGTTTGCTCAACTTCAATATTGTCAGTTACTTTGTGTGGAAGCGATTTTAACACAGTTGTTGAAGTGAGTGGGAGAGGTTGGGAGCGGCCCTCCTCTACTTTTTTAAATTACATTTTACCGTTCCCATACTTTTAATTTAAAAAGAAACCGTTCCAAAATGTTTAAAATGAAAGTGTAGGAAGAAGTTGAAACTTGTACGTTCGGTGAAACAGAAGGTGCATGTGTTTGGGGGTTTGTATTGTGCTTGGGAGGGGGCGTGGTGATGGGGTCTGTAGGAAGCCGGGGCAGGTCAATAGGGAACATAGTTCCACTACTTCTTTTCGTACACTTTGATCACTGTTTTAAGGTTTCCACCACACGGAGCTGCAAGAACGTCGATAAGGCATGTGTTTCTAGGGGTCGTCAGTCATAATTTCGAGAAAAAAAATGTTGAAACACAATAATGTCAAAAAAATAATATCGAAAAAAAAAAAGTCGAATTCTCTTTTTTTAAATTATATATTTATTTTGGGGTCCGGGAATAAAAAAAAATGGGTAAAACAAAAAAAAAAACAAAAAAAAATAGGGGGTTGGAGGGGGAACCCTCCCATTTTGAATAAAAAATACAATAAAAAATGACTACAAACCGTTTCTAGGTACTCACTCTTTTTGTAGTGCCATGTGCGCTGCACTCACATTCACCGACTTGCATGCAAACATTACAACGCATGTTACAATTGCTTTGTCTCTCTCCCGCACATACACACAGACATGCTTACAAACACACACGCAAATAGTCCCCCTTTCTCCAACACATTGAGGGATAAATACGCACGCACATAAACACACAGTCTCAAACATACATAAACAAAGAAACACACATGCACACACGAACATGCTTAGAAACACACACGAATAGTCCCTTGCTCTCTCACACATTCAGAGATACGTAGGAACACACGGAAACACGCACCTGCCTCGCTTTCTGACACACGCTCGCAAGCACACCCACATACACACACACCCACCCGCCCCTCCTTCCAAGTTGATGGAAATGCCCGCTTCAGCTTGTTCCTCAGCCGTGATCAGCGTCTGAATTGAACAGCCCCTCGGCGACATGGCGCAGGCATTTAGGAAGCGGGCTGGACATTATGGATGTGTTTGTGCATGGCGATGCGGTGCACGCACACAGATCTATGGGAGGTCACACACACACAGAAGGGGTTCTGCATCTCAAACACCTAATTGACCAGAGGCGATTTACGGCGCCCCTTTAGCTTTCCGAAGATCTGAGCCAGCATTGAATTTAAATGCTGGCCTAATCCCCTGGCGGACTATTAATTTCCTTCTCACTGTACAAATATGGATTCCCGTGTTGTGCAATCTTTAAAATGCACTCAGGGATCGCTGGGGTCTGCGCCTCCCTTGTTATGTATGGAGGCAAGCAGAGGGCCCGACTGAACTCCAGTCTGGATGCAGTATTGATGTTAGCAACTGCAAGGGCAGCAGTATCGGAGCCCACCCTGCCCTGCCCTGCTGCTTTAGGGGGGTGGATGTGTGTTTGTCTGCGTGCGTGCACCAATCTGTTTATCCATCCATACATATATGTTATGTTTTGTTATTGTGACTTATACTGCACACCGCTGCCATTTTCATGGTCTTCTGGCGCCCAGGCGGATCTGAAACGGATTTAGGAGTGTGATGGGTTAGTTAGTGATATGATATGATAGGTTATTTATAACGCGCTTAATACCCAGAGGATTCTAAGCGCGGAACCAAGGATCAAATCTGTGCTGTTTCATGTTGTCTTGCTCCCTAGGCGAGCACGTTGCCCCTGAGCTCTCTTCCCAAGACAAGAGTGTTTTGATGTGCTCAAGGTAGCTTCAGTTTGCAAAAAAACGGTCACTGTGTGAAAACAAAAAGAAGATATGGAGGCTGAGTACCCCAAAAGGAAATACAACAAACGCGGGTTACAAAGGAACATACAAAGATCTTTATTTTATACTGAACAGTTTCAAAGGACAAAGCAACAGATAGCTATCGGCCCTCAGTACAACACAGCGAACTCCAGCTTGGTTTGGTGTGCTCAGTGAGTGGGACTGTAGATTAGAATAGTCGCACTTTTTATACTCTCAGAAACATGATGTTCAGCCCACCTATGAGTTAATATACGTTAATACATCACGCATCTAGGTTTCATGCAGAGTTCATGCATCTATACATTTAGGGTTTACCTTTAATACATTCACTAACAAGTCACAATAGCAACAGTTTGTCTTTGGATTTCTCGTAGAGTCTTCTCAAACAGTTTTATACAATGCAGTCAAACAAGTGTTCACGTTTCAGTATTTGAATATATTGTGTTTGACATATGCTCACGGATTAGCTTCGTTGGCACAGGTAATCCTCCATACACAGGTCAACGAAGGACAAGGTCTCAGTTCATGACCCCAACATGTGGCCTGCAGGCAAGTTACATATTAGTTTGTACACAGAGGTCAAGACGGCCATGTTACATTCGGAATTACACTGTCCACCATCTTAGAACACAGGGTGACTTTAGAGGGAGAATCTAAAATGGCGGATAGACCTAAAATGGCAGCTTACACTGATCTAAGGTCTAAACCTTGCAATGCGGATTTCTTCGCAAGCAGCTGATAAGCAGCTTGGCGTAGGCCAATATACATATATTCATACAGTATAGGAGGCACAATATGATTTTCTGTTCTACAAACCCTCCTTTTGGCCTATGCCAAGCTCTAAACTACTTCTGGTCACTTTACGAACAACTCCACGTCTCAACATCCATACATCCTGAATCACTGTCAGAAATATCTATTGCCATTAGATTGGTCATTAGAATCTCTTTCAACACATATTCTTTAGAGTTCTTATCTGGGGCGTACACCTTGTGTTCTATCGCCTGTGCGCAACATCCCCCTAGCATCGAACATATTCTAGGTAAACACTGTATACAGCAACAAAGAAACAACAGAATTCCCAAAATGATCAGTAAGACCGAAAGCACCTTCCAACCCCAAGATCGCAAGAAGTCCCAGAACCAAGCGCTAAGATCCCAGTTTCCCTCAGGAACATGCACTTCTGAACTAAGGACGTGCAGATTTTGTATTGCCTTAAAGATAGTTGGGGAGGAATCTGGCACGAAAACACAGCAAGCGGACCTCACCAATTTACACACTCCACCACGTTCAGCCAGAATGACATCTAAAGCCATCCGGTTCTGAAGTGCTACTAATCTTATTGCTTTCTGTTCTATTGTCATATTATAGAGTATGTCTGCGGTCCGGTTGATGGTTCTCTCCAGTATTCTCGCTAGTCTCCTGATGTCTTCTGAGTTCACTATTTGTCCCCAAAATGGCACAAAGGATTTAGCTACATCCCCTAAAACCTGTGCTGGAGTGTCACCATTCTCGTCCCATCGTGGACGAGCCTTTGAAACCTCTACAGTACTGGCTATGAATACCCGGGTAACAGGATTCCTAAATAACAAGTTCCCTGCCAATCCCTGGGTAACCATGGAAATGCTACATTACCGCAAACAAAGTAGACAGGTTCGCCTCCATACAAAGGTCTGTCTTCTCCAGTCAAATTTGCAACGTTGGCGCAACCTTTAAAATCTCCCATTGACTGAGTACCATTCATCTGTATGCAGAAAGAAACTGAATCGGGGCTATGGTTAAAAGTGTAAGAAGGAGGCATGGCATCCTTATTGCCTATAGGAGCCATCTTGAAAGAAATCAAAGATCGAAAAGGACGAGCCAGTCTATCAGAGGGCCTAATAGAAGCAACATTGAGCTTGCTCCCATTTGCGAAGAGCGAGCATCCCAGGGGCATAAGAACACGTTTCTCAAAACTATTCAAAATAGTACCGTCAAAGTTCCCCGAGATGCTATCGTTCCATCGACCAAAGAACAGTGCTCCAAGAGAAGCATAACAAGCAGTTGTCAAAGGTAACGGATGAATATACCAACCTAGCCCCTTATCCCTGTGTTACGGTAAATGCGAACAAACCCAACAGTTGGACTTATTGAAAATGACATGTGTAGCATTCATGATAAGTAACAATGTATTATTGTAGTATCTCTGTCTATGCTGAGAGTCTCTTGGAGATAAAGTATGCAGATGCACAAAAGGAGTAGAAACAGTGGGTACATTTTCAGTCGGTAGCAAGGTTTGAAACAGATGCACTTCTTCCAGGTACCAAAAGCCTAACACAGTTACTATTATAAAACCAATTAACATTATGAAAAGACATGAGTACGTTTTCGGGGCCCAAACAGTTTGTCCATTCTCACTGCTGGTCACACAATCATTTATCAGTCCTGTACGAGAGGTAGCGGTTGCAGGCATTGTAGTCTTCAAACGAAAAACCCGTGTTTTTTGCTGGCGACCTCCCTGCCGAGCGACTTCTTAGTCCTTCCACAACCCTAGCCAACAGAATCCCCTTTTTCAAACAATTACTTGGGCAAAAGCAAGCCCTCAATGATGTTTCCCTTCTTTCTCCGAATGCACAGCCGAACCGTGCCGTAAGTCTATTTCCTTGGACGCAAATTGTACCTCGTTGTCCCTGGTACTAATTGATCCAAGAAAAATGTGTCGTCACTTCCCGTTGGAAGCAACATATCAAGAGCAAGTGAAGATGCAAGATCCAGAACAACAGTTTCCAGAAACAAAACTTTTGGAGAGGGTGGAGTCAAAATGGCTGATTCCCCAGGCCTCACGGGTTCAGAGAGAGACTCTGATGCACTCTTGTTGTTATTTACTGCTTCAGGATCATTGGTTTCAGTATTGGTGAGGGGTTCTGTTTCTTCTGTATCGTTTGGCACCGGGTGTGGAATTCTCTTAACATGCGTCGCGTGGATCCAATTTTTCCTGCCTGTGACCCACACAGCAGTCTGTGTGACCAGCAGACCAGGAAAGGGCCCGCCATCGAGGTGCAAGGCAAGAGGATCGCTCAAATGCCTTCGTCAACACCCAGTCACCGGGCCGAATGCTATGACCTGGTCCCTCGTATCGTACAGGTAAAGCCTCTCGTACCTGGTGATAAATCAAATACAGGTTTTTAGTCAACTGGCTACAGTAATCTGAAAGAAGTACATTTTCGACATTTTTCAAAGACCGACATTTCAGAAGGTTCCAGATGTTAGCAGGTCTCCCCATTACCACCTCAAATGGAGAGAGCCTAGTCTTAGTTTGAGGGGTCATACGCATAGCTAGCAACACGATTGTTAAGGCGTCTGGCCATTTTAGTTTAGTGCTGGCACACGTCTTAGCGAGCATGTTCTTGATGATGCCGTTGTGTCTTTCTACTAATCCGGCACTCTGAGCTTGTCTGGCCGAATGGAACCGTTTGTCGATTTGCAATGCCGCACATATCTGCAGAATTACAGCAGCGACAAAATGTGGGCCATTGTCCGACCAGATGACTCATGGTAGCCCAAACTTAGGAAAATACTCTTTTAACATCGTTTTTGCAGTAGTCATGGCTGTAGCGTCTTTAACAGGAAAAGCCTCAACCCATTTGCTGAAAGCGCAGATGACAACTAACACATATTTCAGGTTATTACACCGTTCCATTTCGATAAAATCAAAGTGAATGACCTCAAAGGGGACAGAAGGTGGACCAAAATTTCCCCTGGGAGTTGATGTTCCCTTTCCCACATTATGCTGTAAACAGATCATGCAATTCTGAACATAACACTCAGCTATTTTAGAGATTTTGTCATTTGCCCAAAATTTCTCCAACATTTTTGTTAGCTTCCGGGCCCATATGTGGGTAGGACCATGAGCCATGATGACCATCATCATTACGTACGCGTCAGGAAGTAGCTATTTTCCTTCAACTACATCCACCCAACATCGATTATCATCAAGTTTCCCCAAGCCCTCAGCCCATTTCTTTGACTCTTCTAATGTGGCATCGGCTTGAATATCTCTTACAGAGTCAACACCCTCATCCATTACATAGGCATTTACAGTCTCCCTTGAAATGTACATATCCGTAGAGAGGTTGGTGGCAGTCTGTTTAGCAATATGATCAGCGAAAGCGTTCCCTTTTCCTATATTGTCTACAATCTTTTGATGTGCTGCACATTTCACGACTGCTAACTGAGTGGGAAGTGCAAACGCTGAGAGCAGTTGTACTATTAGGGAGCCATGCTGAATCTTTGTACCGTGTGAAGTTAAGAACCCTCTTTCTGACCAAAGTCTACCAAAGTTGTGAACCACCCCAAAGGCTTACTGACTGTCAGTTTATATGTTTACTCTAAGCCCTTCGGAAAGTTCACAAGCTTGAGTCAATGCTATAATCTCTGCGGCTTGCACACAGTTATGCGTGATTCTCTTGGTTTCCACGACCGTGCTTAATGTGGTGATTGCATAAGCAGCTGTGGATGTACCATCTGAAAGTTTGAAGCAGGAGCCATCGCAAAACAGCTCCCCTTGTGGATTATTCAAAGGAGTGTCTTTGAGGTCAATTCTACCCTTTGTCTCTTGATCGATAGTGTACAAGCAATCATGTGACTCTTCGTCACTGCAAGCAGTACCATGCGGGAAAGGTAAGAGTTCAGCCAGATTAAGAACACAACACCTCTTAATTTGTATGTGAGGAGCAAACAAGATCAATTCATATCTCGTTAACCTGCAGAAATGAGGTGTTGCGTTTGAGTTCTGTTCAATAGAACATCTACAGAGTGAGGCACCATCAGGGTTAGAGGATGGCCTAGGACCATTCCCTCACTCTGTTTTACAGACGCCACAGCAGCAGAGACAGTTCGCAAACATCTTGGCAAAGCGCATGCTACAGGATCAAGGGTGGAAGAAAAGTAACTGCATGGCCTATTCTTCCTTCCATGTTCCTGCGTTAATACAGCCAAAGCACATCCATCACATTCATGCACCAACAACACAAAGGCCTTTTCATAGTTTGGTGTGCCCAAAACCGGTGCCAAGCACAATGCAGTCTTGAGCAGGTCAAATGCTTGCTGGTGCTCCATGTTCCATGGTAATGGCGAAGAAATGCCCTTCTTCGTCAAAGTCAACATCGGCTTAATCACTAGTGAGAACCCGGGAATCCACTGCCTACAGTAAGAACCCATACCTATCAAGGCTCTAACTTCCCTCTGTGTATTTGGGACAGACTTGCCAGAAATTAGTTTTATCTGTTCAGGTGTCAATCTTCTTCCCTCCTTTGACAAGAGATAGCCTAAATAGGCGACCTCCTGACAACAATATTGAAACTTTGTAAGCAAAGCTTTGTTTTCATGCTTAGCCAGATGTATAAGTAATAACACAGCACCCTCCTCTCTGAATCAGCAGCCAAAAGTAAGTCATGAACATACTGAAGCAGTGTACAAGTAGAGGGCCATTCATGGGTATCAAGCTGTTCTTTCAAAGCCCTACTATAGATGCTAGGATTTCCGTGTCACCTTGCGGTGCACAGGTAAAGGTAAACGAACGTCCCCCTAAGGTGAACGCGAACAAGTATCTACTGTCCTTGTGTATAGGAAATTAACAAGGGGGGTCCTGGGAGTCCCTCTGCCAGACATTAGTCCTGGTTACGAGAGACTTACCCAGAGTCTTTAGCTCACTATCTTTCACAGAGAAGAAATATCCCAAACAGATCAGTCTTTGTCCTGCCCTGGGGCAGTCCAGCACCGAAATGCTAGGCAATTCTCCTCTGAACAAGAGTACCAACAGAAACCCCAGACACGTGTTTCGGTCTGGTTGGACCTCATCAGTAGGGTGGATCTGTGCCGCTCTAAGAATAGTGAGCAAGGGGTCCACGTCTGGATTCCCCTAGTAACTTAGCAGCTATGAGCAAGTGCGGGCACGTGATCAGGGCCAGAGCAGCAAGTATGAGCAAGTGCGGGCACGTGATCAGGTTCAGAGCAGCAGCTATGAGCAAGTGTGGGCATGTGATCAGGGCCAGAGCAGCAGCTATAAGCAAGTCCAGGTGTGTGATTAGGGCCAGAGCAGCAGCTATGAGCAAGTGCGGGCATGTGATCAGGGCCAGCGCAGCAGCTATGAGCAAGTGCGGGCTCGTGATCAGGGCCAGAGCAGCAGCTATGAGCAAGTGCGGGCACGTGATCAGTTTCAGAGCAGCAGCTATGAGCAAGTGCGGGCACGTAATCAGGGCCAGAGCAGCAGCTATGAGCAAGTGCAGGCGTGTGATCAGGGCCAGAGCAGCAGCTATGAGCAAGTGCAGGCGTGTGATCAGGGCCAGACCAGCAGCTATGAGCAAGTGTGGGCACGTGTTCAGGGCCAGAGCAGCAGCTATGAGCAAGTGCGGGCAGATGATCAGTTTCAGAGCAGCAGCTATGAGCAAGTGTGGGCATGTGATCAGGGCCAGAGCAGCAGCTATAAGCAAGTCCAGCTGTGTGATTAGGGCTAGAGCAGCAGCTATGAGCAAGTGCGGGCATGTGATCAGGGCCAGCGCAGCAGCTATGAGCAAGTGCGGGCACGTGATCAGGGCCAGAGCAGCAGCTATGAGCAAGTGCAGGCGTGTGATCAGGGCCAGAGCAGCAGCTATGAGCAAGTGCAGGCGTGTGATCAGGGCCAGAGCAGCAGCTATGAGCAAGTGTGGGCACGTGATCAGGGCCAGAGCAGCATCTATGAGCAAGTGCGGGCAGGTGATCAGTTTCAGAGCAGCAGCTATGAGTAAGTGTGGGCATGTGATCAGGGCCAGAGCAGCAGCTATAAGCAAGTCCAGGTGTGTGATTAGGGCCAGAGCAGCAGCTATGAGCAAGTGCGGGCACGTGATCAGGGCCAGAGCAGCAGCTATGAGCAAGTGCAGGCGTGTGATCAAGGCCAGAGCAGCTGCTAAGAGCAAGTGCGGGCACGTGATCAGGGCCAGAGCAGCAGCTATGAGCAAGTGCGGGCACGTCATCAGGTTCAGAGCAGCAGCTATGAGAAAGTGCAGGCACGTGATCAGGTTCAGAGCAGCAGCTATGAGCAAGTGCGGGCACGTCATCAGGTTCAGAGCAGCAGCTATGAGCAATTGCAGGCATGTGATCCAAGTCAGGACAAGCTGTGAGCAAGTGCAGGCACGTGGTCCGAGTCAGGGCCAGTTATGAGCAAGTGCAGGTACGTGATCCGAGTCAGGGCCAGTTATGAGCAAGTGCAGGTATGTGATCAGGGTCAGAGCAGCAGCTATGAGCAAGTGCAGGCACGTGATTAGGGTCAGCACCAGCTATGAGCAAGTGCAGGCACGTGATCAGGGTAAGGACCAGCTATGAGCAAGTGCAGGCACGTGAGCAGGGTCAGCACCAGCTATGAACAAGTGCAGGCATGTGATCAGGGTCAGCACCAGCTATGAGCAAGTGCAGGCACGTGATCAGGGTAAGGACCAGCTATGAGCAAGTGCAGGCACGTGATCCGAGTCCGGACCAGCTATGAACAAGTGCAGGCACGTGAGCGGGGTCAGAGCAAAAGCTATGAGCAAGTTCAGGCACGTGATCAGGTTCAGAGCAGCAGCTATGAGCAAGTGCAGGCACGTGATCCGAGTCAGGGCCAGTTATGAGCAAGTGCAGGCACATGATCAGGACCAGAGCACCAGCTATGAGCAAGTGCAGGCACGTGATCCGAGTCAGGGCCAGTTATGAGCAAGTGCAGGCACGTGATCAGGGCCAGACCACCAGCTATGAGCAAGTGCAGGCACGTGATCTGAGTCAGGGCCAGTTATGAGCAAGTGCAACCACGCGATTAGGGTCAGCACCAGCTATGAATAATTGCAGGCATGTGATCAGGGTCAGAGCAGCAGCTATGAGCAAGTGCAGGCAAGTGATTAGGGTCAGCACCAGCTATGAGCAAGTGCAGGTACGTGATCAGGGTAAGGACCAGCTATGAGCAAGTGCAGGCACGTGATCAAGGCCAGAGCAGCAGCTAAGAGCAAGTGCGGGCACGTGATCAGGGCCAGAGCAGCAGCTATGAGCAAGTGCAGGCATGTGATCAGTGCCAGAGCAGCAGCTATGAGCAAATGCGGGCAGGTGATCAGGGCCAGAGCAGCAGCTATGAGCAAGTGCAGGTGTGTGATCAAGGCCAGAGCAGCAGCTATGAGCAAGTGCGGGCACGTGATCAGGGCCAGAGCAGCAGCTATGAAGAAGTGCGGGCACGTGATCAGTTTCAGAGCAGCAGCCATGAGCAAGTGCGGGCACATGATCAGGGCCAGAGCAGCAGCTATGAGCAAGTGCGGGCACGTGATCAGGGCCAGAGCAGCAAGTATGAGCAAGTGCGGGCACGTGATCAGGTTCAGAGCAGCAGCTATGAGCAAGTGTGGGCATGTGATCAGGGCCAGAGCAGCAGCTATAAGCAAGTCCAGGTGTGTGATTAGGGCCAGAGCAGCAGCTATGAGCAAGTGCGGGCATGTGATCAGGGCCAGCGCAGCAGCTATGAGCAAGTGCGGGCTCGTGATCAGGGCCAGAGCAGCAGCTATGAGCAAGTGCGGGCACGTGATCAGTTTCAGAGCAGCAGCTATGAGCAAGTGTGGGCACGTAATCAGGGCCAGAGCAGCAGCTATGAGCAAGTGCAGGCGTGTGATCAGGGCCAGAGCAGCAGCTATGAGCAAGTGCAGGCGTGTGATCAGGGCCAGACCAGCAGCTATGAGCAAGTGTGGGCACGTGTTCAGGGCCAGAGCAGCAGCTATGAGCAAGTGCGGGCAGATGATCAGTTTCAGAGCAGCAGCTATGAGCAAGTGTGGGCATGTGATCAGGGCCAGAGCAGCAGCTATAAGCAAGTCCAGCTGTGTGATTAGGGCTAGAGCAGCAGCTATGAGCAAGTGCGGGCATGTGATCAGGGCCAGCGCAGCAGCTATGAGCAAGTGCGGGCACGTGATCAGGGCCAGAGCAGCAGCTATGAGCAAGTGCAGGCGTGTGATCAGGGCCAGAGCAGCAGCTATGAGCAAGTGCAGGCGTGTGATCAGGGCCAGAGCAGCAGCTATGAGCAAGTGTGGGCACGTGATCAGGGCCAGAGCAGCATCTATGAGCAAGTGCGGGCAGGTGATCAGTTTCAGAGCAGCAGCTATGAGCAAGTGTGGGCATATGATCAGGGCCAGAGCAGCAGCTATAAGCAAGTCCAGGTGTGTGATTAGGGCCAGAGCAGCAGCTATGAGCAAGTGCGGGCATGTGATCAGGGCCAGCGCAGCAGCTATGAGCAAGTGCGGGCACGTGATCAGGGCCAGAGCAGCAGCTATGAGCAAGTGCAGGCGTGTGATCAAGGCCAGAGCAGCTGCTAAGAGCAAGTGCGGGCACGTGATCAGGGCCAGAGCAGCAGCTATGAGCAAGTGCGGGCACGTCATCAGGTTCAGAGCAGCAGCTATGAGAAAGTGCAGGCACGTGATCAGGTTCAGAGCAGCAGCTATGAGCAAGTGCGGGCACGTCATCAGGTTCAGAGCAGCAGCTATGAGCAATTGCAGGCATGTGATCCAAGTCAGGACCAGCTATGAGCAAGTGCAGGCACGTGGTCCGAGTCAGGGCCAGTTATGTGCAAGTGCAGATACGTGATCCCAGTCAGGGCCAGTTATGAGCAAGTGCAGGTATGTGATCAGGGTCAGAGCAGCAGCTATGAGCAAGTGCAGGCACGTGATTAGGGTCAGCACCAGCTATGAGCAAGTGCAGGCACGTGATCAGGGTAAGGACCAGCTATGAGCAAGTGCAGGCACGTGAGCAGGGTCAGCACCAGCTATGAACAAGTGCAGGCATGTGATCAGGGTCAGCACCAGCTATGAGCAAGTGCAGGCACGTGATCAGGGTAAGGACCAGCTATGAGCAAGTGCAGGCACGTGATCCGAGTCCGGACCAGCTATGAACAAGTGCAGGCACGTGAGCGGGGTCAGAGCAGCAGCTATGAGCAAGTTCAGGCACGTGATCAGGTTCAGAGCAGCAGCTATGAGCAAGTGCAGGCACGTGATCCGAGTCAGGGCCAGTTATGAGCAAGTGCAGGCACGTGATCAGGACCAGAGCACCAGCTATGAGCAAGTGCAGGCACGTGATCCGAGTCAGGGCCAGTTATGAGCAAGTGCAGGCACGTGATCAGGGCCAGACCACCAGCTATGAGCAAGTGCAGGCACGTGATCTGAGTCAGGGCCAGTTATGAGCAAGTGCAACCACGCGATTAGGGTCAGCACCAGCTATGAATAAGTGCAGGCATGTGATCAGGGTCAGAGCAGCAGCTATGAGCAAGTGCAGGCACGTGATTAGGGTCAGCACCAGCTATGAGCAAGTGCAGGTACGTGATCAGGGTAAGGACCAGCTATGAGCAAGTGCAGGCACGTGAGCAGGGTCAGCACCAGCTATGAACAAGTGCAGGCATGTGATCAGGGTCAGCACCAGCTATGAGCAAGTGCAGGCACGTGATCAGGGTAAGGACCAGCTATGAGCAAGTGCAGGCACGTGATCCGAGTCCGGACCAGCTATGAACAAGTGCAGGCACGTGAGCGGGGTCAGAGCAGCAGCTATGAGCAAGTTCAGGCACGTGATCAGGTTCAGAGCAGCAGCTATGAGCAAGTGCAGGCACGTGATCCGAGTCAGGGCCAGTTATGAGCAAGTGCAGGCACATGATCAGGACCAGAGCACCAGCTATGAGCAAGTGCAGGCACGTGATCCGAGTCAGGGCCAGTTATGAGCAAGTGCAGGCACGTGATCAGGGCCAGACCACCAGCTATGAGCAAGTGCAGGCACGTGATCTGAGTCAGGGCCAGTTATGAGCAAGTGCAACCACGCGATTAGGGTCAGCACCAGCTATGAATAAGTGCAGGCATGTGATCAGGGTCAGAGCAGCAGCTATGAGCAAGTGCAGGCACGTGATTAGGGTCAGCACCAGCTATGAGCAAGTGCAGGTACGTGATCAGGGTAAGGACCAGCTATGAGCAAGTGCAGGCACGTGAGCAGGGTCAGCACCAGCTATGAACAAGTGCAGGCATGTGATCAGGGTCAGCACCAGCTATGAGCAAGTGCAGGCACGTGATCAGGGTAAGGACCAGCTATGAGCAAGTGCAGGCACGTGATCCGAGTCCGGACCAGCTATGAACAAGTGCAGGCACGTGAGCGGGGTCAGAGCAGCAGCTATGAGCAAGTTCAGGCACGTGATCAGGTTCAGAGCAGCAGCTATGAGCAAGTGCAGGCACGTGATCCGAGTCAGGGCCAGTTATGAGCAAGTGCAGGCACATGATCAGGACCAGAGCACCAGCTATGAGCAAGTGCAGGCACGTGATCCGAGTCAGGGCCAGTTATGAGCAAGTGCAGGCACGTGATCAGGGCCAGACCACCAGCTATGAGCAAGTGCAGGCACGTGATCTGAGTCAGGGCCAGTTATGAGCAAGTGCAACCACGCGATTAGGGTCAGCACCAGCTATGAATAATTGCAGGCATGTGATCAGGGTCAGAGCAGCAGCTATGAGCAAGTGCAGGCACGTGATTAGGGTCAGCACCAGCTATGAGCAAGTGCAGGTACGTGATCAGGGTAAGGACCAGCTATGAGCAAGTGCAGGCACGTGATCAAGGCCAGAGCAGCAGCTAAGAGCAAGTGCGGGCACGTGATCAGGGCCAGAGCAGCAGCTATGAGCAAGTGCAGGCATGTGATCAGTGCCAGAGCAGCAGCTATGAGCAAATGCGGGCAGGTGATCAGGGCCAGAGCAGCAGCTATGAGCAAGTGCAGGTGTGTGATCAAGGCCAGAGCAGCAGCTATGAGCAAGTGCGGGCACGTGATCAGGGCCAGAGCAGCAGCTATGAACAAGTGCGGGCACGTGATCAGTTTCAGAGCAGCAGCCATGAGCAAGTGCGGGCACGTGATCAGGGCCAGAGCAGCAGCTATGAGCAAGTGCGGGCACGTGATCAGGGCCAGAGCAGCAAGTATGAGCAAGTGCGGGCACGTGATCAGGTTCAGAGCAGCAGCTATGAGCAAGTGTGGGCATGTGATCAGGGCCAGAGCAGCAGCTATAAGCAAGTCCAGGTGTGTGATTAGGGCCAGAGCAGCAGCTATGAGCAAGTGCGGGCATGTGATCAGGGCCAGCGCAGCAGCTATGAGCAAGTGCGGGCTCGTGATCAGGGCCAGAGCAGCAGCTATGAGCAAGTGCGGGCACGTGATCAGTTTCAGAGCAGCAGCTATGAGCAAGTGCGGGCACGTAATCAGGGCCAGAGCAGCAGCTATGAGCAAGTGCAGGCGTGTGATCAGGGCCAGAGCAGCAGCTATGAGCAAGTGCAGGCGTGTGATCAGGGCCAGACCAGCAGCTATGAGCAAGTGTGGGCACGTGTTCAGGGCCAGAGCAGCAGCTATGAGCAAGTGCGGGCAGATGATCAGTTTCAGAGCAGCAGCTATGAGCAAGTGTGGGCATGTGATCAGGGCCAGAGCAGCAGCTATAAGCAAGTCCAGCTGTGTGATTAGGGCTAGAGCAGCAGCTATGAGCAAGTGCGGGCATGTGATCAGGGCCAGCGCAGCAGCTATGAGCAAGTGCGGGCACGTGATCAGGGCCAGAGCAGCAGCTATGAGCAAGTGCAGGCGTGTGATCAGGGCCAGAGCAGCAGCTATGAGCAAGTGCAGGCGTGTGATCAGGGCCAGAGCAGCAGCTATGAGCAAGTGTGGGCAGGTGATCAGTTTCAGAGCAGCAGCTATGAGCAAGTGTGGGCATGTGATCAGGGCCAGAGCAGCAGCTATAAGCAAGTCCAGGTGTGTGATCAGGGCCAGCGCAGCAGCTATGAGCAAGTGCGGGCACGTGATCAGGGCCAGAGCAGCAGCTATGAGCAAGTGCAGGCGTGTGATCAAGGCCAGAGCAGCTGCTAAGAGCAAGTGCGGGCACGTGATCAGGGCCAGAGCAGCAGCTATGAGCAAGTGCGGGCACGTCATCAGGTTCAGAGCAGCAGCTATGAGAAAGTGCAGGCACGTGATCAGGTTCAGAGCAGCAGCTATGAGCAAGTGCGGGCACGTCATCAGGTTCAGAGCAGCAGCTATGAGCAATTGCAGGCATGTGATCCAAGTCAGGACCAGCTATGAGCAAGTGCAGGCACGTGGTCCGAGTCAGGGCCAGTTATGTGCAAGTGCAGATACGTGATCCCAGTTAGGGCCAGTTATGAGCAAGTGCAGGTATGTGATCAGGGTCAGAGCAGCAGCTATGAGCAAGTGCAGGCACGTGATTAGGGTCAGCACCAGCTATGAGCAAGTGCAGGCACGTGATCAGGGTAAGGACCAGCTATGAGCAAGTGCAGGCACGTGAGCAGGGTCAGCACCAGCTATGAACAAGTGCAGGCATGTGATCAGGGTCAGCACCAGCTATGAGCAAGTGCAGGCACGTGATCAGGGTAAGGACCAGCTATGAGCAAGTGCAGGCACGTGATCCGAGTCCGGACCAGCTATGAACAAGTGCAGGCACGTGAGCGGGGTCAGAGCAGCAGCTATGAGCAAGTTCAGGCACGTGATCAGGTTCAGAGCAGCAGCTATGAGCAAGTGCAGGCACGTGATCCGAGTCAGGGCCAGTTATGAGCAAGTGCAGGCACGTGATCAGGACCAGAGCACCAGCTATGAGCAAGTGCAGGCACGTGATCCGAGTCAGGGCCAGTTATGAGCAAGTGCAGGCACGTGATCAGGGCCAGACCACCAGCTATGAGCAAGTGCAGGCACGTGATCTGAGTCAGGGCCAGTTATGAGCAAGTGCAACCACGCGATTAGGGTCAGCACCAGCTATGAATAAGTGCAGGCATGTGATCAGGGTCAGAGCAGCAGCTATGAGCAAGTGCAGGCACGTGATTAGGGTCAGCACCAGCTATGAGCAAGTGCAGGTACGTGATCAGGGTAAGGACCAGCTATGAGCAAGTGCAGGCACGTGAGCAGGGTCAGCACCAGCTATGAACAAGTGCAGGCATGTGATCAGGGTCAGCACCAGCTATGAGCAAGTGCAGGCACGTGATCAGGGTAAGGACCAGCTATGAGCAAGTGCAGGCACGTGATCCGAGTCCGGACCAGCTATGAACAAGTGCAGGCACGTGAGCGGGGTCAGAGCAGCAGCTATGAGCAAGTTCAGGCACGTGATCAGGTTCAGAGCAGCAGCTATGAGCAAGTGCAGGCACGTGATCCGAGTCAGGGCCAGTTATGAGCATGTGCAGGCACATGATCAGGACCAGAGCACCAGCTATGAGCAAGTGCAGGCACGTGATCCGAGTCAGGGCCAGTTATGAGCAAGTGCAGGCACGTGATCAGGGCCAGACCACCAGCTATGAGCAAGTGCAGGCACGTGATCTGAGTCAGGGCCAGTTATGAGCAAGTGCAACCACGCGATTAGGGTCAGCACCAGCTATGAATAATTGCAGGCATGTGATCAGGGTCAGAGCAGCAGCTATGAGCAAGTGCAGGCACGTGATTAGGGTCAGCACCAGCTATGAGCAAGTGCAGGTACGTGATCAGGGTAAGGACCAGCTATGAGCAAGTGCAGGCACGTGATCAAGGCCAGAGCAGCAGCTAAGAGCAAGTGCGGGCACGTGATCAGGGCCAGAGCAGCAGCTATGAGCAAGTGCAGGCATGTGATCAGTGCCAGAGCAGCAGCTATGAGCAAATGCGGGCAGGTGATCAGGGCCAGAGCAGCAGCTATGAGCAAGTGCAGGTGTGTGATCAAGGCCAGAGCAGCAGCTATGAGCAAGTGCGGGCACGTGATCAGGGCCAGAGCAGCAGCTATGAACAAGTGCGGGCACGTGATCAGTTTCAGAGCAGCAGCCATGAGCAAGTGCGGGCACGTGATCAGGGCCAGAGCAGCAGCTATGAGCAAGTGCGGGCACGTGATCAGGGCCAGAGCAGCAAGTATGAGCAAGTGCGGGCACGTGATCAGGTTCAGAGCAGCAGCTATGAGCAAGTGTGGGCATGTGATCAGGGCCAGAGCAGCAGCTATAAGCAAGTCCAGGTGTGTGATTAGGGCCAGAGCAGCAGCTATGAGCAAGTGCGGGCATGTGATCAGGGCCAGCGCAGCAGCTATGAGCAAGTGCGGGCTCGTGATCAGGGCCAGAGCAGCAGCTATGAGCAAGTGCGGGCACGTGATCAGTTTCAGAGCAGCAGCTATGAGCAAGTGCGGGCACGTAATCAGGGCCAGAGCAGCAGCTATGAGCAAGTGCAGGCGTGTGATCAGGGCCAGAGCAGCAGCTATGAGCAAGTGCAGGCGTGTGATCAGGGCCAGACCAGCAGCTATGAGCAAGTGTGGGCACGTGTTCAGGGCCAGAGCAGCAGCTATGAGCAAGTGCGGGCAGATGATCAGTTTCAGAGCAGCAGCTATGAGCAAGTGTGGGCATGTGATCAGGGCCAGAGCAGCAGCTATAAGCAAGTCCAGCTGTGTGATTAGGGCTAGAGCAGCAGCTATGAGCAAGTGCGGGCATGTGATCAGGGCCAGCGCAGCAGCTATGAGCAAGTGCGGGCACGTGATCAGGGCCAGAGCAGCAGCTATGAGCAAGTGCAGGCGTGTGATCAGGGCCAGAGCAGCAGCTATGAGCAAGTGCAGGCGTGTGATCAGGGCCAGAGCAGCAGCTATGAGCAAGTGTGGGCACGTGATCAGGGCCAGAGCAGCATCTATGAGCAAGTGCGGGCAGGTGATCAGTTTCAGAGCAGCAGCTATGAGCAAGTGTGGGCATATGATCAGGGCCAGAGCAGCAGCTATAAGCAAGTCCAGGTGTGTGATTAGGGCCAGAGCAGCAGCTATGAGCAAGTGCGGGCATGTGATCAGGGCCAGCGCAGCAGCTATGAGCAAGTGCGGGCACGTGATCAGGGCCAGAGCAGCAGCTATGAGCAAGTGCAGGCGTGTGATCAAGGCCAGAGCAGCTGCTAAGAGCAAGTGCGGGCACGTGATCAGGGCCAGAGCAGCAGCTATGAGCAAGTGCGGGCACGTCATCAGGTTCAGAGCAGCAGCTATGAGAAAGTGCAGGCACGTGATCAGGTTCAGAGCAGCAGCTATGAGCAAGTGCGGGCACGTCATCAGGTTCAGAGCAGCAGCTATGAGCAATTGCAGGCATGTGATCCAAGTCAGGACCAGCTATGAGCAAGTGCAGGCACGTGGTCCGAGTCAGGGCCAGTTATGTGCAAGTGCAGATACGTGATCCCAGTCAGGGCCAGTTATGAGCAAGTGCAGGTATGTGATCAGGGTCAGAGCAGCAGCTATGAGCAAGTGCAGGCACGTGATTAGGGTCAGCACCAGCTATGAGCAAGTGCAGGCACGTGATCAGGGTAAGGACCAGCTATGAGCAAGTGCAGGCACGTGAGCAGGGTCAGCACCAGCTATGAACAAGTGCAGGCATGTGATCAGGGTCAGCACCAGCTATGAGCAAGTGCAGGCACGTGATCAGGGTAAGGACCAGCTATGAGCAAGTGCAGGCACGTGATCCGAGTCCGGACCAGCTATGAACAAGTGCAGGCACGTGAGCGGGGTCAGAGCAGCAGCTATGAGCAAGTTCAGGCACGTGATCAGGTTCAGAGCAGCAGCTATGAGCAAGTGCAGGCACGTGATCCGAGTCAGGGCCAGTTATGAGCAAGTGCAGGCACGTGATCAGGACCAGAGCACCAGCTATGAGCAAGTGCAGGCACGTGATCCGAGTCAGGGCCAGTTATGAGCAAGTGCAGGCACGTGATCAGGGCCAGACCACCAGCTATGAGCAAGTGCAGGCACGTGATCTGAGTCAGGGCCTGTTATGAGCAAGTGCAACCACGCGATTAGGGTCAGCACCAGCTATGAATAAGTGCAGGCATGTGATCAGGGTCAGAGCAGCAGCTATGAGCAAGTGCAGGCACGTGATTAGGGTCAGCACCAGCTATGAGCAAGTGCAGGTACGTGATCAGGGTAAGGACCAGCTATGAGCAAGTGCAGGCACGTGATCCGAGTCAGGACCAGCTATGAACAAGTGCAGGCACGTGATCAGGATCAGAGCAACAGCTATGAGCAAGTGCAGACATGTGATCCAAGTAAGGACCGGCTATGAGCAAGTGCAGGCATGTGAGCAGGGTCAGAGCAGCAGCCATGAGTAAGTGCAGGCACATGAGCAGGGTCATTGCAGCAGCTATGAACAAGTGCAGGTGCGTGATCAGGGCCAGAGCACCAGCTATGAGAAAGTGCAGGCACGTGATCAGGGACAGAGCAGCAGCCATGAGCAAGTGCAGGCACATGAGCAGGGTCAGAGCAGCAGCTATGAGCAAGTGCAGGCGCATGATCAGTGTCAGAGCAGCAACTATGAGCAAGTGCAGGCACAGAGTAGCAGCTATGATCAAGTGCAGGCACGTGATCAGGCCCAGAGCAGCAGCTATGAGCAAGTGCAGGCACGTGATCAGGGCCAGAGCACCAGCTATAAGCAAGTGCAGGCGCATGAGCAGGGTCAGAGAAGCAGCTATGAGCAAGTGCAGGTGCGTGATCAGGGCCAGAGCACCAGCTATGAGCAAGTGCAGGTGCGTGATCAGGGTCAGAGCACCAGCTATGAGCAAGTGCAGGTGCGTGATCAGGGCCAGAGCAGCAGCTATGAGCAAGTGCGAGCACGTGATCAGGGCCAGAGCAGCAGCTATGAGCAAGTGCAGGTGCGTGATCAGGGCCAGAGCACCAGCTATGAGCAAGTGCAGGCACGTGATCAGGGCCAGAGCACCCGCTATAAGCAAGTGCAGGCGCATGAGCAGGGTCAGAGAAGCAGCTATGAGCAAGTGCAGGTGTGTGATCAGGGTCATGCCACTTCCATTAGCCAGTTAGGTCTTACAGGATGCTGATTTGGGCGCTTCAGTTGTTTTAGTTGTTGGATTTTCAGACTCTTTCTTTCGCTTCAGACCCAACTGAAGGCCTCAGTAGTGATCCTTTTGGAAGCTATTACATGCGTTACAAAGTGGGTGACACCATCATAGTTGTGTCACTTATAACAGACAATGAGGCTCTGGAGTCATCGTCATCAATGAGTCCCCCTGGTTTTGCACTTTCTTGGGAATCTCCCATGTGACAATGAAGGTGGCCTGTCTTTCCTGCTTTATAGAATGACTCCCATTTTACTTGCATTTTACCGGAAGCAGAAGGTTATCACCCCGTCTCCAGAGAGAGATTACATGAGGGTCAGAGTCATGAGCATTCTTGGGAATTAGCAAGTGAAGGTGCGCGTCATCGGGTTAAGAACGGCCCTGCCCCCGAAAATGGCTGAGGCCAGAAAACCACAGGCACATCAGCATATTAAATATCCTGAGTCAGGGTGAGGACCCCGGGGGACACCACAGGAAAGCATCTGGGGGTTATGCCCCACTATCCTGCTCTTATCCTTCTGCTAACAGTACATCTACTGGGGTCCAAGAGTCGGCCTCTACTGCCCCCATGAAAGTGTCCGACCTGGAAGTAAGGAGCCGATATGTCATGTTATGTAATATTGATTTCTTTGATATGTAGTTCCTCCTTAATGTTTTCTGGCATACAAACCTATACCTTCAACCTAGCGTCTTTAAGGCACACACCATGAATATCCTGTGCCAATCCTTTCACACCGGTGCCACTTTTTAACTTCAGCAATAAAGGCAGGGAGAGAACATGAACCGCCGTGAACCGAATGGGCATCTCTAGGCAAGCATTTTGCTTTTTAAATTCTGGCACTTGTCAAATTATCTTGACCAAACTTTGTCATTAATAAAATCTAAATGAATTTCAAATTGCTGGATTACATGACTGCCTAGGTGACATTTTGAAAGATAACAATTATGGTCCCTATTTGTATCACCAATTGAAATTTCCAACAGGCACCTGCTAGGTAGTACATGTTTTTAATATTGGGTTTCAAAACCAACTTGCCATTTATTTGTCAAATTAAAGCAGGGAGTGGTCTGATCCTTTTGGAGTTCCCGAAACAGTGTTTGACGTATGAAGGGTTTTCCATTGTTTAGACAGACTCTGGCAAGCACAGCATATGTCCATCCATTTATCTCAGTAGCGAAAAATGTGTGTTGACCCTTTCTTTAAATGTCGGTCAAATTGTGAATTTGTATGGCTGGACTTGTTCAGGAGAACTTTAGATGTTGTTGGTGTCTTCCTGGGACTGTAACTTCAAGATATCCCTTTCCAACATGGAAGACCACTTGTTGTTGGGCGGGAGATTCATTGTTAGGTGGTGGGATGAGGTCCTCTCCCCACTTTGTTCTCTTACTGAAATGACGGTGCTCTTTGGAACCTGATTGTTCTGAAAATGACTTTCAATTTGGTTGGGGTACCATTCAATCAAGTGACAAGTGCCATTCAGGCTAACATAATTGGCACTCCTCTTCAACTTGATGGGATGGTTTGTTTGGGTCTAGAGAACCTGGTTCACACAATCAGAGGGGGTACCCTCCGAAGGAAATCATTCCCCAGTAAACAGGGTATGGCCTCTGGAGCTACGAGGATTACTGGATGTTTTAAACGGTGCCTCCCAATTTTGATCCACAATCCAATTGAAGGAAATAAAATGTCCAGCTATATGTTTGAGATTTCCTAGAAGAGGGTTGAGAGGAATTGTCTGACTCTGCCCCCTTCCTAGGTTGAGTTGGTCATATCTTTGTTTTGAAATTAAGGTCCCCTGTGACCCTGTGCCTCCCATAGCTGATAAATCACATTGACCTTGGATCCAAACTGGATCCTTGAATCTACCTTCTTCAGACTCTGGTTAACAAAGAAAGTATTCGTTATTGGGCAGCTCTGCATGAATTGTCTTGATGTCATTTATTTCACAAACTTGACCTTAGCTCGCCACCATGTATGAGTTGGGTTGGGAACCTGACAAAATAAACATGCATTTGGAGATAAAATATGGGGTAGGTGTATCCCTCCTTTCCACAGACTCTTTTCTGTCTTCTCTTTTCAGGGGATAGTCTTTAGAATCCTTTAGGAAAGAGGGTACCTCTCATGTTTCTGGAGTTTTTTTGTTTATAGTTTCACTTTTATCAGAATGGCTTTCGTGTTTAGGTCAGTTCTCACTCTCTGTTGTGATGTCATCAGATTCAGGGTCTTCTATTTTATCCCACTTTTCTTTTGGTGGTATCACACCATCCCTGAAAGAGAAGCCTTTCTTTTCTGGTTCTTATAGGTCCTCCTCTCTCTCAATGGTGACTTTTTTCTTTGAATTTCACTATTTTTCTCTGCCCCTTTGATCCTAATTCCCAATGGAAAGAGTTGTTGCTTTGAGTTTCTTGTATTTCGTTGCTAGAATCCAGTGTCTTTTCATGGGTTGGAAAGGATGTTTTTTCAAAGGGTTGGCATCTCTTTTCCTCCATATCCCCGTATTCTTCTTCCTCTAGGACACTGTTACTCTTATCATTATCTCCCCGTGGCACCTGACCCGGACATTTTGGGAAACACTGGCAGTCCGAGGGTTCTGTTGGATACGCAACATCTGCCTGATGTTCTTAGCCAATTCCTTAACCTGTCACTCAAGTTGAGAGATATTTTCACGTCCTTGAAAGATGTAGGGAGATGTTTGTTACTACCCCTTTTGTTTCCCTGTAGATTAACTATCCCTACTGTCATGGTAACTTGGTAATTTCGGAACTATTGAAAATTACTGCTGTAAACTTCCTTTCTGTGTCTCCACTCCTGTTGATGTCGTGCTCATTTGTCTTGCAATCTAGGAGAAGACAAATTGCTTTGATACTTTGATTTGTAGGGGATGTTGGATTGATTTTCAGTGAGAAATGCTGGCTAGGATTCCCTGGGAGAACTGTTCCTTGGTTTTGATTCCCCCCAGGGGCTGGGAACTGTATCTGTAAACCGCAATGAACTTACAACCCTTGAACTGTGAACTTATATCTGTACTGGTGTCAGAAGGATCTGCATTTTTTAATGCTGGTTGTGCATCGCTTGATTGGGATTGGTCAGAGCGCCTCCTCTGTCAGTCATTCTGTTTGGTGTTAGGAGGAGTATTTTCTGATCCCCCTGACTCCAGAGCCAAAGCATGTACACTCTACACCTCTGCCATGTTTGCAATGGTATGTGTTGTAGAAGGCTTGGGAGATTTGGGGTAGTTTTTGTTTTCAGTAGGCTTTTGGACCTCAAAAGTCCTTGTAGCTGGATAAATCACCCATTCGAGACTTCACAAATCTTTGGAGTCCCTTACCAATTGGGTGACCATGTATTTTGGAATGGCATGAAAATAATGTGGCAATGAACTCCTTGTGTCGGTGTTTACCCACAATTCCTGTTATACAACTGTATACTCTCACTGGCATTTCTTTTATTATGTAATACATTTCATGATGTTTCTCTTGTCAGTGCACCATTCATTTTTCAAAGTACTCTTTTTGTTGGACTGCCTGTTTCAGGTCAGCCTCTATTTGTTCCAATGTGTCCTGCAGGCACAAATGTGCTTCTTTTACACTGGCTCGTTCTTGGAGAGACTAGACTCAAACCCTCATTTTCACTCGTCTGATTTCATGTTTGCACCAGTTGTTGTTTCTCATGAATAAGGGAACCATGCTCTTCTGCAAGCTCATCTCTCTGTTGTTTTGTGACATTTAAATTATAATTAATTTTATCACATTTGTTTTGGGACCCAACTTCTTTGAGAATTAATTTATTATTTTCTTGTTTCAGTTCCACAATATGTTGTTTCAGTGTCATAATTGTGTCTAACAGGATATTATTACAATACTATTGGTCATTATATTTTCGTTGTAGCTTTTTTTGGGCATCCATACGCTGATTATAAGTGTCCTGTAGACTCAGAAATGGCATCACCTGCTTCTGCAGCTCATCACGATATGTTTTGATTTCACCTTGCATTTGAGCAGTGCCGTTGTTTTCTTGCAATGCAGAAACCCGACTTTATTTCTGTGTTTCTTGCAACCTCAAAATATCTTCCAGTTTGTCATTACACAACTGCATGACGCTCAGCAGATCTTTAGAATTCTTTCTGGGCAACTTCTTGGCACTGTTTTATATGAGCCTCCTGTCTTGCTAACATGCCGTCCAACAATTGGAGGTGAAAATACAGGTCCACAGACAGACATATCAGTTTAAGGTTAGCTTCTTTGACTGCAAAAGTCATATATTGCCTCTGTAAAGACTAATGAAATGGGCCTTGTTCATCTCAAATATGTGAACACACAGGGGCCATTCTCTCCCCAATGTATGTCTTCCATATGCTAATATCTGTGGCTGTCCAATGCCCCTTCAAAAATAATTTTGAAAGCGTATGGCCTTGAACCACATCTATTGCTATGTCAGACTTCTCTCTGTTTCAAACTGTAGCAATCTACCTCCAACTTGTGTGCTAAACAAAATGCAGACTTGTTTTACTCCTATTTTACCATTGCCACTCAATCACTTACAACTCCAAATGCAAACCTCTCAGACTTCTGTGCACACTGTAGTGTCTCTTTATGCTTTGGTCTCAATACCATGTAATTCAAATGCAACAGGAGCTTCCACACGAATCTGTGAACTTGTCACAATTTGGGTAGATATGAGCAAGTGCAGGCGTGTGATCATGGCCAGAGCAGCAGCTATGAGCAAGTGCAGGCGTGTGATCAGGGCCAGAGCAGCAGCTATGAGCAAGTGTGGGCATGTGATCAGGGCCAGAGCAGCAGCTATAAGCAAGTCCAGCTGTGTGATTAGGGCCAGAGCAGCAGCTATGAGCAAGTGCGGGCATGTGATCAGGGCCAGCGCAGCAGCTATGAGCAAGTGCAGGCACGTGATCAGGGCCAGAGCAGCAGCTATGAGCAAGTGCAGGCGTGTGATCAGGGCCAGAGCAGCAGCTATGAGCAAGTGCAGGCGTGTGATCAGGGCCAGAGCAGCAGCTATGAGCAAGTGTGGGCACGTGATCAGGGCCAGAGCAGCATCTATGAGCAAGTGCGGGCAGGTGATCAGTTTCAGATCAGCAGCTATGAGTAAGTGTGGGCATGTGATCAGGGCCAGAGCAGCAGCTATAAGCAAGTCCAGGTGTGTGATTAGGGCCAGAGCAGCAGCTATGAGCAAGTGCTGGCATGTGATCAGGGCCAGAGCAGCAGCTATGAGCAAGTGCAGGCGTGTGATCAAGGCCAGAGCAGCTGCTAAGAGCAAGTGCGGGCACGTGATCAGGGCCAGAGCAGCAGCTATGAGCAAGTGCGGGCAGGTCATCAGGTTCAGAGCAGCAGCTATGAGAAAGTGCAGGCACGTGATCAGGTTCAGAGCAGCAGCTATGAGCAAGTGCGGGCACGTCATCAGGTTCAGAGCAGCAGCTATGAGCAATTGCAGGCATGTGATCCAAGTCAGGACCAGCTATGAGCAAGTGCAGGCACGTGGTCCGAGTCAGGGCCAGTTATGAGCAAGTGCAGGTACGTGATCCGAGTCAGGGCCAGTTATGAGCAAGTGCAGGTATGTGATCAGGGTCAGAGCAGCAGCTATGAGCAAGTGCAGGCACGTGATTAGGGTCAGCACCAGCTATGAGCAAGTGCAGGCACGTGATCAGGGTAAGGACCAGCTATGAGCAAGTGCAGGCACGTGAGCAGGGTCAGCACCAGCTATGAACAAGTGCAGGCATGTGATCAGGGTCAGCACCAGCTATGAGCAAGTGCAGGCACGTGATCAGGGTAAGGACCAGCTATGAGCAAGTGCAGGCACGTGATCCGAGTCCGGACCAGCTATGAACAAGTGCAGGCACGTGAGCGGGGTCAGAGCAGCAGCTATGAGCAAGTTCAGGCACGTGATCAGGTTCAGAGCAGCAGCTATGAGCAAGTGCAGGCACGTGATCCGAGTCAGGGCCTTATGAGCAAGTGCAGGCACGTGATCAGGACCAGAGCACCAGCTATGAGCAAGTGCAGGCACGTGATCCGAGTCAGGGCCAGTTATGAGCAAGTGCAGGCACGTGATCAGGGCCAGACCACCAGCTATGAGCAAGTGCAGGCACGTGATCTGAGTCATGGCCAGTTATGAGCAAGTGCAACCACGCGATTAGGGTCAGCACCAGCTATGAATAATTGCAGGCATGCGATCAGGGTCAGAGCAGCAGCTATGAGCAAGTGCAGGCACGTGATTAGGGTCAGCACCAGCTATGAGCAAGTGCAGGTACGTGATCAGGGTAAGGACCAGCTATGAGCAAGTGCAGGCACGTGATCAAGGCCAGAGCAGCAGCTAAGAGCAAGTGCGGGCACGTGATCAGGGCCAGAGCAGCAGCTATGAGCAAGTGCAGGCATGTGATCAGTGCCAGAGCAGCAGCTATGAGCAAATGCGGGCAGGTGATCAGGGCCAGAGCAGCAGCTATGAGCAAGTGCAGGTGTGTGATCAAGGCCAGAGCAGCAGCTATGAGCAAGTGCGGGCACGTGATCAGGGCCAGAGCAACAGCTATGAACAAGTGCGGGCACATGATCAGTTTCAGAGCAGCAGCCATGAGCAAGTGCGGGCACGTGATCAGGGCCAGAGCAGCAGCTATGAGCAAGTGCGGGCACGTGATCAGGTTCAGAGCAGCAGCTATGAGCAAGTGTGGGCATGTGATCAGGGCCAGAGCAGCAGCTATAAGCAAGTCCAGGTGTGTGATTAGGGCCAGAGCAGCAGCTATGAGCAAGTGCGGGCATGTGATCAGGGCCAGCGCAGCAGCTATGAGCAAGTGCGGGCTCGTGATCAGGGCCAGAGCAGCAGCTATGAGCAAGTGCGGGCACGTGATCAGTTTCAGAGCAGCAGCTATGAGCAAGTGCGGGCACGTAATCAGGGCCAGAGCAGCAGCTATGAGCAAGTGCAGGCGTGTGATCAGGGCCAGAGCAGCAGCTATGAGCAAGTGCAAGCGTGTGATCAGGGCCAGCGCAGCAGCTATAAGCAAGTCCAGCTGTGTGATTAGGGCTAGAGCAGCAGCTATGAGCAAGTGCGGGCATGTGATCAGGGCCAGCGCAGCAGCTATGAGCAAGTGCGGGCACATGATCAGGGCCAGAGCAGCAGCTATGAGCAAGTGCAGGCGTGTGATCAAGGCCAGAGCAGCTGCTAAGAGCAAGTGCGGGCACGTGATCAGGGCCAGAGCAGCAGCTATGAGCAAGTGCGGGCAGATGATCAGTTTCAGAGCAGCAGCTATGAGCATGTGTGGGCATGTGATCAGGGCCAGAGCAGCAGCTATATGCAAGTCCAGCTGTGTGATTAGGGCTAGAGCAGCAGCTATGAGCAAGTGCGGGCATGTGATCAGGGCCAGCGCAGCAGCTATGAGCAAGTGCGGGCACGTGATCAGGGCCAGAGCAGCAGCTATGAGCAAGTGCAGGCGTGTGATCAGGGCCAGAGCAGCAGCTATGAGCAAGTGCAGGCGTGTGATCAGGGCCAGAGCAGCAGCTATGAGCAAGTGTGGGCACGTGATCAGGGCCAGAGCAGCATCTATGAGCAAGTGCGGGCAGGTGATCAGTTTCAGAGCAGCAGCTATGAGCAAGTGTGGGCATGTGATCAGGGCCAGAGCAGCAGCTATAAGCAAGTCCAGGTGTGTGATTAGGGCCAGAGCAGCAGCTATGAGCAAGTGCGGGCATGTGATCAGGGCCAGCGCAGCAGCTATGAGCAAGTGTGGGCACGTGATCAGCGCCAGAGCAGCAGCTATGAGCAAGTGCAGGCGTGTGATCAAGGCCAGAGCAGCTGCTAAGAGCAAGTGCGGGCACGTGATCAGGGCCAGAGCAGCAGCTATGAGCAAGTGCGGGCACGTCATCAGGTTCAGAGCAGCAGCTATGAGAAAGTGCAGGCACGTGATCAGGTTCAGAGCAGCAGCTATGAGCAAGTGTGGGCATGTCATCAGGCTCAGAGCAGCAGCTATGAGCAATTGCAGGCATGTGATCCAAGTCAGGACCAGCTATGAGCAAGTGCAGGCACGTGGTCCGAGTCAGGGCCAGTTATGAGCAAGTGCAGGTACGTGATCCGAGTCAGGGCCAGTTATGAGCAAGTGCAGGTATGTGATCAGGGTCAGAGCAGCAGCTATGAGCAAGTGCAGGCACGTGATTAGGGTCAGCACCAGCTATGAGCAAGTGCAGGCACGTGATCCGAGTCAGGGCCAGTTATGAGCAAGTGCAGGCACGTGATCAGGACCAGAGCACCAGCTATGAGCAAGTGCAGGCACGTGATCCGAGTCAGGGCCAGTTATGAGCAAGTGCAGGCACGTGATCAGGGCCAGACCACCAGCTATGAGCAAGTGCAGGCACGTGATCTGAGTCAGGGCCAGTTATGAGCAAGTGCAACCACGCGATTAGGGTCAGCACCAGCTATGAATAAGTGCAGGCATGTGATCAGGGTCAGAGCAGCAGCTATGAGCAAGTGCAGGCACGTGATTAGGGTCAGCACCAGCTATGAGCAAGTGCAGGTACGTGATCAGGGTAAGGACCAGCTATGAGCAAGTGCAGGCACGTGATCCGAGTCAGGACCAGCTATGAACAAGTGCAGGCACGTGATCAGGGTCAGAGCAACAGCTATGAGCAAGTGCAGACATGTGATCCAAGTAAGGACCGGCTATGAGCAAGTGCAGGCACGTGAGCAGGGTCAGAGCAGCAGCCATGAGTAAGTGTAGGTTCGTGATCAGGGTCAGAGCACCAGCTATAAGCAAGTGCAGGCACATGAGCAGGGTCAGAGAAGCAGCTATGAGCAAGTGCTGGTGCGTGAGCAGGGTCAGAGCAGCAGCCATGAGCAAGTGCAGGCGCGTGAGCAGGGTCAGAGCAGCAGCTATGAGCAAGTGCAGGCGCATGATCAGTGTCAGAGCAGCAACTATGAGCAAGTGCAGGCACAGAGTAGCAGCTATGATCAAGTGCAGGCACGTGATCAGGCCCAGAGCAGCAGCTATGAGCAAGTGCAGGCACGTGATCAGGGCCAGAGCACCAGCTATAAGCAAGTGCAGGCACATGAGCAGGGTCAGAGAAGCAGCTATGAGCAAGTGCAGGTGCGTGATCAGGGCCAGAGCACCAGCTATGAGCAAGTGCAGGTGCGTGATCAGGGTCAGAGCACCAGCTATGAGCAAGTGCAGGTGCGTGAGCCGGGTCAGAGCAGCAGCCATGAGCAAGTGCAGGCGCGTGATCAGGGTCAGAGCACCAGCTATAAGCAAGTGCAGGCACGTGATCAGGGCCAGAGCAGCAGCTATGAGCAAGTGCAGGTGCGTGATCAGGGCCAGAGCAGCAGCTATGAGCAAGTGCAGGTTCGTGAGCAGGGTCAGAGCACCAGCTATAAGCAAGTGCAGGCACATGAGCAGGGTCAGAGAAGCAGCTATGAGCAAGTGCAGGTGCGTGAGCCGGGTCAGAGCAGCAGCCATGAGCAAGTGCAGGCGCGTGATCAGTGTCAGAGCAGCAACTATGAGCAAGTACAGGCACAGAGTAGCAGCTATGATCAAGTGCAGGCACGTGATCAGGCCCAGAGCAGCACCTATGAGCAAGTGCAGGCACGTGATCAGGGCCAGAGCACCAGCTATAAGCAAGTGCAGGCGCATGAGCAGGGTCAGAGAAGCAGCTATGAGCAAGTGCAGGTGTGTGATCAGGGTCATGCCACTTCCATTAGCTAGTTAGGTCTTACAGGATGCTGATTTGGGCGCTTCAGTTGTTTTAGTTGTTGGATTTTCAGACTCTTTCTTTCGCTTCAGACCCCACTGAAGGCCTCAGTAGTGATCCTTTTGGAAGCTATTACATGCGTTACAAAGTGGGTGACACCATCATAGTTGTGTCACTCATACCAGACAATGAGGCTCTGGAGTCATCGTCATCAATGAGTCCCCCTGGTTTTGCACTTTCTTGGGAATCTCCCATGTGACAATGAAGGTGGCCTGTCTTTCCTGCTTTATAGAATGACTCCCATTTTACTTGCATTTTACCGGAAGCAGAAGGTTATCACCCCGTCTCCAGAGAGAGATTACATGAGGGTCAGAGTCATGAGCATTCTTGGGAATTAGCAAGTGAAGGTGCGCGTCATCGGGTTAAGAACGGCCCTGTCCCTGAAACTGGCTGAGGCCAGAAAACCACAGGCACATCAGCATATTAAATATCCTGAGTCAGGGTGAGGACCCCGGGGGACACCACAGGAAAGCATCTGGGGGTTATGCCCCACTATCCTGCTCTTATCCTTCTGCTAACAGTACATCTACTGGGGTCCAAGAGTCGGCCTCTACTGCCCCCATGAAAGTGTCCGACCTGGAAGTAAGGAGCCGATATGTCATGTTATGTAATATTGATTTCTTTGATATGTAGTTCCTCCTTAATGTTTTCTGGCATACAAACCTATACCTTCAACCTAGCGTCTTTAAGGCACACACCATGAATATCCTGTGCCAATCCTTTCACACCGGTGCCACTTTTTAACTTCAGCAATAAAGGCAGGGAGAGAACATGAACCGCCGTGAACCGAATGGGCATCTCTAGGCAAGCATTTTGCTTTTAAAATTCTGGCACTTGTCAAATTATCTTGAGCAAACTTTGTCATTAATAAAATCTAAATGAATTTCAAATTGCTGGATTACATGACTGCCTAGGTGACATTTTGAAAGATAACAATTATGGTCCCTATTTGTATCACCAATTGAAATTTCCAACAGTCACCTGCTAGGTAGTACATGTTTTTAATATTGGGTTTCAAAACCAACTTGCCATTTATTTGTCAAATTAAAGCAGGGAGTGGTCTGATCCTTTTGGAGTTCCCGAAACAGTGTTTGACGTATGAAGGGTTTTCCATTGTTTAGACAGACTCTGGCAAGCACAGCATATGTCCATCCATTTATCTCAGTAGCGAAAAATGTGTGTTGACCCTTTCTTTAAATGTCGGTCAAATTGTGAATTTGTATGGCTGGACTTGTTCAGGAGAACTTTAGATGTTGTTGGTGTCTTCCTGGGACTGTAACTTCAAGATATCCCTTTCCAACATGGAAGACCACTTGTTGTTGGGCGGGAGATTCATTGTTAGGTGGTGGGATGAGGTCCTCTCCCCACTTTGTTCTCTTACTGAAATGACGGTGCTCTTTGGAACCTGATTGTTCTGAAAATGACTTTCAATTTGGTTGGGGTACCATTCAATCAAGTGACAAGTGCCATTCAGGCTAACATAATTGGCACTCCTCTTCAACTTGATGGGATGGTTTGTTTGGGTCTAGAGAACCTGGTTCACACAATCAGAGGGGGTACCCTCCGAAGGAAATCATTCCCCAGTAAACAGGGTATGGCCTCTGGAGCTACGAGGATTACTGGATGTTTTAAACGGTGCCTCCCAATTTTGATCCACAATCCAATTGAAGGAAATAAAATGTCCAGCTATATGTTTGAGATTTCCTAGAAGAGGGTTGAGAGGAATTGTCTGACTCTGCCCCCTTCCTAGGTTGAGTTGGTCATATCTTTGTTTTGAAATTAAGGTCCCCTGTGACCCTGTGCCTCCCATAGCTGATAAATCACATTGACCTTGGATCCAAACTGGATCCTTGAATCTACCTTCTTCAGACTCTGGTTAACAAAGAAAGTATTCGTTATTGGGCAGCTCTGCATGAATTGTCTTGATGTCATTTATTTCACAAACTTGACCTTAGCTCGCCACCATGTATGAGTTGGGTTGGGAACCTGACAAAATAAACATGCATTTGGAGATAAAATATGGGGTAGGTGTATCCCTCCTTTCCACAGACTCTTTTCTGTCTTCTCTTTTCAGGGGATAGTCTTTAGAATCCTTTAGGAAAGAGGGTACCTCTCATGTTTCTGGAGTTTTTTTGTTTATAGTTTCACTTTTATCAGAATGGCTTTCGTGTTTAGGTCAGTTCTCACTCTCTGTTGTGATGTCATCAGATTCAGGGTCTTCTATTTTATCCCACTTTTCTTTTGGTGGTATCACACCATCCCTGAAAGAGAAGCCTTTCTTTTCTGGTTCTTATAGGTCCTCCTCTCTCTCAATGGTGACTTTTTTCTTTGAATTTCACTATTTTTCTCTGCCCCTTTGATCCTAATTCCCAATGGAAAGAGTTGTTGCTTTGAGTTTCTTGTATTTCGTTGCTAGAATCCAGTGTCTTTTCATGGGTTGGAAAGGATGTTTTTTCAAAGGGTTGGCATCTCTTTTCCTCCATATCCCCGTATTCTTCTTCCTCTAGGACACTGTTACTCTTATCATTATCTCCCCGTGGCACCTGACCCGGACATTTTGGGAAACACTGGCAGTCCGAGGGTTCTGTTGGATACGCAACATCTGCCTGATGTTCTTAGCCAATTCCTTAACCTGTCACTCAAGTTGAGAGATATTTTCACGTCCTTGAAAGATGTAGGGAGATGTTTGTTACTACCCCTTTTGTTTCCCTGTAGATTAACTATCCCTACTGTCATGGTAACTTGGGAATTTCGGAACTATTGAAAATTACTGCTGTAAACTTCCTTTCTGTGTCTCCACTCCTGTTGATGTTGTGCTCATTTGTCTTGCAATCTAGGAGAAGACAAATTGCTTTGATACTTTGATTTGTAGGGGATGTTGGATTGATTTTCAGTGAGAAATGCTGGCTAGGATTCCCTGGGAGAACTGTTCCTTGGTTTTGATTCCCCCCAGGGGCTGGGAACTGTATCTGTAAACCGCAATGAACTTACAACCCTTGAACTGTGAACTTATATCTGTACTGGTGTCAGAAGGATCTGCATTTTTTAATGCTGGTTGTGCATCGCTTGATTGGGATTGGTCAGAGCGCCTCCTCTGTCAGTCATTCTGTTTGGTGTTAGGAGGAGTATTTTCTGATCCCCCTGACTCCAGAGCCAAAGCATGTACACTCTACACCTCTGCCATGTTTGCAATGGTATGTGTTGTAGAAGGCTTGGGAGATTTGGGGTAGTTTTTGTTTTCAGTAGGCTTTTGGACCTCAAAAGTCCTTGTAGCTGGATAAATCACCCATTCGAGACTTCACAAATCTTTGGAGTCCCTTACCAATTGGGTGACCATGTATTTTGGAATGGCATGAAAATAATGTGGCAATGAACTCCTTGTGTCGGTGTTTACCCACAATTCCTGTTATACAACTGTATACTCTCACTGGCATTTCTTTTATTATGTAATACATTTCATGATGTTTCTCTTGTCAGTGCACCATTCATTTTTCAAAGTACTCTTTTTGTTGGACTGCCTGTTTCAGGTCAGCCTCTATTTGTTCCAATGTGTCCTGCAGGCACAAATGTGCTTCTTTTACACTGGCTCGTTCTTGGAGAGACTAGACTCAAACCCTCATTTTCACTCGTCTGATTTCATGTTTGCACCAGTTGTTGTTTCTCATGAATAAGGGAACCATGCTCTTCTGCAAGCTCATCTCTCTGTTGTTTTGTGACATTTAAATTATAATTAATTTTATCACATTTGTTTTGGGACCCAACTTCTTTGAGAATTAATTTATTATTTTCTTGTTTCAGTTCCACAATATGTTGTTTCAGTGTCATAATTGTGTCTAACAGGATATTATTACAATACTATTGGTCATTATATTTTCGTTGTAGCTTTTTTTGGGCATCCATACGCTGATTATAAGTGTCCTGTAGACTCAGAAATGGCATCACCTGCTTCTGCAGCTCATCACGATATGTTTTGATTTCACCTTGCATTTGAGCAGTGCCGTTGTTTTCTTGCAATGCAGAAACCCGACTTTATTTCTGTGTTTCTTGCAACCTCAAAATATCTTCCAGTTTGTCATTACACAACTGCATGACGCTCAGCAGATCTTTAGAATTCTTTCTGGGCAACTTCTTGGCACTGTTTTATATGAGCCTCCTGTCTTGCTAACATGCCGTCCAACAATTGGAGGTGAAAATACAGGTCCACAGACAGACATATCAGTTTAAGGTTAGCTTCTTTGACTGCAAAAGTCATATATTGCCTCTGTAAAGACTAATGAAATGGGCCTTGTTCATCTCAAATATGTGAACACACAGGGGCCATTCTCTCCCCAATGTATGTCTTCCATATGCTAATATCTGTGGCTGTCCAATGCCCCTTCAAAAATAATTTTGAAAGCGTATGGCCTTGAACCACATCTATTGCTATGTCAGACTTCTCTCTGTTTCAAACTGTAGCAATCTACCTCCAACTTGTGTGCTAAACAAAATGCAGACTTGTTTTACTCCTATTTTACCATTGCCACTCAATCACTTACAACTCCAAATGCAAACCTCTCAGACTTCTGTGCACACTGTAGTGTCTCTTTATGCTTTGGTCTCAATACCATGTAATTCAAATGCAACAGGAGCTTCCACACGAATCTGTGAACTTGTCACAATTTGGGTAGATATGAGCAAGTGCAGGCGTGTGATCATGGCCAGAGCAGCAGCTATGAGCAAGTGCAGGCGTGTGATCAGGGCCAGAGCAGCAGCTATGAGCAAGTGTGGGCATGTGATCAGGGCCAGAGCAGCAGCTATAAGCAAGTCCAGCTGTGTGATTAGGGCCAGAGCAGCAGCTATGAGCAAGTGCGGGCATGTGATCAGGGCCAGCGCAGCAGCTATGAGCAAGTGCAGGCACGTGATCAGGGCCAGAGCAGCAGCTATGAGCAAGTGCAGGCGTGTGATCAGGGCCAGAGCAGCAGCTATGAGCAAGTGCAGGTGTGTGATCAGGGCCAGAGCAGCAGCTATGAGCAAGTGTGGGCACGTGATCAGGGCCAGAGCAGCATCTATGAGCAAGTGCGGGCAGGTGATCAGTTTCAGATCAGCAGCTATGAGTAAGTGTGGGCATGTGATCAGGGCCAGAGCAGCAGCTATAAGCAAGTCCAGGTGTGTGATTAGGGCCAGAGCAGCAGCTATGAGCAAGTGCTGGCATGTGATCAGGGCCAGAGCAGCAGCTATGAGCAAGTGCAGGCGTGTGATCAAGGCCAGAGCAGCTGCTAAGAGCAAGTGCGGGCACGTGATCAGGGCCAGAGCAGCAGCTATGAGCAAGTGCGGGCAGGTCATCAGGTTCAGAGCAGCAGCTATGAGAAAGTGCAGGCACGTGATCAGGTTCAGAGCAGCAGCTATGAGCAAGTGCGGGCACGTCATCAGGTTCAGAGCAGCAGCTATGAGCAATTGCAGGCATGTGATCCAAGTCAGGACCAGCTATGAGCAAGTGCAGGCACGTGGTCCGAGTCAGGGCCAGTTATGAGCAAGTGCAGGTACGTGATCCGAGTCAGGGCCAGTTATGAGCAAGTGCAGGTATGTGATCAGGGTCAGAGCAGCAGCTATGAGCAAGTGCAGGCACGTGATTAGGGTCAGCACCAGCTATGAGCAAGTGCAGGCACGTGATCAGGGTAAGGACCAGCTATGAGCAAGTGCAGGCACGTGAGCAGGGTCAGCACCAGCTATGAACAAGTGCAGGCATGTGATCAGGGTCAGCACCAGCTATGAGCAAGTGCAGGCACGTGATCAGGGTAAGGACCAGCTATGAGCAAGTGCAGGCACGTGATCCGAGTCCGGACCAGCTATGAACAAGTGCAGGCACGTGAGCGGGGTCAGAGCAGCAGCTATGAGCAAGTTCAGGCACGTGATCAGGTTCAGAGCAGCAGCTATGAGCAAGTGCAGGCACGTGATCCGAGTCAGGGCCTTATGAGCAAGTGCAGGCACGTGATCAGGACCAGAGCACCAGCTATGAGCAAGTGCAGGCACGTGATCCGAGTCAGGGCCAGTTATGAGCAAGTGCAGGCACGTGATCAGGGCCAGACCACCAGCTATGAGCAAGTGCAGGCACGTGATCTGAGTCATGGCCAGTTATGAGCAAGTGCAACCACGCGATTAGGGTCAGCACCAGCTATGAATAATTGCAGGCATGTGATCAGGGTCAGAGCAGCAGCTATGAGCAAGTGCAGGCACGTGATTAGGGTCAGCACCAGCTATGAGCAAGTGCAGGTACGTGATCAGGGTAAGGACCAGCTATGAGCAAGTGCAGGCACGTGATCAAGGCCAGAGCAGCAGCTAAGAGCAAGTGCGGGCACGTGATCAGGGCCAGAGCAGCAGCTATGAGCAAGTGCAGGCATGTGATCAGTGCCAGAGCAGCAGCTATGAGCAAATGCGGGCAGGTGATCAGGGCCAGAGCAGCAGCTATGAGCAAGTGCAGGTGTGTGATCAAGGCCAGAGCAGCAGCTATGAGCAAGTGCGGGCACGTGATCAGGGCCAGAGCAACAGCTATGAACAAGTGCGGGCACATGATCAGTTTCAGAGCAGCAGCCATGAGCAAGTGCGGGCACGTGATCAGGGCCAGAGCAGCAGCTATGAGCAAGTGCGGGCACGTGATCAGGTTCAGAGCAGCAGCTATGAGCAAGTGTGGGCATGTGATCAGGGCCAGAGCAGCAGCTATAAGCAAGTCCAGGTGTGTGATTAGGGCCAGAGCAGCAGCTATGAGCAAGTGCGGGCATGTGATCAGGGCCAGCGCAGCAGCTATGAGCAAGTGCGGGCTCGTGATCAGGGCCAGAGCAGCAGCTATGAGCAAGTGCGGGCACGTGATCAGTTTCAGAGCAGCAGCTATGAGCAAGTGCGGGCACGTAATCAGGGCCAGAGCAGCAGCTATGAGCAAGTGCAGGCGTGTGATCAGGGCCAGAGCAGCAGCTATGAGCAAGTGCAAGCGTGTGATCAGGGCCAGCGCAGCAGCTATAAGCAAGTCCAGCTGTGTGATTAGGGCTAGAGCAGCAGCTATGAGCAAGTGCGGGCATGTGATCAGGGCCAGCGCAGCAGCTATGAGCAAGTGCGGGCACATGATCAGGGCCAGAGCAGCAGCTATGAGCAAGTGCAGGCGTGTGATCAAGGCCAGAGCAGCTGCTAAGAGCAAGTGCGGGCACGTGATCAGGGCCAGAGCAGCAGCTATGAGCAAGTGCGGGCAGATGATCAGTTTCAGAGCAGCAGCTATGAGCATGTGTGGGCATGTGATCAGGGCCAGAGCAGCAGCTATATGCAAGTCCAGCTGTGTGATTAGGGCTAGAGCAGCAGCTATGAGCAAGTGCGGGCATGTGATCAGGGCCAGCGCAGCAGCTATGAGCAAGTGCGGGCACGTGATCAGGGCCAGAGCAGCAGCTATGAGCAAGTGCAGGCGTGTGATCAGGGCCAGAGCAGCAGCTATGAGCAAGTGCAGGCGTGTGATCAGGGCCAGAGCAGCAGCTATGAGCAAGTGTGGGCACGTGATCAGGGCCAGAGCAGCATCTATGAGCAAGTGCGGGCAGGTGATCAGTTTCAGAGCAGCAGCTATGAGCAAGTGTGGGCATGTGATCAGGGCCAGAGCAGCAGCTATAAGCAAGTCCAGGTGTGTGATTAGGGCCAGAGCAGCAGCTATGAGCAAGTGCGGGCATGTGATCAGGGCCAGCGCAGCAGCTATGAGCAAGTGTGGGCACGTGATCAGCGCCAGAGCAGCAGCTATGAGCAAGTGCAGGCGTGTGATCAAGGCCAGAGCAGCTGCTAAGAGCAAGTGCGGGCACGTGATCAGGGCCAGAGCAGCAGCTATGAGCAAGTGCGGGCACGTCATCAGGTTCAGAGCAGCAGCTATGAGAAAGTGCAGGCACGTGATCAGGTTCAGAGCAGCAGCTATGAGCAAGTGTGGGCATGTCATCAGGCTCAGAGCAGCAGCTATGAGCAATTGCAGGCATGTGATCCAAGTCAGGACCAGCTATGAGCAAGTGCAGGCACGTGGTCCGAGTCAGGGCCAGTTATGAGCAAGTGCAGGTACGTGATCCGAGTCAGGGCCAGTTATGAGCAAGTGCAGGTATGTGATCAGGGTCAGAGCAGCAGCTATGAGCAAGTGCAGGCACGTGATTAGGGTCAGCACCAGCTATGAGCAAGTGCAGGCACGTGATCCGAGTCAGGGCCAGTTATGAGCAAGTGCAGGCACGTGATCAGGACCAGAGCACCAGCTATGAGCAAGTGCAGGCACGTGATCCGAGTCAGGGCCAGTTATGAGCAAGTGCAGGCACGTGATCAGGGCCAGACCACCAGCTATGAGCAAGTGCAGGCACGTGATCTGAGTCAGGGCCAGTTATGAGCAAGTGCAACCACGCGATTAGGGTCAGCACCAGCTATGAATAAGTGCAGGCATGTGATCAGGGTCAGAGCAGCAGCTATGAGCAAGTGCAGGCACGTGATTAGGGTCAGCACCAGCTATGAGCAAGTGCAGGTACGTGATCAGGGTAAGGACCAGCTATGAGCAAGTGCAGGCACGTGATCCGAGTCAGGACCAGCTATGAACAAGTGCAGGCACGTGATCAGGGTCAGAGCAACAGCTATGAGCAAGTGCAGACATGTGATCCAAGTAAGGACCGGCTATGAGCAAGTGCAGGCACGTGAGCAGGGTCAGAGCAGCAGCCATGAGTAAGTGTAGGTTCGTGATCAGGGTCAGAGCACCAGCTATAAGCAAGTGCAGGCACATGAGCAGGGTCAGAGAAACAGCTATGAGCAAGTGCTGGTGCGTGAGCAGGGTCAGAGCAGCAGCCATGAGCAAGTGCAGGCGCGTGAGCAGGGTCAGAGCAGCAGCTATGAGCAAGTGCAGGCGCATGATCAGTGTCAGAGCAGCAACTATGAGCAAGTGCAGGCACAGAGTAGCAGCTATGATCAAGTGCAGGCACGTGATCAGGCCCAGAGCAGCAGCTATGAGCAAGTGCAGGCACGTGATCAGGGCCAGAGCACCAGCTATAAGCAAGTGCAGGCACATGAGCAGGGTCAGAGAAGCAGCTATGAGCAAGTGCAGGTGCGTGATCAGGGCCAGAGCACCAGCTATGAGCAAGTGCAGGTGCGTGATCAGGGTCAGAGCACCAGCTATGAGCAAGTGCAGGTGCGTGAGCCGGGTCAGAGCAGCAGCCATGAGCAAGTGCAGGCGCGTGATCAGGGTCAGAGCACCAGCTATAAGCAAGTGCAGGCACGTGATCAGGGCCAGAGCAGCAGCTATGAGCAAGTGCAGGTGCGTGATCAGGGCCAGAGCAGCAGCTATGAGCAAGTGCAGGTTCGTGAGCAGGGTCAGAGCACCAGCTATAAGCAAGTGCAGGCACATGAGCAGGGTCAGAGAAGCAGCTATGAGCAAGTGCAGGTGCGTGAGCCGGGTCAGAGCAGCAGCCATGAGCAAGTGCAGGCGCGTGATCAGTGTCAGAGCAGCAACTATGAGCAAGTACAGGCACAGAGTAGCAGCTATGATCAAGTGCAGGCACGTGATCAGGCCCAGAGCAGCAGCTATGAGCAAGTGCAGGCACGTGATCAGGGCCAGAGCACCAGCTATAAGCAAGTGCAGGCGCATGAGCAGGGTCAGAGAAGCAGCTATGAGCAAGTGCAGGTGTGTGATCAGGGTCATGCCACTTCCATTAGCTAGTTAGGTCTTACAGGATGCTGATTTGGGCGCTTCAGTTGTTTTAGTTGTTGGATTTTCAGACTCTTTCTTTCGCTTCAGACCCCACTGAAGGCCTCAGTAGTGATCCTTTTGGAAGCTATTACATGCGTTACAAAGTGGGTGACACCATCATAGTTGTGTCACTCATACCAGACAATGAGGCTCTGGAGTCATCGTCATCAATGAGTCCCCCTGGTTTTGCACTTTCTTGGGAATCTCCCATGTGACAATGAAGGTGGCCTGTCTTTCCTGCTTTATAGAATGACTCCCATTTTACTTGCATTTTACCGGAAGCAGAAGGTTATCACCCCGTCTCCAGAGAGAGATTACATGAGGGTCAGAGTCATGAGCATTCTTGGGAATTAGCAAGTGAAGGTGCGCGTCATCGGGTTAAGAACGGCCCTGTCCCTGAAACTGGCTGAGGCCAGAAAACCACAGGCACATCAGCATATTAAATATCCTGAGTCAGGGTGAGGACCCCGGGGGACACCACAGGAAAGCATCTGGGGGTTATGCCCCACTATCCTGCTCTTATCCTTCTGCTAACAGTACATCTACTGGGGTCCAAGAGTCGGCCTCTACTGCCCCCATGAAAGTGTCCGACCTGGAAGTAAGGAGCCGATATGTCATGTTATGTAATATTGATTTCTTTGATATGTAGTTCCTCCTTAATGTTTTCTGGCATACAAACCTATACCTTCAACCTAGCGTCTTTAAGGCACACACCATGAATATCCTGTGCCAATCCTTTCACACCGGTGCCACTTTTTAACTTCAGCAATAAAGGCAGGGAGAGAACATGAACCGCCGTGAACCGAATGGGCATCTCTAGGCAAGCATTTTGCTTTTAAAATTCTGGCACTTGTCAAATTATCTTGAGCAAACTTTGTCATTAATAAAATCTAAATGAATTTCAAATTGCTGGATTACATGACTGCCTAGGTGACATTTTGAAAGATAACAATTATGGTCCCTATTTGTATCACCAATTGAAATTTCCAACAGTCACCTGCTAGGTAGTACATGTTTTTAATATTGGGTTTCAAAACCAACTTGCCATTTATTTGTCAAATTAAAGCAGGGAGTGGTCTGATCCTTTTGGAGTTCCCGAAACAGTGTTTGACGTATGAAGGGTTTTCCATTGTTTAGACAGACTCTGGCAAGCACAGCATATGTCCATCCATTTATCTCAGTAGCGAAAAATGTGTGTTGACCCTTTCTTTAAATGTCGGTCAAATTGTGAATTTGTATGGCTGGACTTGTTCAGGAGAACTTTAGATGTTGTTGGTGTCTTCCTGGGACTGTAACTTCAAGATATCCCTTTCCAACATGGAAGACCACTTGTTGTTGGGAGGGAGATTCATTGTTAGGTGGTGGGATGAGGTCCTCTCCCCACTTTGTTCTCTTACTGAAATGACGGTGCTCTTTGGAACCTGATTGTTCTGAAAATGACTTTCAATTTGGTTGGGGTACCATTCAATCAAGTGACAAGTGCCATTCAGGCTAACATAATTGGCACTCCTCTTCAACTTGATGGGATGGTTTGTTTGGGTCTAGAGAACCTGGTTCACACAATCAGAGGGGGTACCCTCCGAAGGAAATCATTCCCCAGTAAACAGGGTATGGCCTCTGGAGCTACGAGGATTACTGGATGTTTTAAACGGTGCCTCCCAATTTTGATCCACAATCCAATTGAAGGAAATAAAATGTCCAGCTATATGTTTGAGATTTCCTAGAAGAGGGTTGAGAGGAATTGTCTGACTCTGCCCCCTTCCTAGGTTGAGTTGGTCATATCTTTGTTTTGAAATTAAGGTCCCCTGTGACCCTGTGCCTCCCATAGCTGATAAATCACATTGACCTTGGATCCAAACTGGATCCTTGAATCTACCTTCTTCAGACTCTGGTTAACAAAGAAAGTATTCGTTATTGGGCAGCTCTGCATGAATTGTCTTGATGTCATTTATTTCACAAACTTGACCTTAGCTCGCCACCATGTATGAGTTGGGTTGGGAACCTGACAAAATAAACATGCATTTGGAGATAAAATATGGGGTAGGTGTATCCCTCCTTTCCACAGACTCTTTTCTGTCTTCTCTTTTCAGGGGATAGTCTTTAGAATCCTTTAGGAAAGAGGGTACCTCTCATGTTTCTGGAGTTTTTTTGTTTATAGTTTCACTTTTATCAGAATGGCTTTCGTGTTTAGGTCAGTTCTCACTCTCTGTTGTGATGTCATCAGATTCAGGGTCTTCTATTTTATCCCACTTTTCTTTTGGTGGTATCACACCATCCCTGAAAGAGAAGCCTTTCTTTTCTGGTTCTTATAGGTCCTCCTCTCTCTCAATGGTGACTTTTTTCTTTGAATTTCACTATTTTTCTCTGCCCCTTTGATCCTAATTCCCAATGGAAAGAGTTGTTGCTTTGAGTTTCTTGTATTTCGTTGCTAGAATCCAGTGTCTTTTCATGGGTTGGAAAGGATGTTTTTTCAAAGGGTTGGCATCTCTTTTCCTCCATATCCCCGTATTCTTCTTCCTCTAGGACACTGTTACTCTTATCATTATCTCCCCGTGGCACCTGACCCGGACATTTTGGGAAACACTGGCAGTCCGAGGGTTCTGTTGGATACGCAACATCTGCCTGATGTTCTTAGCCAATTCCTTAACCTGTCACTCAAGTTGAGAGATATTTTCACGTCCTTGAAAGATGTAGGGAGATGTTTGTTACTACCCCTTTTGTTTCCCTGTAGATTAACTATCCCTACTGTCATGGTAACTTGGGAATTTCGGAACTATTGAAAATTACTGCTGTAAACTTCCTTTCTGTGTCTCCACTCCTGTTGATGTTGTGCTCATTTGTCTTGCAATCTAGGAGAAGACAAATTGCTTTGATACTTTGATTTGTAGGGGATGTTGGATTGATTTTCAGTGAGAAATGCTGGCTAGGATTCCCTGGGAGAACTGTTCCTTGGTTTTGATTCCCCCCAGGGGCTGGGAACTGTATCTGTAAACCGCAATGAACTTACAACCCTTGAACTGTGAACTTATATCTGTACTGGTGTCAGAAGGATCTGCATTTTTTAATGCTGGTTGTGCATCGCTTGATTGGGATTGGTCAGAGCGCCTCCTCTGTCAGTCATTCTGTTTGGTGTTAGGAGGAGTATTTTCTGATCCCCCTGACTCCAGAGCCAAAGCATGTACACTCTACACCTCTGCCATGTTTGCAATGGTATGTGTTGTAGAAGGCTTGGGAGATTTGGGGTAGTTTTTGTTTTCAGTAGGCTTTTGGACCTCAAAAGTCCTTGTAGCTGGATAAATCACCCATTCGAGACTTCACAAATCTTTGGAGTCCCTTACCAATTGGGTGACCATGTATTTTGGAATGGCATGAAAATAATGTGGCAATGAACTCCTTGTGTCGGTGTTTACCCACAATTCCTGTTATACAACTGTATACTCTCACTGGCATTTCTTTTATTATGTAATACATTTCATGATGTTTCTCTTGTCAGTGCACCATTCATTTTTCAAAGTACTCTTTTTGTTGGACTGCCTGTTTCAGGTCAGCCTCTATTTGTTCCAATGTGTCCTGCAGGCACAAATGTGCTTCTTTTACACTGGCTCGTTCTTGGAGAGACTAGACTCAAACCCTCATTTTCACTCGTCTGATTTCATGTTTGCACCAGTTGTTGTTTCTCATGAATAAGGGAACCATGCTCTTCTGCAAGCTCATCTCTCTGTTGTTTTGTGACATTTAAATTATAATTAATTTTATCACATTTGTTTTGGGACCCAACTTCTTTGAGAATTAATTTATTATTTTCTTGTTTCAGTTCCACAATATGTTGTTTCAGTGTCATAATTGTGTCTAACAGGATATTATTACAATACTATTGGTCATTATATTTTCGTTGTAGCTTTTTTTGGGCATCCATACGCTGATTATAAGTGTCCTGTAGACTCAGAAATGGCATCACCTGCTTCTGCAGCTCATCACGATATGTTTTGATTTCACCTTGCATTTGAGCAGTGCCGTTGTTTTCTTGCAATGCAGAAACCCGACTTTATTTCTGTGTTTCTTGCAACCTCAAAATATCTTCCAGTTTGTCATTACACAACTGCATGACGCTCAGCAGATCTTTAGAATTCTTTCTGGGCAACTTCTTGGCACTGTTTTATATGAGCCTCCTGTCTTGCTAACATGCCGTCCAACAATTGGAGGTGAAAATACAGGTCCACAGACAGACATATCAGTTTAAGGTTAGCTTCTTTGACTGCAAAAGTCATATATTGCCTCTGTAAAGACTAATGAAATGGGCCTTGTTCATCTCAAATATGTGAACACACAGGGGCCATTCTCTCCCCAATGTATGTCTTCCATATGCTAATATCTGTGGCTGTCCAATGCCCCTTCAAAAATAATTTTGAAAGCGTATGGCCTTGAACCACATCTATTGCTATGTCAGACTTCTCTCTGTTTCAAACTGTAGCAATCTACCTCCAACTTGTGTGCTAAACAAAATGCAGACTTGTTTTACTCCTATTTTACCATTGCCACTCAATCACTTACAACTCCAAATGCAAACCTCTCAGACTTCTGTGCACACTGTAGTGTCTCTTTATGCTTTGGTCTCAATACCATGTAATTCAAATGCAACAGGAGCTTCCACACGAATCTGTGAACTTGTCACAATTTGGGTAGAATCAGATGTACGCCGCAATGACTCGTCTTATCCCAGAAACCATATACCGGAGGTACCTCCAGTTTTGTAGGAAGTTTTAATCAGTTGACATCGAGTTCAAAGGATTTTCCACACACCCCAGATCAGACAGGCACAATTTCGTCTATGTATTAAAGTTCTTGCACTTTGATTATGACTGTAAGATTTTGATTATTGTACTATTGTGTATGTACGGTTTGTAGCTGTTGCATACAGTAGTGTTTTTTAATAGGTTTCTAAACTTGGAATGAAATGTTTTCATCTTCATTGTGTTCATTACCAGCTTTCATGGCATTTTCTGCCGAAATAAAGTAATTTAAAAAAAGTTATTTTTATGAACATGGGTCCCATAATTGAACAGTATTGATTCGTTAGAGCCTACCTTGCTCCCATTGGGACAAGAAACACACAGGGTTGTAAAGAAGTTCTACTTATTAATACAATAGAAATATCGAATCAATTTAAATACACATAAATTATGCATCTATTGGGATTCTCACAGCAGTGATCAAAATGGTATTATTTTGAATTTGAACTTTTAAAACACACACATCACTATGTGAACATTTTAATTATCCCCAGTGCGCATCCCCCATGCATAGAGTGGTGAGCGAGGGTTTGGGATAAAATTCTATTTGATATAAAATCAGATTAAATCAGAACCTCCCTGCCTAATTTCTCTACGTCTTATTCATTGTGATTGAACATCCCCGACAACTCAATGAATCTCTCAGAAATTCAAACAACGTCTTGTAAAATTAAATTGCAAAACAAGGTACTTAACATTTTCATATGCGGATCTCTTAAACAGTGAACGTGTATGTTTTCTTAACAACCTTCAGTGGTGTTTCTATTTCATTACCATGTGAAAGTGCTAATTTTTCATCTTCAATTGGCAACTTAAAGGAGGAAAAAAGGTTGAATTAATAACCTTTCCCCCATGTTCTTGAGTTGATCACTATCAGTAACAAAGCCCTGCTTGTTTTTTTCTAGGCATGCACACAGTGAGACATCATTTACTCTTCCCTGCTTGCACAATGCACAAAAAAGGAATTATGTGATCTGACAGACCATAGGCACTATTTAATCAAATCTTTAATTCCAGAAAAAACATACGCGTTTGAAATGTTGGCTTATTTCCCAGGGTGTATAGTCAATTTCTAAACCCCCTTCCTCAGTACTTACAAACGACAGTGGCTCAGATTGAATCCATTCTTCTTTAATGTATTGCTTCCCTCAGGAATATTTCCTTTACATCACACTTACCTCTGAGTTATGGTGCCTGTCCCAGAGACAGTTGGGAACCCTCCTACGGACTAGTTCAATTCTCCCCTTCTCTGCATCAGTCAGCAAGATGGGGTCAGCATCCCTCCGTTGCGTGGCCTCACCCTCTCTGTATTGGGACCTGTCTGCTCTCGCTTCCACTGAAGAAGGCCTGGAATTTAACTTCAGGTAGGTTTCTCTTACAGTGCTCTCCTGGTAAACAATACAATGGGGCGACAGAGGAGGGCAATCTATTCCATGCTCCTTTCTGCTGTTACCAGTTCTACATTCTCAGGTCCCATGTTTGTCTTTAAACTTGCAGTTTTCTCTGCATCTTTGTTCGGGATAGATTTCCTTGCAACACATACTGTTGTGTCCTTATATTTTCAAAATGGGTTACCAAGTTGTCAAACGTTTGCTGTTTGAAATACAAGCAATTGTTACACTTGTCCTCCGTACTCCTCACCGGTCTTATCCATGGAATTGTACTGTTGTTTTCCATGGAATTGGGCCTCCTCAACATCTCCAGGCCCAGGTACTATCAGCCAAATCTTTAAGCACAGTTTCTTGTATCATGTTAGCAGCTGATGTGGAAAGCACAGCTTCTCTCGTCAGGTTAGCAGCTGATGTGGAAAGCACAGCTTCTCTCATCATGTTAGCATGTTCGAGTCTTGATGGTCGTGCAGATTAGTACTACCTCCGTCCCCAAGCACCACACGGACAGAAGTAAAGAAACACTACCCGTGCGGCACTTGAGGTCACAGGTGAAGAATGCCGTCGATCAGGAACCAGAAACGCCAAAGGACCCCTTGACCACTGTAAGGCAATGGAGGGTTAATCAAAACAGGGAATGAACAACAATGCCATGTGATAGAAGATCAGAAAGGGGCTTACCCAAAAGTGAGGGAGATGGCGGCCTGTGAGATATGGAGGAGTAGTGGGGGTACAGCATACACTGGTCGGTTGTTTCTCTGACAGTACTCGAGAAGATGGAAACACCTGAGACAAATACGTAGGGCAATCCGTGAGCAGTCCAGAAAGGCAGTTCTGAGGTCGAGGGCCAAAAAGGTAACCATAAAGTTCAGTATTCAGTACAAAAGGATATCCGTGGGCAGTCCAGTGAACAAATCCGGGTCAAGAAACCAGTAGGAGGAAATGCAAACCAGCAGGTTGACAATCCAGGGATGATTTCCAGCAAGGCAGACAAAGCAACGTGATATCAGGGGCAGAGATGAGGCAATCCGTGAAACGTTCCGTGGTCGAGCAATCGTAGTATTCAAAAAGTATCCAAAAACGCCAAAGCAGTCCGTGAAGGAAGGAGCTGTGAAGCGGTGCTTCCGTGTTTCTCTGCTTCCTTTAACTGTGTGGATGGTCATCTGATTCACATCACGGGGGGACGTGAGGGTCCGTGTCACATGACCCGTGATGATGACGAAGGCCGTTGTGGATGCCTCGTCACGTGACGCGCGGTCCTGTGTGTGCCCAAGCGGCACCGCCAGTCGTGCGAGAATCTCCATGGGAGGTGCCAGTGAAGAAAGGGGCGAAGAGCCCTCGGGCCGTAATGAACGGGTCTCCTTTGTTTGGCGGGATATCGCCGCCGTTCGTGTGCAGGGACACGAAAGTCACGTGAGCTCTGATGGTGGTGAATGACAGGTGGGTGATGATGACGAACGTTGGGAGACATGACATAGCAGCTGATATGGAAAGCACAGCTTCTCTCGTCATGTTAGCCGCTGATCTCTCGTCATGTTAGCAGCTGATGTGAAAGCACAGCTTCACTTGTCATGTTAGCAGCTGATGTGGAAAGCACAGATTTGCTTGTCATTTTAGCAGCTGATGTGGAAAGCACAGATTTGCTTGTCATGTTAGCAGCTGATGTGGAAAGCACAGCTTTGCTTGTCATGTTAGCAGCTGATGTGGAAAGCACAGCTTCACTTGTCATGTTAGCAGCTGATGTGGAAAGCACAGCTTCTCTTGTCATGTGAGCAGCTGACGTGCAAAGCACAGCTTTACTTGTCATGTTAGCAGCTGACGTGCAAAGCACAGCTTCGCTTGTCATGTTAGCAGCTGATGTGGAAAGCACAGCTTCTCTTGTCATGTTAGCAGCTGACGTGGAAAGCACAGCTTTGCTTGTCATGTTAGCAGCTGATATGGAAAGCACAGCTTCTCGTATCATGTTAGCAGCTGATGTGGAAAGCACAGTTTCGTTTGTCATGTTAGCAGCTGATGTGGAAAGCACAGCTTCTCGTATCATGTTAGCAGCTGATGTGGAAAGCACAGATTCTCTTGTCATGTTAGCAGCTCATGTGGAAAGCACAGCTTCTCTCATCATGTTACCAGCTGATGTGGAAAGCACAGCTTCTCTTGTCATGTTAGCAGCTGATGTGGAAAGCACAGCTTCTCTTGTCATGTTAGCAGCTGACACGGAAAGCATAGCTTCTCGTATCATGTTAGCAGCTGATGTGGAAAGCACAGCTTCTCTTGTCATGTTAACAGCTGACGTGGAAAGCACAGCTTCTCTTGTCATGTTAGCAGCTCATGTTCAAAGCACAGATTCTCTCATCATGTTAGCAGCTGATGTGGAAAGCACAGCTTTGCTTATCATGTTAGCAGCTGATGTGTAAAGCACAGCTTCTTTTGTCATGTTAGCAGCTGAAGTGGAAAGTACAGCTTCGCTTGTCATGTTAGCAGCTGATGTGGAAAGCACAGCTTCTCTTATCATGTTAGCAGCTGACACGGAAAGCACAGCTTCTCGTATCATGTTAGCAGCTGAAGTGTAAAGCACATCTTTGCTTGTCATGTTAGCAGCTGATGTGAAAATCACAGCTACTTGTGTCATGTTAGCAGCTGATGTGGAAAGCACAGCTTCTCGTATCATGTTAGCAACTGTTGTGGAAAGCACAGCTTCTCTTGTCATGTTAGCAGCTGACGTGCAAATCACAGCTTCTCTTGTCATGTTAGCAGCTGATGTGGAAAGCACAGCTTTGCTTGTTATGTTAGCAGCTGATGTGGAAAGCACAGCTTCTCTTGTCATGTTAGCAACTGACGTGCAAAGCACAGCTTCTCTTGTCATGTTAGCAGCTGACGTGGAAAGCACAGCTTCTCTTGTCATGTTAGCAGCTGATGTGGAAAGCACAACTTCTCTCGTCATGTTAGCAGCTGATGTGGAAAGCACAGCTTCTCTTGTCATGTTAGCAGCTGATGTGGAAAGCACAGCTTCGCTTATCATGTTGGCAGCTGATGTGGAAAGCACAGCTTCTCTTGTCAAGTAAGCAGCTCATGTGGAAAGCACAGCTTCTCTTGTCATGTTAGCAGCTCATGTGGAAAGCACAGCTTCTCTCGTTATGTTAGCAACTGATGTGGAAAGCACAGCTTTGCTTGTCATGTTAGCAGCTGGTGTGTAAAGCACAGCTTCTCGTATCATGTTATCGCTTGTCATGTTAGCAGCTGATATGGAAAGCAAAGCTTCTCGTATCATGTTAGCAGCTGGTGTGGCAAGCACAGCTTCTCTTGTCATGTTAGCAGCTGACGTGGAAAGCACAGCTTCTCTTGTCATGTTAGCAGCTGATGTGGAAAGCACAGCTTCTCTTGTCATGTTAGCAGCTGACACGGAAAGCATAGCTTCTCGTATCATGTTAGCAGCTGATGTGGAAAGCACAGCTTCTCTTGTCATGTTAGCAGCTGACGAGGAAAGCACAGCTTCTCTTGTCATGTTAGCAGCTCATGTTCAAAGCACAGCTTCTCTCGTCATGTTAGCAGCTGATGTGGAAAGCACAGCTTCTCGTATCATGTTAGCAGCTGATGTGGAAAGCACAGCTTCTCTTGTCATGTTAGCAGCTGATGTGGAAAGCACAGCTTCTCTTGTCATGTTAGCAGCTGACACGGAAAGCATAGCTTCTCGTATCATGTTAGCAGCTGATGTGGAAAGCACAGCTTCTCTTGTCATGTTAACAGCTGACGTGGAAAGCACAGCTTCTCTTGTCATGTTAGCAGCTCATGTTCAAAGCACAGATTCTCTCATCATGTTAGCAGCTGATGTGGAAAGCACAGCTTTGCTTATCATGTTAGCAGCTGATGTGTAAAGCACAGCTTCTTTTGTCATGTTAGCAGCTGAAGTGGAAAGTACAGCTTCGCTTGTCATGTTAGCAGCTGATGTGGAAAGCACAGCTTCTCTTGTCATGTTAGCAGCTGACACGGAAAGCACAGCTTCTCGTATCATGTTAGCAGCTGAAGTGTAAAGCACATCTTTGCTTGTCATGTTAGCAGCTGATGTGAAAATCACAGCTACTTGTGTCATGTTAACAGCTGATGTGGAAAGCACAGCTTCTCGTATCATGTTAGCAACTGATGTGGAAAGCACAGATTTGCCTGTCATGTTAGCAGCTGGTGTGGAAAGCACAGCTTCTCTTGTCATGTTAGCAGCTGACGTGCAAATCACAGCTTCTCTTGTCATGTTAGCAGCTGATGTGGAAAGCACAGCTTTGCTTGTTATGTTAGCAGCTGATGTGGAAAGCACAGCTTCTCTTGTCATGTTAGCAACTGACGTGCAAAGCACAGCTTCTCTTGTCATGTTAGCAGCTGACGTGGAAAGCACAGATTCTCTTGTCATGTTAGCAGCTGATGTGGAAAGCACAACTTCTCTCGTCATGTTAGCAGCTGATGTGGAAAGCACAGCTTCTCTTGTCAAGTTAGCAGCTCATGTGGAAAGCACAGCTTCTCTTGTCATGTTAGCAGCTCATGTGGAAAGCACAGCTTCTCTCGTTATGTTAGCAACTGATGTGGAAAGCACAGCTTTGCTTGTCATGTTAGCAGCTGGTGTGGAAAGCACAGCTTCTCGTATCATGTTATCAGCTGATGTGGAAAGCACAGCTTCGCTTGTCATGTTAGCAGCTGATATGGAAAGCAAAGCTTCTCGTATCATGTTAGCAGCTGGTGTGGCAAGCACAGCTTCTCTTGTCATGTTAGCAGCTGACGTGGAAAGCACAGCTTCTCTTGTCATGTTAGCAGCTGATGTGGAAAGCACAGCTTCTCTTGTCATGTTAGCAGCTGACACGGAAAGCATAGCTTCTCGTATCATGTTAGCAGCTGATGTGGAAAGCACAGCTTCTCTTGTCATGTTAGCAGCTGACGAGGAAAGCACAGCTTCTCTTGTCATGTTAGCAGCTCATGTTCAAAGCACAGCTTCTCTCGTCATGTTAGCAGCTGATGTGGAAAGCACAGCTTCTCGTATCATGTTAGCAGCTGATGTGGAAAGCTGAGCTTTGCTTGTCATGTTAGCAGCTGATGTGGAAAGCACAGCTTCTCGTATCATGTTAGCAGGTGATGTGGAAAGCACAGATTCTCTTGTCATGTTAGCAGCTCATGTGGAAAGCACAACTTCTCTCGTCATGTTAGCAGCTGATGTGGAAAGCACAGCTTCTCTTATCATGCTAGCAGCTGACGTGGAAAGCACAGCTTCTCTTGTCATGTTAGCAGCTGACACGGAAAGCATAGCTTCTCGTATCATGTTAGCAGCGGATGTGGAAAGTACAGCTTCTCTTGTCATGTTAGCAGCTCATGTTCAAAGCACAGCTTCTCTCATCATGTTAGCAGCTGATGTGGAAAGCACAGCTTCGCTTACCATGTTAGCAGCTGATGTGTAAAGCACAGCTTCTTTTGTCATGTTAGCAGCTGACGTGGAAAGCACAGCTTCGCTTGTCATGTTGGCAGCTGATGTGGAAAGCAAAGCTTCTCTTGTCATGTTAGCAGCTGACACGGAAAGCACAGCTACTCTTGTCATGTTAGCAGCTGATGTGGAAAGCACAGCTTCTAGTATCATGTTAGCAGCTGATGTGGAAAGCACAGCTTCTCTTGTCATGTTAGCAGCTGATGTGGAAAGCACAGCTCCGCTTATCATGTTAGCAGCTGATGTGGAAAGCACAGCTTCGCTTGTCATGTTAGCAGCTGACGTGGAAAGCACAGCTTCGCTTGTCATGTTAGCCGCTGACATGGAAAGCATAGCTTTGCTTGTCATGTTAGAAGCTGACGTGGAAAGCACAGCTTCTCTTGTCATGTTAGCAGCTGATGTGGAAAGCACAGCTTCTCTTATCATGTTAGCAGCTGACGTGGAAAGCACAGCGTCTCTTGCCATGTTAGCAGCTGACGTGGAAAGCACAGCTTCTCTTATCATGTTAGCAGCTGACGTGGAAAGCACAGCTTCTCTTATCATGTTAGCAGCTGATGTGGAAAGCACAGCTTCTCTCGTCATGTTAGCAGCTGATGTGGAAAGCACAGCTTTGCTTGTCATGTTAGCAGCTGATGTGGAAAGCACAGCGTCTCTAGTCATGTTAGCAGCTGATGTGGAAAGCACAGCTTCGCTTGTCATGTTAGCAGCTGACGTGGAAAGCACAGCTTTGCTTGTCATGTTAGCAGATGATGTGGAAAGCACAGCTTCTCTTGTCATGTTAGCAGCTGATGTAGAAAGCACAGCTTCGCTTGTCATGTTAGCAGCTACCGTGGAAAGCACAGCTTTGCTTGTCATGTTAGCAGCTGACGTGGAAAGCACAGCTTTGCTTGTCATGTTAGAAGCTCACGTGGAAAGCACAGCTTCGCTTGTCATGTTAGCAGCTGATGTGGAAAGCACAGCTTCTCTTGTCATGTTAGCAGCTGATGTGGAAAGCACAGCTTCTCTTATCATGTTAGCAGCTGACGTGGAAAGCACAGCTTCTCTTATCATGTTAGCAGCTGATGTGGAAAGCACAGCTTCTCTCGTCATGTTAGCAACTGATGTGGAAAGCACAGCTTTGCTTGTCATGTTAGCAGCTGAGGTGGAAAGCACAGCTTCTCTCGTCATGTTAGCAGCTGATGTGGAAAGCACAGCTTTGCTTGTCATGTTAGCAGCTGACGTGGAAAGCACAGCGTCTCTAGTCATGTTTGCAGCTGATGTGGAAAGCACAGCTTTGCTTGTCATGTTAGCAGCTGACGTGGAAAGCACAGCTTCGCTTGTCATGTTAGCAGCTGACGTGGAAAGCACAGCTTCTCTTATCATGTTAGCAGCTGATGTAGAAAGCACAGCTTCGCTTGTCATGTTAGCAGCTGATGTGGAAAGCACAGATTCTCTTGTCATGTTAGCAGCTGACGTGGAAAGCATAGCTTCTCTTATCATGTTAGCAGCTGACGCGGAAAGCACAGCTTCTCTTATCATGTTAGCAGCTGACGTGGAAAGCACAGCTTCTCTCGTCATGTTAGCGGCTGATGTGGAAAGCACAGCTTCTTTTGTCATGTTAGCAGCTGATGTGGAAAGCACAGCTTCTCTTGTCATGTTAGCAGCTGATGTGGAAAGCAGAGCTTCGCTTGTCATGTTAGCAACTGACGTGGAAAGCACAGCTTCGCTTGTCATGTTAGCAGCTGATGTGGAAAGCTCAGCTTCTTTTGTCTTCTTAGCCGCTGATGTGGAAAGCACAGCTTCTCTTATCATGTTAGCAGCTGACATGGAAAGCACAGCTTCTCTTGTCATGTTAGCAGCTGATGTGGAAAGCACAGCTTCTCTTGTCTTGTTAGCAGCTGACGTGGAAAGCACAGCTTCTCTAGTCATGTTAGCAGCTGACGTGGAAAGCACAGCTTCTCTTATCATGTCAGCAGCTGACGTGGAAAGCACAGCTTCTCTCGTCATGTTAGCAGCTGATGTGGAAAGCACAGCTTCTTTTGTCATGTTAGCAGCTGATGTGGGAAGCACAGCTTCTCTTGTCATTTTAGCAGCTGATGTGGAAAGCACAGCTTCGCTTGTCATGTTAGCAGCTGACGTGGAAAGCACAGCTTCTCTTGTCTTGTTAGCAGCTGACGTGGAAAGCACAGCTTCTCTTGTCTTGTTAGCAGCTGACGTGGAAAGCACAGCTTTGCTTATCATGTTAGCAGCTGACGTGGAAAGCACAGCTTCTCTAGTCCTGTTAGCAGCTGACGTGGAAAGCACAGCTTCTCTTGTCATTTTAGCCGCTGATGTGGAAAGCACAGCTTCTCTAGTCATGTTAGCAGCTGATGTGGAAAGCACAGCTTCGCTTGTCATGTTAGCAGCTGATGTGGAAAGCACAGCTTTGCTTGTCATGTTAGCAGCTGATGTGGAAAGAACAGCTTCTCTTATCATGTTAGCAGCTGATGTGGAAAGCACAGCTTCTCTTGTCTTGTTAGCAGCTGACGTGGAAAGCACAGCTTCTCTTGTCTTGTTAGCAGCTGACGTGGAAAGCACAGCTTTGCTTATCATGTTAGCAGCTGACGTGGAAAGCACAGCTTCTCTAGTCCTGTTAGCAGCTGACGTGGAAAGCACAGCTTCTCTCGTCATGTTAGCAGCTGACGTGGAAAGCACAGCTTCTCTCGTCATGTTAGCAGCTGACGTGGAAAGCACAGCTTCTCTAGTCATGTTAGCAGCTGACGTGGAAAGCACAGCTTCTCTTGTCATGTTAGCAGCTGACGTGGAAAGCACAGCTTCTCTTGTCATGTTAGCAGCTGACGTGGAAAGCACAGCTTCGCTTGTCATGTTAGCAACTGACGTGGATTTGATGCCCTCAGCCTTAAGGACAGACCCATTAGTATAGTCATTCCGCAAAGGCCTCAAATCTAGGCTGTTCACCCAAGTCTTCCCTTAACTTAAGGTGGCGGTCTATCAGATAGCCCACAGCTGTTACTGTATGTATCCTCCGTATCCCAGCTCGTAAGCACGTGACTCACCCACCGGCTGCTGGTAACCATTGTACCTATTGTAAGCAATGTAACTAACCTCTGTGTCACTTGACCTGTAACTAACGAAAGATAACAATGTAATCTGTAACCTGCTACCTATCCTACCTTCATATGAAATGACTGTAACTTATGTAGTTATAAGCACCTACTGTAACCAAATTCTTAAGCTATAAGTGCATAGATGCCTACAGGTTACGTGCGCTCTATAAATGACAAAATAAATAAATACGAGTTTTCAGAAGATCCACTTCAAGCATAAACCTCTCCATTGGGCATCCAAGTACTGGGAGTCAGGGGTTGTCTCAACCGGCCTCACAGTACAGCAGCTTGGTACTTTTAACTCCTTCTTCTCCTGAAGACACTTGCTCTACTTCTGCCTCTTCTCCTAAGTGCTCATTGGTCGGCAGCGACCCGTTTGTTTTGATTGTTTTCTTTTAATTTTGGGAGTTGGTGTTCAGCGGTTTTTCCCATCAAGCATTGCTTTCTGGTCAACGCCACATGGGAAGGGTGGATCAGGTGATATGAACTAGTTTGCTCAACTTCAATATTGTCAGTTACTTTGTGTGGAAGCGATTTTAACACAGTTGTTGAAGTGAGTGGGAGAGGTTGGGAGCGGCCCTCCTCTACTTTTTAAAATTACATTTTACCGTTCCCATACTTTTAATTTAAAAAGAAACCGTTCCAAAATGTTTAAAATGAAAGTGTAGGAAGAAGTTGAAACTTGTACGTTCGGTGAAACAGAAGGTGCATGTGTTTGGGGGTTTGTATTGTGCTTGGGAGGGGGCGTGGTGATGGGGTCTGTAGGAAGCCGGGGCAGGTCAATAGGGAACATAGTTCCACTACTTCTTTTCGTACACTTTGATCACTGTTTTAAGGTTTCCACCACACGGAGCTGCAAGAACGTCGATAAGGCATGTGTTTCTAGGGGTCGTCAGTCATAATTTCGAGAAAAAAAATGTTGAAACACAATAATGTCAAAAAAATAATATCGAAAAAAAAAAAGTCGAATTCTCTTTTTTTAAATTATATATTTATTTTGGGGTCCGGGAATAAAAAAAAATGGGTAAAACAAAAAAAAAAACAAAAAAAAATAGGGGGTTGGAGGGGGAACCCTCCCATTTTGAATAAAAAATACAATAAAAAATGACTACAAACCGTTTCTAGGTACTCACTCTTTTTGTAGTGCCATGTGCGCTGCACTCACATTCACCGACTTGCATGCAAACATTACAACGCATGTTACAATTGCTTTGTCTCTCTCCCGCACATACACACAGACATGCTTACAAACACACACGCAAATAGTCCCCCTTTCTCCAACACATTGAGGGATAAATACGCACGCACATAAACACACAGTCTCAAACATACATAAACAAAGAAACACACATGCACACACGAACATGCTTAGAAACACACACGAATAGTCCCTTGCTCTCTCACACATTCAGAGATACGTAGGAACACACGGAAACACGCACCTGCCTCGCTTTCTGACACACGCTCGCAAGCACACCCACATACACACACACCCACCCGCCCCTCCTTCCAAGTTGATGGAAATGCCCGCTTCAGCTTGTTCCTCAGCCGTGATCAGCGTCTGAATTGAACAGCCCCTCGGCGACATGGCGCAGGCATTTAGGAAGCGGGCTGGACATTATGGATGTGTTTGTGCATGGCGATGCGGTGCACGCACACAGATCTATGGGAGGTCACACACACACAGAAGGGGTTCTGCATCTCAAACACCTAATTGACCAGAGGCGATTTACGGCGCCCCTTTAGCTTTCCGAAGATCTGAGCCAGCATTGAATTTAAATGCTGGCCTAATCCCCTGGCGGACTATTAATTTCCTTCTCACTGTACAAATATGGATTCCCGTGTTGTGCAATCTTTAAAATGCACTCAGGGATCGCTGGGGTCTGCGCCTCCCTTGTTATGTATGGAGGCAAGCAGAGGGCCCGACTGAACTCCAGTCTGGATGCAGTATTGATGTTAGCAACTGCAAGGGCAGCAGTATCGGAGCCCACCCTGCCCTGCCCTGCTGCTTTAGGGGGGTGGATGTGTGTTTGTCTGCGTGCGTGCACCAATCTGTTTATCCATCCATACATATATGTTATGTTTTGTTATTGTGACTTATACTGCACACCGCTGCCATTTTCATGGTCTTCTGGCGCCCAGGCGGATCTGAAACGGATTTAGGAGTGTGATGGGTTAGTTAGTGATATGATATGATAGGTTATTTATAACGCGCTTAATACCCAGAGGATTCTAAGCGCGGAACCAAGGATCAAATCTGTGCTGTTTCATGTTGTCTTGCTCCCTAGGCGAGCACGTTGCCCCTGAGCTCTCTTCCCAAGACAAGAGTGTTTTGATGTGCTCAAGGTAGCTTCAGTTTGCAAAAAAACGGTCACTGTGTGAAAACAAAAAGAAGATATGGAGGCTGAGTACCCCAAAAGGAAATACAACAAACGCGGGTTACAAAGGAACATACAAAGATCTTTATTTTATACTGAACAGTTTCAAAGGACAAAGCAACAGATAGCTATCGGCCCTCAGTACAACACAGCGAACTCCAGCTTGGTTTGGTGTGCTCAGTGAGTGGGACTGTAGATTAGAATAGTCGCACTTTTTATACTCTCAGAAACATGATGTTCAGCCCACCTATGAGTTAATATACGTTAATACATCACGCATCTAGGTTTCATGCAGAGTTCATGCATCTATACATTTAGGGTTTACCTTTAATACATTCACTAACAAGTCACAATAGCAACAGTTTGTCTTTGGATTTCTCGTAGAGTCTTCTCAAACAGTTTTATACAATGCAGTCAAACAAGTGTTCACGTTTCAGTATTTGAATATATTGTGTTTGACATATGCTCACGGATTAGCTTCGTTGGCACAGGTAATCCTCCATACACAGGTCAACGAAGGACAAGGTCTCAGTTCATGACCCCAACATGTGGCCTGCAGGCAAGTTACATATTAGTTTGTACACAGAGGTCAAGACGGCCATGTTACATTCGGAATTACACTGTCCACCATCTTAGAACACAGGGTGACTTTAGAGGGAGAATCTAAAATGGCGGATAGACCTAAAATGGCAGCTTACACTGATCTAAGGTCTAAACCTTGCAATGCGGATTTCTTCGCAAGCAGCTGATAAGCAGCTTGGCGTAGGCCAATATACATATATTCATACAGTATAGGAGGCACAATATGATTTTCTGTTCTACAAACCCTCCTTTTGGCCTATGCCAAGCTCTAAACTACTTCTGGTCACTTTACGAACAACTCCACGTCTCAACATCCATACATCCTGAATCACTGTCAGAAATATCTATTGCCATTAGATTGGTCATTAGAATCTCTTTCAACACATATTCTTTAGAGTTCTTATCTGGGGCGTACACCTTGTGTTCTATCGCCTGTGCGCAACATCCCCCTAGCATCGAACATATTCTAGGTAAACACTGTATACAGCAACAAAGAAACAACAGAATTCCCAAAATGATCAGTAAGACCGAAAGCACCTTCCAACCCCAAGATCGCAAGAAGTCCCAGAACCAAGCGCTAAGATCCCAGTTTCCCTCAGGAACATGCACTTCTGAACTAAGGACGTGCAGATTTTGTATTGCCTTAAAGATAGTTGGGGAGGAATCTGGCACGAAAACACAGCAAGCGGACCTCACCAATTTACACACTCCACCACGTTCAGCCAGAATGACATCTAAAGCCATCCGGTTCTGAAGTGCTACTAATCTTATTGCTTTCTGTTCTATTGTCATATTATAGAGTATGTCTGCGGTCCGGTTGATGGTTCTCTCCAGTATTCTCGCTAGTCTCCTGATGTCTTCTGAGTTCACTATTTGTCCCCAAAATGGCACAAAGGATTTAGCTACATCCCCTAAAACCTGTGCTGGAGTGTCACCATTCTCGTCCCATCGTGGACGAGCCTTTGAAACCTCTACAGTACTGGCTATGAATACCCGGGTAACAGGATTCCTAAATAACAAGTTCCCTGCCAATCCCTGGGTAACCATGGAAATGCTACATTACCGCAAACAAAGTAGACAGGTTCGCCTCCATACAAAGGTCTGTCTTCTCCAGTCAAATTTGCAACGTTGGCGCAACCTTTAAAATCTCCCATTGACTGAGTACCATTCATCTGTATGCAGAAAGAAACTGAATCGGGGCTATGGTTAAAAGTGTAAGAAGGAGGCATGGCATCCTTATTGCCTATAGGAGCCATCTTGAAAGAAATCAAAGATCGAAAAGGACGAGCCAGTCTATCAGAGGGCCTAATAGAAGCAACATTGAGCTTGCTCCCATTTGCGAAGAGCGAGCATCCCAGGGGCATAAGAACACGTTTCTCAAAACTATTCAAAATAGTACCGTCAAAGTTCCCCGAGATGCTATCGTTCCATCGACCAAAGAACAGTGCTCCAAGAGAAGCATAACAAGCAGTTGTCAAAGGTAACGGATGAATATACCAACCTAGCCCCTTATCCCTGTGTTACGGTAAATGCGAACAAACCCAACAGTTGGACTTATTGAAAATGACATGTGTAGCATTCATGATAAGTAACAATGTATTATTGTAGTATCTCTGTCTATGCTGAGAGTCTCTTGGAGATAAAGTATGCAGATGCACAAAAGGAGTAGAAACAGTGGGTACATTTTCAGTCGGTAGCAAGGTTTGAAACAGATGCACTTCTTCCAGGTACCAAAAGCCTAACACAGTTACTATTATAAAACCAATTAACATTATGAAAAGACATGAGTACGTTTTCGGGGCCCAAACAGTTTGTCCATTCTCACTGCTGGTCACACAATCATTTATCAGTCCTGTACGAGAGGTAGCGGTTGCAGGCATTGTAGTCTTCAAACGAAAAACCCGTGTTTTTTGCTGGCGACCTCCCTGCCGAGCGACTTCTTAGTCCTTCCACAACCCTAGCCAACAGAATCCCCTTTTTCAAACAATTACTTGGGCAAAAGCAAGCCCTCAATGATGTTTCCCTTCTTTCTCCGAATGCACAGCCGAACCGTGCCGTAAGTCTATTTCCTTGGACGCAAATTGTACCTCGTTGTCCCTGGTACTAATTGATCCAAGAAAAATGTGTCGTCACTTCCCGTTGGAAGCAACATATCAAGAGCAAGTGAAGATGCAAGATCCAGAACAACAGTTTCCAGAAACAAAACTTTTGGAGAGGGTGGAGTCAAAATGGCTGATTCCCCAGGCCTCACGGGTTCAGAGAGAGACTCTGATGCACTCTTGTTGTTATTTACTGCTTCAGGATCATTGGTTTCAGTATTGGTGAGGGGTTCTGTTTCTTCTGTATCGTTTGGCACCGGGTGTGGAATTCTCTTAACATGCGTCGCGTGGATCCAATTTTTCCTGCCTGTGACCCACACAGCAGTCTGTGTGACCAGCAGACCAGGAAAGGGCCCGCCATCGAGGTGCAAGGCAAGAGGATCGCTCAAATGCCTTCGTCAACACCCAGTCACCGGGCCGAATGCTATGACCTGGTCCCTCGTATCGTACAGGTAAAGCCTCTCGTACCTGGTGATAAATCAAATACAGGTTTTTAGTCAACTGGCTACAGTAATCTGAAAGAAGTACATTTTCGACATTTTTCAAAGACCGACATTTCAGAAGGTTCCAGATGTTAGCAGGTCTCCCCATTACCACCTCAAATGGAGAGAGCCTAGTCTTAGTTTGAGGGGTCATACGCATAGCTAGCAACACGATTGTTAAGGCGTCTGGCCATTTTAGTTTAGTGCTGGCACACGTCTTAGCGAGCATGTTCTTGATGATGCCGTTGTGTCTTTCTACTAATCCGGCACTCTGAGCTTGTCTGGCCGAATGGAACCGTTTGTCGATTTGCAATGCCGCACATATCTGCAGAATTACAGCAGCGACAAAATGTGGGCCATTGTCCGACCAGATGACTCATGGTAGCCCAAACTTAGGAAAATACTCTTTTAACATCGTTTTTGCAGTAGTCATGGCTGTAGCGTCTTTAACAGGAAAAGCCTCAACCCATTTGCTGAAAGCGCAGATGACAACTAACACATATTTCAGGTTATTACACCGTTCCATTTCGATAAAATCAAAGTGAATGACCTCAAAGGGGACAGAAGGTGGACCAAAATTTCCCCTGGGAGTTGATGTTCCCTTTCCCACATTATGCTGTAAACAGATCATGCAATTCTGAACATAACACTCAGCTATTTTAGAGATTTTGTCATTTGCCCAAAATTTCTCCAACATTTTTGTTAGCTTCCGGGCCCATATGTGGGTAGGACCATGAGCCATGATGACCATCATCATTACGTACGCGTCAGGAAGTAGCTATTTTCCTTCAACTACATCCACCCAACATCGATTATCATCAAGTTTCCCCAAGCCCTCAGCCCATTTCTTTGACTCTTCTAATGTGGCATCGGCTTGAATATCTCTTACAGAGTCAACACCCTCATCCATTACATAGGCATTTACAGTCTCCCTTGAAATGTACATATCCGTAGAGAGGTTGGTGGCAGTCTATTTAGCAATATGATCAGCGAAAGCGTTCCCTTTTCCTATATTGTCTACAATCTTTTGATGTGCTGCACATTTCACGACTGCTAACTGAGTGGGAAGTGCAAACGCTGAGAGCAGTTGTACTATTAGGGAGCCATGCTGAATCTTTGTACCGTGTGAAGTTAAGAACCCTCTTTCTGACCAAAGTCTACCAAAGTTGTGAACCACCCCAAAGGCTTACTGACTGTCAGTTTATATGTTTACTCTAAGCCCTTCGGAAAGTTCACAAGCTTGAGTCAATGCTATAATCTCTGCGGCTTGCACACAGTTATGCGTGATTCTCTTGGTTTCCACGACCGTGCTTAATGTGGTGATTGCATAAGCAGCTGTGGATGTACCATCTGAAAGTTTGAAGCAGGAGCCATCGCAAAACAGCTCCCCTTGTGGATTATTCAAAGGAGTGTCTTTGAGGTCAATTCTACCCTTTGTCTCTTGATCGATAGTGTACAAGCAATCATGTGACTCTTCGTCACTGCAAGCAGTACCATGCGGGAAAGGTAAGAGTTCAGCCAGATTAAGAACACAACACCTCTTAATTTGTATGTGAGGAGCAAACAAGATCAATTCATATCTCGTTAACCTGCAGAAATGAGGTGTTGCGTTTGAGTTCTGTTCAATAGAACATCTACAGAGTGAGGCACCATCAGGGTTAGAGGATGGCCTAGGACCATTCCCTCACTCTGTTTTACAGACGCCACAGCAGCAGAGACAGTTCGCAAACATCTTGGCAAAGCGCATGCTACAGGATCAAGGGTGGAAGAAAAGTAACTGCATGGCCTATTCTTCCTTCCATGTTCCTGCGTTAATACAGCCAAAGCACATCCATCACATTCATGCACCAACAACACAAAGGCCTTTTCATAGTTTGGTGTGCCCAAAACCGGTGCCAAGCACAATGCAGTCTTGAGCAGGTCAAATGCTTGCTGGTGCTCCATGTTCCATGGTAATGGCGAAGAAATGCCCTTCTTCGTCAAAGTCAACATCGGCTTAATCACTAGTGAGAACCCGGGAATCCACTGCCTACAGTAAGAACCCATACCTATCAAGGCTCTAACTTCCCTCTGTGTATTTGGGACAGACTTGCCAGAAATTAGTTTTATCTGTTCAGGTGTCAATCTTCTTCCCTCCTTTGACAAGAGATAGCCTAAATAGGCGACCTCCTGACAACAATATTGAAACTTTGTAAGCAAAGCTTTGTTTTCATGCTTAGCCAGATGTATAAGTAATAACACAGCACCCTCCTCTCTGAATCAGCAGCCAAAAGTAAGTCATGAACATACTGAAGCAGTGTACAAGTAGAGGGCCATTCATGGGTATCAAGCTGTTCTTTCAAAGCCCTACTATAGATGCTAGGATTTCCGTGTCACCTTGCGGTGCACAGGTAAAGGTAAACGAACGTCCCCCTAAGGTGAACGCGAACAAGTATCTACTGTCCTTGTGTATAGGAAATTAACAAGGGGGGTCCTGGGAGTCCCTCTGCCAGACATTAGTCCTGGTTACGAGAGACTTACCCAGAGTCTTTAGCTCACTATCTTTCACAGAGAAGAAATATCCCAAACAGATCAGTCTTTGTCCTGCCCTGGGGCAGTCCAGCACCGAAATGCTAGGCAATTCTCCTCTGAACAAGAGTACCAACAGAAACCCCAGACACGTGTTTCGGTCTGGTTGGACCTCATCAGTAGGGTGGATCTGTGCCGCTCTAAGAATAGTGAGCAAGGGGTCCACGTCTGGATTCCCCTAGTAACTTAGCAGCTATGAGCAAGTGCGGGCACGTGATCAGGGCCAGAGCAGCAAGTATGAGCAAGTGCGGGCACGTGATCAGGTTCAGAGCAGCAGCTATGAGCAAGTGTGGGCATGTGATCAGGGCCAGAGCAGCAGCTATAAGCAAGTCCAGGTGTGTGATTAGGGCCAGAGCAGCAGCTATGAGCAAGTGCGGGCATGTGATCAGGGCCAGCGCAGCAGCTATGAGCAAGTGCGGGCTCGTGATCAGGGCCAGAGCAGCAGCTATGAGCAAGTGCGGGCACGTGATCAGTTTCAGAGCAGCAGCTATGAGCAAGTGCGGGCACGTAATCAGGGCCAGAGCAGCAGCTATGAGCAAGTGCAGGCGTGTGATCAGGGCCAGAGCAGCAGCTATGAGCAAGTGCAGGCGTGTGATCAGGGCCAGACCAGCAGCTATGAGCAAGTGTGGGCACGTGTTCAGGGCCAGAGCAGCAGCTATGAGCAAGTGCGGGCAGATGATCAGTTTCAGAGCAGCAGCTATGAGCAAGTGTGGGCATGTGATCAGGGCCAGAGCAGCAGCTATAAGCAAGTCCAGCTGTGTGATTAGGGCTAGAGCAGCAGCTATGAGCAAGTGCGGGCATGTGATCAGGGCCAGCGCAGCAGCTATGAGCAAGTGCGGGCACGTGATCAGGGCCAGAGCAGCAGCTATGAGCAAGTGCAGGCGTGTGATCAGGGCCAGAGCAGCAGCTATGAGCAAGTGCAGGCGTGTGATCAGGGCCAGAGCAGCAGCTATGAGCAAGTGTGGGCACGTGATCAGGGCCAGAGCAGCATCTATGAGCAAGTGCGGGCAGGTGATCAGTTTCAGAGCAGCAGCTATGAGTAAGTGTGGGCATGTGATCAGGGCCAGAGCAGCAGCTATAAGCAAGTCCAGGTGTGTGATTAGGGCCAGAGCAGCAGCTATGAGCAAGTGCGGGCACGTGATCAGGGCCAGAGCAGCAGCTATGAGCAAGTGCAGGCGTGTGATCAAGGCCAGAGCAGCTGCTAAGAGCAAGTGCGGGCACGTGATCAGGGCCAGAGCAGCAGCTATGAGCAAGTGCGGGCACGTCATCAGGTTCAGAGCAGCAGCTATGAGAAAGTGCAGGCACGTGATCAGGTTCAGAGCAGCAGCTATGAGCAAGTGCGGGCACGTCATCAGGTTCAGAGCAGCAGCTATGAGCAATTGCAGGCATGTGATCCAAGTCAGGACAAGCTGTGAGCAAGTGCAGGCACGTGGTCCGAGTCAGGGCCAGTTATGAGCAAGTGCAGGTACGTGATCCGAGTCAGGGCCAGTTATGAGCAAGTGCAGGTATGTGATCAGGGTCAGAGCAGCAGCTATGAGCAAGTGCAGGCACGTGATTAGGGTCAGCACCAGCTATGAGCAAGTGCAGGCACGTGATCAGGGTAAGGACCAGCTATGAGCAAGTGCAGGCACGTGAGCAGGGTCAGCACCAGCTATGAACAAGTGCAGGCATGTGATCAGGGTCAGCACCAGCTATGAGCAAGTGCAGGCACGTGATCAGGGTAAGGACCAGCTATGAGCAAGTGCAGGCACGTGATCCGAGTCCGGACCAGCTATGAACAAGTGCAGGCACGTGAGCGGGGTCAGAGCAAAAGCTATGAGCAAGTTCAGGCACGTGATCAGGTTCAGAGCAGCAGCTATGAGCAAGTGCAGGCACGTGATCCGAGTCAGGGCCAGTTATGAGCAAGTGCAGGCACATGATCAGGACCAGAGCACCAGCTATGAGCAAGTGCAGGCACGTGATCCGAGTCAGGGCCAGTTATGAGCAAGTGCAGGCACGTGATCAGGGCCAGACCACCAGCTATGAGCAAGTGCAGGCACGTGATCTGAGTCAGGGCCAGTTATGAGCAAGTGCAACCACGCGATTAGGGTCAGCACCAGCTATGAATAATTGCAGGCATGTGATCAGGGTCAGAGCAGCAGCTATGAGCAAGTGCAGGCAAGTGATTAGGGTCAGCACCAGCTATGAGCAAGTGCAGGTACGTGATCAGGGTAAGGACCAGCTATGAGCAAGTGCAGGCACGTGATCAAGGCCAGAGCAGCAGCTAAGAGCAAGTGCGGGCACGTGATCAGGGCCAGAGCAGCAGCTATGAGCAAGTGCAGGCATGTGATCAGTGCCAGAGCAGCAGCTATGAGCAAATGCGGGCAGGTGATCAGGGCCAGAGCAGCAGCTATGAGCAAGTGCAGGTGTGTGATCAAGGCCAGAGCAGCAGCTATGAGCAAGTGCGGGCACGTGATCAGGGCCAGAGCAGCAGCTATGAAGAAGTGCGGGCACGTGATCAGTTTCAGAGCAGCAGCCATGAGCAAGTGCGGGCACATGATCAGGGCCAGAGCAGCAGCTATGAGCAAGTGCGGGCACGTGATCAGGGCCAGAGCAGCAAGTATGAGCAAGTGCGGGCACGTGATCAGGTTCAGAGCAGCAGCTATGAGCAAGTGTGGGCATGTGATCAGGGCCAGAGCAGCAGCTATAAGCAAGTCCAGGTGTGTGATTAGGGCCAGAGCAGCAGCTATGAGCAAGTGCGGGCATGTGATCAGGGCCAGCGCAGCAGCTATGAGCAAGTGCGGGCTCGTGATCAGGGCCAGAGCAGCAGCTATGAGCAAGTGCGGGCACGTGATCAGTTTCAGAGCAGCAGCTATGAGCAAGTGTGGGCACGTAATCAGGGCCAGAGCAGCAGCTATGAGCAAGTGCAGGCGTGTGATCAGGGCCAGAGCAGCAGCTATGAGCAAGTGCAGGCGTGTGATCAGGGCCAGACCAGCAGCTATGAGCAAGTGTGGGCACGTGTTCAGGGCCAGAGCAGCAGCTATGAGCAAGTGCGGGCAGATGATCAGTTTCAGAGCAGCAGCTATGAGCAAGTGTGGGCATGTGATCAGGGCCAGAGCAGCAGCTATAAGCAAGTCCAGCTGTGTGATTAGGGCTAGAGCAGCAGCTATGAGCAAGTGCGGGCATGTGATCAGGGCCAGCGCAGCAGCTATGAGCAAGTGCGGGCACGTGATCAGGGCCAGAGCAGCAGCTATGAGCAAGTGCAGGCGTGTGATCAGGGCCAGAGCAGCAGCTATGAGCAAGTGCAGGCGTGTGATCAGGGCCAGAGCAGCAGCTATGAGCAAGTGTGGGCACGTGATCAGGGCCAGAGCAGCATCTATGAGCAAGTGCGGGCAGGTGATCAGTTTCAGAGCAGCAGCTATGAGCAAGTGTGGGCATATGATCAGGGCCAGAGCAGCAGCTATAAGCAAGTCCAGGTGTGTGATTAGGGCCAGAGCAGCAGCTATGAGCAAGTGCGGGCATGTGATCAGGGCCAGCGCAGCAGCTATGAGCAAGTGCGGGCACGTGATCAGGGCCAGAGCAGCAGCTATGAGCAAGTGCAGGCGTGTGATCAAGGCCAGAGCAGCTGCTAAGAGCAAGTGCGGGCACGTGATCAGGGCCAGAGCAGCAGCTATGAGCAAGTGCGGGCACGTCATCAGGTTCAGAGCAGCAGCTATGAGAAAGTGCAGGCACGTGATCAGGTTCAGAGCAGCAGCTATGAGCAAGTGCGGGCACGTCATCAGGTTCAGAGCAGCAGCTATGAGCAATTGCAGGCATGTGATCCAAGTCAGGACCAGCTATGAGCAAGTGCAGGCACGTGGTCCGAGTCAGGGCCAGTTATGTGCAAGTGCAGATACGTGATCCCAGTCAGGGCCAGTTATGAGCAAGTGCAGGTATGTGATCAGGGTCAGAGCAGCAGCTATGAGCAAGTGCAGGCACGTGATTAGGGTCAGCACCAGCTATGAGCAAGTGCAGGCACGTGATCAGGGTAAGGACCAGCTATGAGCAAGTGCAGGCACGTGAGCAGGGTCAGCACCAGCTATGAACAAGTGCAGGCATGTGATCAGGGTCAGCACCAGCTATGAGCAAGTGCAGGCACGTGATCAGGGTAAGGACCAGCTATGAGCAAGTGCAGGCACGTGATCCGAGTCCGGACCAGCTATGAACAAGTGCAGGCACGTGAGCGGGGTCAGAGCAGCAGCTATGAGCAAGTTCAGGCACGTGATCAGGTTCAGAGCAGCAGCTATGAGCAAGTGCAGGCACGTGATCCGAGTCAGGGCCAGTTATGAGCAAGTGCAGGCACGTGATCAGGACCAGAGCACCAGCTATGAGCAAGTGCAGGCACGTGATCCGAGTCAGGGCCAGTTATGAGCAAGTGCAGGCACGTGATCAGGGCCAGACCACCAGCTATGAGCAAGTGCAGGCACGTGATCTGAGTCAGGGCCAGTTATGAGCAAGTGCAACCACGCGATTAGGGTCAGCACCAGCTATGAATAAGTGCAGGCATGTGATCAGGGTCAGAGCAGCAGCTATGAGCAAGTGCAGGCACGTGATTAGGGTCAGCACCAGCTATGAGCAAGTGCAGGTACGTGATCAGGGTAAGGACCAGCTATGAGCAAGTGCAGGCACGTGAGCAGGGTCAGCACCAGCTATGAACAAGTGCAGGCATGTGATCAGGGTCAGCACCAGCTATGAGCAAGTGCAGGCACGTGATCAGGGTAAGGACCAGCTATGAGCAAGTGCAGGCACGTGATCCGAGTCCGGACCAGCTATGAACAAGTGCAGGCACGTGAGCGGGGTCAGAGCAGCAGCTATGAGCAAGTTCAGGCACGTGATCAGGTTCAGAGCAGCAGCTATGAGCAAGTGCAGGCACGTGATCCGAGTCAGGGCCAGTTATGAGCAAGTGCAGGCACATGATCAGGACCAGAGCACCAGCTATGAGCAAGTGCAGGCACGTGATCCGAGTCAGGGCCAGTTATGAGCAAGTGCAGGCACGTGATCAGGGCCAGACCACCAGCTATGAGCAAGTGCAGGCACGTGATCTGAGTCAGGGCCAGTTATGAGCAAGTGCAACCACGCGATTAGGGTCAGCACCAGCTATGAATAATTGCAGGCATGTGATCAGGGTCAGAGCAGCAGCTATGAGCAAGTGCAGGCACGTGATTAGGGTCAGCACCAGCTATGAGCAAGTGCAGGTACGTGATCAGGGTAAGGACCAGCTATGAGCAAGTGCAGGCACGTGATCAAGGCCAGAGCAGCAGCTAAGAGCAAGTGCGGGCACGTGATCAGGGCCAGAGCAGCAGCTATGAGCAAGTGCAGGCATGTGATCAGTGCCAGAGCAGCAGCTATGAGCAAATGCGGGCAGGTGATCAGGGCCAGAGCAGCAGCTATGAGCAAGTGCAGGTGTGTGATCAAGGCCAGAGCAGCAGCTATGAGCAAGTGCGGGCACGTGATCAGGGCCAGAGCAGCAGCTATGAACAAGTGCGGGCACGTGATCAGTTTCAGAGCAGCAGCCATGAGCAAGTGCGGGCACGTGATCAGGGCCAGAGCAGCAGCTATGAGCAAGTGCGGGCACGTGATCAGGGCCAGAGCAGCAAGTATGAGCAAGTGCGGGCACGTGATCAGGTTCAGAGCAGCAGCTATGAGCAAGTGTGGGCATGTGATCAGGGCCAGAGCAGCAGCTATAAGCAAGTCCAGGTGTGTGATTAGGGCCAGAGCAGCAGCTATGAGCAAGTGCGGGCATGTGATCAGGGCCAGCGCAGCAGCTATGAGCAAGTGCGGGCTCGTGATCAGGGCCAGAGCAGCAGCTATGAGCAAGTGCGGGCACGTGATCAGTTTCAGAGCAGCAGCTATGAGCAAGTGCGGGCACGTAATCAGGGCCAGAGCAGCAGCTATGAGCAAGTGCAGGCGTGTGATCAGGGCCAGAGCAGCAGCTATGAGCAAGTGCAGGCGTGTGATCAGGGCCAGACCAGCAGCTATGAGCAAGTGTGGGCACGTGTTCAGGGCCAGAGCAGCAGCTATGAGCAAGTGCGGGCAGATGATCAGTTTCAGAGCAGCAGCTATGAGCAAGTGTGGGCATGTGATCAGGGCCAGAGCAGCAGCTATAAGCAAGTCCAGCTGTGTGATTAGGGCTAGAGCAGCAGCTATGAGCAAGTGCGGGCATGTGATCAGGGCCAGCGCAGCAGCTATGAGCAAGTGCGGGCACGTGATCAGGGCCAGAGCAGCAGCTATGAGCAAGTGCAGGCGTGTGATCAGGGCCAGAGCAGCAGCTATGAGCAAGTGCAGGCGTGTGATCAGGGCCAGAGCAGCAGCTATGAGCAAGTGTGGGCACGTGATCAGGGCCAGAGCAGCATCTATGAGCAAGTGCGGGCAGGTGATCAGTTTCAGAGCAGCAGCTATGAGCAAGTGTGGGCATATGATCAGGGCCAGAGCAGCAGCTATAAGCAAGTCCAGGTGTGTGATTAGGGCCAGAGCAGCAGCTATGAGCAAGTGCGGGCATGTGATCAGGGCCAGCGCAGCAGCTATGAGCAAGTGCGGGCACGTGATCAGGGCCAGAGCAGCAGCTATGAGCAAGTGCAGGCGTGTGATCAAGGCCAGAGCAGCTGCTAAGAGCAAGTGCGGGCACGTGATCAGGGCCAGAGCAGCAGCTATGAGCAAGTGCGGGCACGTCATCAGGTTCAGAGCAGCAGCTATGAGAAAGTGCAGGCACGTGATCAGGTTCAGAGCAGCAGCTATGAGCAAGTGCGGGCACGTCATCAGGTTCAGAGCAGCAGCTATGAGCAATTGCAGGCATGTGATCCAAGTCAGGACCAGCTATGAGCAAGTGCAGGCACGTGGTCCGAGTCAGGGCCAGTTATGTGCAAGTGCAGATACGTGATCCCAGTTAGGGCCAGTTATGAGCAAGTGCAGGTATGTGATCAGGGTCAGAGCAGCAGCTATGAGCAAGTGCAGGCACGTGATTAGGGTCAGCACCAGCTATGAGCAAGTGCAGGCACGTGATCAGGGTAAGGACCAGCTATGAGCAAGTGCAGGCACGTGAGCAGGGTCAGCACCAGCTATGAACAAGTGCAGGCATGTGATCAGGGTCAGCACCAGCTATGAGCAAGTGCAGGCACGTGATCAGGGTAAGGACCAGCTATGAGCAAGTGCAGGCACGTGATCCGAGTCCGGACCAGCTATGAACAAGTGCAGGCACGTGAGCGGGGTCAGAGCAGCAGCTATGAGCAAGTTCAGGCACGTGATCAGGTTCAGAGCAGCAGCTATGAGCAAGTGCAGGCACGTGATCCGAGTCAGGGCCAGTTATGAGCAAGTGCAGGCACGTGATCAGGACCAGAGCACCAGCTATGAGCAAGTGCAGGCACGTGATCCGAGTCAGGGCCAGTTATGAGCAAGTGCAGGCACGTGATCAGGGCCAGACCACCAGCTATGAGCAAGTGCAGGCACGTGATCTGAGTCAGGGCCAGTTATGAGCAAGTGCAACCACGCGATTAGGGTCAGCACCAGCTATGAATAAGTGCAGGCATGTGATCAGGGTCAGAGCAGCAGCTATGAGCAAGTGCAGGCACGTTATTAGGGTCAGCACCAGCTATGAGCAAGTGCAGGTACGTGATCAGGGTAAGGACCAGCTATGAGCAAGTGCAGGCACGTGAGCAGGGTCAGCACCAGCTATGAACAAGTGCAGGCATGTGATCAGGGTCAGCACCAGCTATGAGCAAGTGCAGGCACGTGATCAGGGTAAGGACCAGCTATGAGCAAGTGCAGGCACGTGATCCGAGTCCGGACCAGCTATGAACAAGTGCAGGCACGTGAGCGGGGTCAGAGCAGCAGCTATGAGCAAGTTCAGGCACGTGATCAGGTTCAGAGCAGCAGCTATGAGCAAGTGCAGGCACGTGATCCGAGTCAGGGCCAGTTATGAGCATGTGCAGGCACATGATCAGGACCAGAGCACCAGCTATGAGCAAGTGCAGGCACGTGATCCGAGTCAGGGCCAGTTATGAGCAAGTGCAGGCACGTGATCAGGGCCAGACCACCAGCTATGAGCAAGTGCAGGCACGTGATCTGAGTCAGGGCCAGTTATGAGCAAGTGCAACCACGCGATTAGGGTCAGCACCAGCTATGAATAATTGCAGGCATGTGATCAGGGTCAGAGCAGCAGCTATGAGCAAGTGCAGGCACGTGATTAGGGTCAGCACCAGCTATGAGCAAGTGCAGGTACGTGATCAGGGTAAGGACCAGCTATGAGCAAGTGCAGGCACGTGATCAAGGCCAGAGCAGCAGCTAAGAGCAAGTGCGGGCACGTGATCAGGGCCAGAGCAGCAGCTATGAGCAAGTGCAGGCATGTGATCAGTGCCAGAGCAGCAGCTATGAGCAAATGCGGGCAGGTGATCAGGGCCAGAGCAGCAGCTATGAGCAAGTGCAGGTGTGTGATCAAGGCCAGAGCAGCAGCTATGAGCAAGTGCGGGCACGTGATCAGGGCCAGAGCAGCAGCTATGAACAAGTGCGGGCACGTGATCAGTTTCAGAGCAGCAGCCATGAGCAAGTGCGGGCACGTGATCAGGGCCAGAGCAGCAGCTATGAGCAAGTGCGGGCACGTGATCAGGGCCAGAGCAGCAAGTATGAGCAAGTGCGGGCACGTGATCAGGTTCAGAGCAGCAGCTATGAGCAAGTGTGGGCATGTGATCAGGGCCAGAGCAGCAGCTATAAGCAAGTCCAGGTGTGTGATTAGGGCCAGAGCAGCAGCTATGAGCAAGTGCGGGCATGTGATCAGGGCCAGCGCAGCAGCTATGAGCAAGTGCGGGCTCGTGATCAGGGCCAGAGCAGCAGCTATGAGCAAGTGCGGGCACGTGATCAGTTTCAGAGCAGCAGCTATGAGCAAGTGCGGGCACGTAATCAGGGCCAGAGCAGCAGCTATGAGCAAGTGCAGGCGTGTGATCAGGGCCAGAGCAGCAGCTATGAGCAAGTGCAGGCGTGTGATCAGGGCCAGACCAGCAGCTATGAGCAAGTGTGGGCACGTGTTCAGGGCCAGAGCAGCAGCTATGAGCAAGTGCGGGCAGATGATCAGTTTCAGAGCAGCAGCTATGAGCAAGTGTGGGCATGTGATCAGGGCCAGAGCAGCAGCTATAAGCAAGTCCAGCTGTGTGATTAGGGCTAGAGCAGCAGCTATGAGCAAGTGCGGGCATGTGATCAGGGCCAGCGCAGCAGCTATGAGCAAGTGCGGGCACGTGATCAGGGCCAGAGCAGCAGCTATGAGCAAGTGCAGGCGTGTGATCAGGGCCAGAGCAGCAGCTATGAGCAAGTGCAGGCGTGTGATCAGGGCCAGAGCAGCAGCTATGAGCAAGTGTGGGCACGTGATCAGGGCCAGAGCAGCATCTATGAGCAAGTGCGGGCAGGTGATCAGTTTCAGAGCAGCAGCTATGAGCAAGTGTGGGCATATGATCAGGGCCAGAGCAGCAGCTATAAGCAAGTCCAGGTGTGTGATTAGGGCCAGAGCAGCAGCTATGAGCAAGTGCGGGCATGTGATCAGGGCCAGCGCAGCAGCTATGAGCAAGTGCGGGCACGTGATCAGGGCCAGAGCAGCAGCTATGAGCAAGTGCAGGCGTGTGATCAAGGCCAGAGCAGCTGCTAAGAGCAAGTGCGGGCACGTGATCAGGGCCAGAGCAGCAGCTATGAGCAAGTGCGGGCACGTCATCAGGTTCAGAGCAGCAGCTATGAGAAAGTGCAGGCACGTGATCAGGTTCAGAGCAGCAGCTATGAGCAAGTGCGGGCACGTCATCAGGTTCAGAGCAGCAGCTATGAGCAATTGCAGGCATGTGATCCAAGTCAGGACCAGCTATGAGCAAGTGCAGGCACGTGGTCCGAGTCAGGGCCAGTTATGTGCAAGTGCAGATACGTGATCCCAGTCAGGGCCAGTTATGAGCAAGTGCAGGTATGTGATCAGGGTCAGAGCAGCAGCTATGAGCAAGTGCAGGCACGTGATTAGGGTCAGCACCAGCTATGAGCAAGTGCAGGCACGTGATCAGGGTAAGGACCAGCTATGAGCAAGTGCAGGCACGTGAGCAGGGTCAGCACCAGCTATGAACAAGTGCAGGCATGTGATCAGGGTCAGCACCAGCTATGAGCAAGTGCAGGCACGTGATCAGGGTAAGGACCAGCTATGAGCAAGTGCAGGCACGTGATCCGAGTCCGGACCAGCTATGAACAAGTGCAGGCACGTGAGCGGGGTCAGAGCAGCAGCTATGAGCAAGTTCAGGCACGTGATCAGGTTCAGAGCAGCAGCTATGAGCAAGTGCAGGCACGTGATCCGAGTCAGGGCCAGTTATGAGCAAGTGCAGGCACGTGATCAGGACCAGAGCACCAGCTATGAGCAAGTGCAGGCACGTGATCCGAGTCAGGGCCAGTTATGAGCAAGTGCAGGCACGTGATCAGGGCCAGACCACCAGCTATGAGCAAGTGCAGGCACGTGATCTGAGTCAGGGCCTGTTATGAGCAAGTGCAACCACGCGATTAGGGTCAGCACCAGCTATGAATAAGTGCAGGCATGTGATCAGGGTCAGAGCAGCAGCTATGAGCAAGTGCAGGCACGTGATTAGGGTCAGCACCAGCTATGAGCAAGTGCAGGTACGTGATCAGGGTAAGGACCAGCTATGAGCAAGTGCAGGCACGTGATCCGAGTCAGGACCAGCTATGAACAAGTGCAGGCACGTGATCAGGATCAGAGCAACAGCTATGAGCAAGTGCAGACATGTGATCCAAGTAAGGACCGGCTATGAGCAAGTGCAGGCATGTGAGCAGGGTCAGAGCAGCAGCCATGAGTAAGTGCAGGCACATGAGCAGGGTCATTGCAGCAGCTATGAACAAGTGCAGGTGCGTGATCAGGGCCAGAGCACCAGCTATGAGAAAGTGCAGGCACGTGATCAGGGACAGAGCAGCAGCCATGAGCAAGTGCAGGCACATGAGCAGGGTCAGAGCAGCAGCTATGAGCAAGTGCAGGCGCATGATCAGTGTCAGAGCAGCAACTATGAGCAAGTGCAGGCACAGAGTAGCAGCTATGATCAAGTGCAGGCACGTGATCAGGCCCAGAGCAGCAGCTATGAGCAAGTGCAGGCACGTGATCAGGGCCAGAGCACCAGCTATAAGCAAGTGCAGGCGCATGAGCAGGGTCAGAGAAGCAGCTATGAGCAAGTGCAGGTGCGTGATCAGGGCCAGAGCACCAGCTATGAGCAAGTGCAGGTGCGTGATCAGGGTCAGAGCACCAGCTATGAGCAAGTGCAGGTGCGTGATCAGGGCCAGAGCAGCAGCTATGAGCAAGTGCGAGCACGTGATCAGGGCCAGAGCAGCAGCTATGAGCAAGTGCAGGTGCGTGATCAGGGCCAGAGCACCAGCTATGAGCAAGTGCAGGCACGTGATCAGGGCCAGAGCACCCGCTATAAGCAAGTGCAGGCGCATGAGCAGGGTCAGAGAAGCAGCTATGAGCAAGTGCAGGTGTGTGATCAGGGTCATGCCACTTCCATTAGCCAGTTAGGTCTTACAGGATGCTGATTTGGGCGCTTCAGTTGTTTTAGTTGTTGGATTTTCAGACTCTTTCTTTCGCTTCAGACCCAACTGAAGGCCTCAGTAGTGATCCTTTTGGAAGCTATTACATGCGTTACAAAGTGGGTGACACCATCATAGTTGTGTCACTTATAACAGACAATGAGGCTCTGGAGTCATCGTCATCAATGAGTCCCCCTGGTTTTGCACTTTCTTGGGAATCTCCCATGTGACAATGAAGGTGGCCTGTCTTTCCTGCTTTATAGAATGACTCCCATTTTACTTGCATTTTACCGGAAGCAGAAGGTTATCACCCCGTCTCCAGAGAGAGATTACATGAGGGTCAGAGTCATGAGCATTCTTGGGAATTAGCAAGTGAAGGTGCGCGTCATCGGGTTAAGAACGGCCCTGCCCCCGAAAATGGCTGAGGCCAGAAAACCACAGGCACATCAGCATATTAAATATCCTGAGTCAGGGTGAGGACCCCGGGGGACACCACAGGAAAGCATCTGGGGGTTATGCCCCACTATCCTGCTCTTATCCTTCTGCTAACAGTACATCTACTGGGGTCCAAGAGTCGGCCTCTACTGCCCCCATGAAAGTGTCCGACCTGGAAGTAAGGAGCCGATATGTCATGTTATGTAATATTGATTTCTTTGATATGTAGTTCCTCCTTAATGTTTTCTGGCATACAAACCTATACCTTCAACCTAGCGTCTTTAAGGCACACACCATGAATATCCTGTGCCAATCCTTTCACACCGGTGCCACTTTTTAACTTCAGCAATAAAGGCAGGGAGAGAACATGAACCGCCGTGAACCGAATGGGCATCTCTAGGCAAGCATTTTGCTTTTTAAATTCTGGCACTTGTCAAATTATCTTGACCAAACTTTGTCATTAATAAAATCTAAATGAATTTCAAATTGCTGGATTACATGACTGCCTAGGTGACATTTTGAAAGATAACAATTATGGTCCCTATTTGTATCACCAATTGAAATTTCCAACAGGCACCTGCTAGGTAGTACATGTTTTTAATATTGGGTTTCAAAACCAACTTGCCATTTATTTGTCAAATTAAAGCAGGGAGTGGTCTGATCCTTTTGGAGTTCCCGAAACAGTGTTTGACGTATGAAGGGTTTTCCATTGTTTAGACAGACTCTGGCAAGCACAGCATATGTCCATCCATTTATCTCAGTAGCGAAAAATGTGTGTTGACCCTTTCTTTAAATGTCGGTCAAATTGTGAATTTGTATGGCTGGACTTGTTCAGGAGAACTTTAGATGTTGTTGGTGTCTTCCTGGGACTGTAACTTCAAGATATCCCTTTCCAACATGGAAGACCACTTGTTGTTGGGCGGGAGATTCATTGTTAGGTGGTGGGATGAGGTCCTCTCCCCACTTTGTTCTCTTACTGAAATGACGGTGCTCTTTGGAACCTGATTGTTCTGAAAATGACTTTCAATTTGGTTGGGGTACCATTCAATCAAGTGACAAGTGCCATTCAGGCTAACATAATTGGCACTCCTCTTCAACTTGATGGGATGGTTTGTTTGGGTCTAGAGAACCTGGTTCACACAATCAGAGGGGGTACCCTCCGAAGGAAATCATTCCCCAGTAAACAGGGTATGGCCTCTGGAGCTACGAGGATTACTGGATGTTTTAAACGGTGCCTCCCAATTTTGATCCACAATCCAATTGAAGGAAATAAAATGTCCAGCTATATGTTTGAGATTTCCTAGAAGAGGGTTGAGAGGAATTGTCTGACTCTGCCCCCTTCCTAGGTTGAGTTGGTCATATCTTTGTTTTGAAATTAAGGTCCCCTGTGACCCTGTGCCTCCCATAGCTGATAAATCACATTGACCTTGGATCCAAACTGGATCCTTGAATCTACCTTCTTCAGACTCTGGTTAACAAAGAAAGTATTCGTTATTGGGCAGCTCTGCATGAATTGTCTTGATGTCATTTATTTCACAAACTTGACCTTAGCTCGCCACCATGTATGAGTTGGGTTGGGAACCTGACAAAATAAACATGCATTTGGAGATAAAATATGGGGTAGGTGTATCCCTCCTTTCCACAGACTCTTTTCTGTCTTCTCTTTTCAGGGGATAGTCTTTAGAATCCTTTAGGAAAGAGGGTACCTCTCATGTTTCTGGAGTTTTTTTGTTTATAGTTTCACTTTTATCAGAATGGCTTTCGTGTTTAGGTCAGTTCTCACTCTCTGTTGTGATGTCATCAGATTCAGGGTCTTCTATTTTATCCCACTTTTCTTTTGGTGGTATCACACCATCCCTGAAAGAGAAGCCTTTCTTTTCTGGTTCTTATAGGTCCTCCTCTCTCTCAATGGTGACTTTTTTCTTTGAATTTCACTATTTTTCTCTGCCCCTTTGATCCTAATTCCCAATGGAAAGAGTTGTTGCTTTGAGTTTCTTGTATTTCGTTGCTAGAATCCAGTGTCTTTTCATGGGTTGGAAAGGATGTTTTTTCAAAGGGTTGGCATCTCTTTTCCTCCATATCCCCGTATTCTTCTTCCTCTAGGACACTGTTACTCTTATCATTATCTCCCCGTGGCACCTGACCCGGACATTTTGGGAAACACTGGCAGTCCGAGGGTTCTGTTGGATACGCAACATCTGCCTGATGTTCTTAGCCAATTCCTTAACCTGTCACTCAAGTTGAGAGATATTTTCACGTCCTTGAAAGATGTAGGGAGATGTTTGTTACTACCCCTTTTGTTTCCCTGTAGATTAACTATCCCTACTGTCATGGTAACTTGGTAATTTCGGAACTATTGAAAATTACTGCTGTAAACTTCCTTTCTGTGTCTCCACTCCTGTTGATGTTGTGCTCATTTGTCTTGCAATCTAGGAGAAGACAAATTGCTTTGATACTTTGATTTGTAGGGGATGTTGGATTGATTTTCAGTGAGAAATGCTGGCTAGGATTCCCTGGGAGAACTGTTCCTTGGTTTTGATTCCCCCCAGGGGCTGGGAACTGTATCTGTAAACCGCAATGAACTTACAACCCTTGAACTGTGAACTTATATCTGTACTGGTGTCAGAAGGATCTGCATTTTTTAATGCTGGTTGTGCATCGCTTGATTGGGATTGGTCAGAGCGCCTCCTCTGTCAGTCATTCTGTTTGGTGTTAGGAGGAGTATTTTCTGATCCCCCTGACTCCAGAGCCAAAGCATGTACACTCTACACCTCTGCCATGTTTGCAATGGTATGTGTTGTAGAAGGCTTGGGAGATTTGGGGTAGTTTTTGTTTTCAGTAGGCTTTTGGACCTCAAAAGTCCTTGTAGCTGGATAAATCACCCATTCGAGACTTCACAAATCTTTGGAGTCCCTTACCAATTGGGTGACCATGTATTTTGGAATGGCATGAAAATAATGTGGCAATGAACTCCTTGTGTCGGTGTTTACCCACAATTCCTGTTATACAACTGTATACTCTCACTGGCATTTCTTTTATTATGTAATACATTTCATGATGTTTCTCTTGTCAGTGCACCATTCATTTTTCAAAGTACTCTTTTTGTTGGACTGCCTGTTTCAGGTCAGCCTCTATTTGTTCCAATGTGTCCTGCAGGCACAAATGTGCTTCTTTTACACTGGCTCGTTCTTGGAGAGACTAGACTCAAACCCTCATTTTCACTCGTCTGATTTCATGTTTGCACCAGTTGTTGTTTCTCATGAATAAGGGAACCATGCTCTTCTGCAAGCTCATCTCTCTGTTGTTTTGTGACATTTAAATTATAATTAATTTTATCACATTTGTTTTGGGACCCAACTTCTTTGAGAATTAATTTATTATTTTCTTGTTTCAGTTCCACAATATGTTGTTTCAGTGTCATAATTGTGTCTAACAGGATATTATTACAATACTATTGGTCATTATATTTTCGTTGTAGCTTTTTTTGGGCATCCATACGCTGATTATAAGTGTCCTGTAGACTCAGAAATGGCATCACCTGCTTCTGCAGCTCATCACGATATGTTTTGATTTCACCTTGCATTTGAGCAGTGCCGTTGTTTTCTTGCAATGCAGAAACCCGACTTTATTTCTGTGTTTCTTGCAACCTCAAAATATCTTCCAGTTTGTCATTACACAACTGCATGACGCTCAGCAGATCTTTAGAATTCTTTCTGGGCAACTTCTTGGCACTGTTTTATATGAGCCTCCTGTCTTGCTAACATGCCGTCCAACAATTGGAGGTGAAAATACAGGTCCACAGACAGACATATCAGTTTAAGGTTAGCTTCTTTGACTGCAAAAGTCATATATTGCCTCTGTAAAGACTAATGAAATGGGCCTTGTTCATCTCAAATATGTGAACACACAGGGGCCATTCTCTCCCCAATGTATGTCTTCCATATGCTAATATCTGTGGCTGTCCAATGCCCCTTCAAAAATAATTTTGAAAGCGTATGGCCTTGAACCACATCTATTGCTATGTCAGACTTCTCTCTGTTTCAAACTGTAGCAATCTACCTCCAACTTGTGTGCTAAACAAAATGCAGACTTGTTTTACTCCTATTTTACCATTGCCACTCAATCACTTACAACTCCAAATGCAAACCTCTCAGACTTCTGTGCACACTGTAGTGTCTCTTTATGCTTTGGTCTCAATACCATGTAATTCAAATGCAACAGGAGCTTCCACACGAATCTGTGAACTTGTCACAATTTGGGTAGATATGAGCAAGTGCAGGCGTGTGATCATGGCCAGAGCAGCAGCTATGAGCAAGTGCAGGCGTGTGATCAGGGCCAGAGCAGCAGCTATGAGCAAGTGTGGGCATGTGATCAGGGCCAGAGCAGCAGCTATAAGCAAGTCCAGCTGTGTGATTAGGGCCAGAGCAGCAGCTATGAGCAAGTGCGGGCATGTGATCAGGGCCAGCGCAGCAGCTATGAGCAAGTGCAGGCACGTGATCAGGGCCAGAGCAGCAGCTATGAGCAAGTGCAGGCGTGTGATCAGGGCCAGAGCAGCAGCTATGAGCAAGTGCAGGCGTGTGATCAGGGCCAGAGCAGCAGCTATGAGCAAGTGTGGGCACGTGATCAGGGCCAGAGCAGCATCTATGAGCAAGTGCGGGCAGGTGATCAGTTTCAGATCAGCAGCTATGAGTAAGTGTGGGCATGTGATCAGGGCCAGAGCAGCAGCTATAAGCAAGTCCAGGTGTGTGATTAGGGCCAGAGCAGCAGCTATGAGCAAGTGCTGGCATGTGATCAGGGCCAGAGCAGCAGCTATGAGCAAGTGCAGGCGTGTGATCAAGGCCAGAGCAGCTGCTAAGAGCAAGTGCGGGCACGTGATCAGGGCCAGAGCAGCAGCTATGAGCAAGTGCGGGCAGGTCATCAGGTTCAGAGCAGCAGCTATGAGAAAGTGCAGGCACGTGATCAGGTTCAGAGCAGCAGCTATGAGCAAGTGCGGGCACGTCATCAGGTTCAGAGCAGCAGCTATGAGCAATTGCAGGCATGTGATCCAAGTCAGGACCAGCTATGAGCAAGTGCAGGCACGTGGTCCGAGTCAGGGCCAGTTATGAGCAAGTGCAGGTACGTGATCCGAGTCAGGGCCAGTTATGAGCAAGTGCAGGTATGTGATCAGGGTCAGAGCAGCAGCTATGAGCAAGTGCAGGCACGTGATTAGGGTCAGCACCAGCTATGAGCAAGTGCAGGCACGTGATCAGGGTAAGGACCAGCTATGAGCAAGTGCAGGCACGTGAGCAGGGTCAGCACCAGCTATGAACAAGTGCAGGCATGTGATCAGGGTCAGCACCAGCTATGAGCAAGTGCAGGCACGTGATCAGGGTAAGGACCAGCTATGAGCAAGTGCAGGCACGTGATCCGAGTCCGGACCAGCTATGAACAAGTGCAGGCACGTGAGCGGGGTCAGAGCAGCAGCTATGAGCAAGTTCAGGCACGTGATCAGGTTCAGAGCAGCAGCTATGAGCAAGTGCAGGCACGTGATCCGAGTCAGGGCCTTATGAGCAAGTGCAGGCACGTGATCAGGACCAGAGCACCAGCTATGAGCAAGTGCAGGCACGTGATCCGAGTCAGGGCCAGTTATGAGCAAGTGCAGGCACGTGATCAGGGCCAGACCACCAGCTATGAGCAAGTGCAGGCACGTGATCTGAGTCATGGCCAGTTATGAGCAAGTGCAACCACGCGATTAGGGTCAGCACCAGCTATGAATAATTGCAGGCATGCGATCAGGGTCAGAGCAGCAGCTATGAGCAAGTGCAGGCACGTGATTAGGGTCAGCACCAGCTATGAGCAAGTGCAGGTACGTGATCAGGGTAAGGACCAGCTATGAGCAAGTGCAGGCACGTGATCAAGGCCAGAGCAGCAGCTAAGAGCAAGTGCGGGCACGTGATCAGGGCCAGAGCAGCAGCTATGAGCAAGTGCAGGCATGTGATCAGTGCCAGAGCAGCAGCTATGAGCAAATGCGGGCAGGTGATCAGGGCCAGAGCAGCAGCTATGAGCAAGTGCAGGTGTGTGATCAAGGCCAGAGCAGCAGCTATGAGCAAGTGCGGGCACGTGATCAGGGCCAGAGCAACAGCTATGAACAAGTGCGGGCACATGATCAGTTTCAGAGCAGCAGCCATGAGCAAGTGCGGGCACGTGATCAGGGCCAGAGCAGCAGCTATGAGCAAGTGCGGGCACGTGATCAGGTTCAGAGCAGCAGCTATGAGCAAGTGTGGGCATGTGATCAGGGCCAGAGCAGCAGCTATAAGCAAGTCCAGGTGTGTGATTAGGGCCAGAGCAGCAGCTATGAGCAAGTGCGGGCATGTGATCAGGGCCAGCGCAGCAGCTATGAGCAAGTGCGGGCTCGTGATCAGGGCCAGAGCAGCAGCTATGAGCAAGTGCGGGCACGTGATCAGTTTCAGAGCAGCAGCTATGAGCAAGTGCGGGCACGTAATCAGGGCCAGAGCAGCAGCTATGAGCAAGTGCAGGCGTGTGATCAGGGCCAGAGCAGCAGCTATGAGCAAGTGCAAGCGTGTGATCAGGGCCAGCGCAGCAGCTATAAGCAAGTCCAGCTGTGTGATTAGGGCTAGAGCAGCAGCTATGAGCAAGTGCGGGCATGTGATCAGGGCCAGCGCAGCAGCTATGAGCAAGTGCGGGCACATGATCAGGGCCAGAGCAGCAGCTATGAGCAAGTGCAGGCGTGTGATCAAGGCCAGAGCAGCTGCTAAGAGCAAGTGCGGGCACGTGATCAGGGCCAGAGCAGCAGCTATGAGCAAGTGCGGGCAGATGATCAGTTTCAGAGCAGCAGCTATGAGCATGTGTGGGCATGTGATCAGGGCCAGAGCAGCAGCTATATGCAAGTCCAGCTGTGTGATTAGGGCTAGAGCAGCAGCTATGAGCAAGTGCGGGCATGTGATCAGGGCCAGCGCAGCAGCTATGAGCAAGTGCGGGCACGTGATCAGGGCCAGAGCAGCAGCTATGAGCAAGTGCAGGCGTGTGATCAGGGCCAGAGCAGCAGCTATGAGCAAGTGCAGGCGTGTGATCAGGGCCAGAGCAGCAACTATGAGCAAGTGTGGGCACGTGATCAGGGCCAGAGCAGCATCTATGAGCAAGTGCGGGCAGGTGATCAGTTTCAGAGCAGCAGCTATGAGCAAGTGTGGGCATGTGATCAGGGCCAGAGCAGCAGCTATAAGCAAGTCCAGGTGTGTGATTAGGGCCAGAGCAGCAGCTATGAGCAAGTGCGGGCATGTGATCAGGGCCAGCGCAGCAGCTATGAGCAAGTGTGGGCACGTGATCAGCGCCAGAGCAGCAGCTATGAGCAAGTGCAGGCGTGTGATCAAGGCCAGAGCAGCTGCTAAGAGCAAGTGCGGGCACGTGATCAGGGCCAGAGCAGCAGCTATGAGCAAGTGCGGGCACGTCATCAGGTTCAGAGCAGCAGCTATGAGAAAGTGCAGGCACGTGATCAGGTTCAGAGCAGCAGCTATGAGCAAGTGTGGGCATGTCATCAGGCTCAGAGCAGCAGCTATGAGCAATTGCAGGCATGTGATCCAAGTCAGGACCAGCTATGAGCAAGTGCAGGCACGTGGTCCGAGTCAGGGCCAGTTATGAGCAAGTGCAGGTACGTGATCCGAGTCAGGGCCAGTTATGAGCAAGTGCAGGTATGTGATCAGGGTCAGAGCAGCAGCTATGAGCAAGTGCAGGCACGTGATTAGGGTCAGCACCAGCTATGAGCAAGTGCAGGCACGTGATCCGAGTCAGGGCCAGTTATGAGCAAGTGCAGGCACGTGATCAGGACCAGAGCACCAGCTATGAGCAAGTGCAGGCACGTGATCCGAGTCAGGGCCAGTTATGAGCAAGTGCAGGCACGTGATCAGGGCCAGACCACCAGCTATGAGCAAGTGCAGGCACGTGATCTGAGTCAGGGCCAGTTATGAGCAAGTGCAACCACGCGATTAGGGTCAGCACCAGCTATGAATAAGTGCAGGCATGTGATCAGGGTCAGAGCAGCAGCTATGAGCAAGTGCAGGCACGTGATTAGGGTCAGCACCAGCTATGAGCAAGTGCAGGTACGTGATCAGGGTAAGGACCAGCTATGAGCAAGTGCAGGCACGTGATCCGAGTCAGGACCAGCTATGAACAAGTGCAGGCACGTGATCAGGGTCAGAGCAACAGCTATGAGCAAGTGCAGACATGTGATCCAAGTAAGGACCGGCTATGAGCAAGTGCAGGCACGTGAGCAGGGTCAGAGCAGCAGCCATGAGTAAGTGTAGGTTCGTGATCAGGGTCAGAGCACCAGCTATAAGCAAGTGCAGGCACATGAGCAGGGTCAGAGAAGCAGCTATGAGCAAGTGCTGGTGCGTGAGCAGGGTCAGAGCAGCAGCCATGAGCAAGTGCAGGCGCGTGAGCAGGGTCAGAGCAGCAGCTATGAGCAAGTGCAGGCGCATGATCAGTGTCAGAGCAGCAACTATGAGCAAGTGCAGGCACAGAGTAGCAGCTATGATCAAGTGCAGGCACGTGATCAGGCCCAGAGCAGCAGCTATGAGCAAGTGCAGGCACGTGATCAGGGCCAGAGCACCAGCTATAAGCAAGTGCAGGCACATGAGCAGGGTCAGAGAAGCAGCTATGAGCAAGTGCAGGTGCGTGATCAGGGCCAGAGCACCAGCTATGAGCAAGTGCAGGTGCGTGATCAGGGTCAGAGCACCAGCTATGAGCAAGTGCAGGTGCGTGAGCCGGGTCAGAGCAGCAGCCATGAGCAAGTGCAGGCGCGTGATCAGGGTCAGAGCACCAGCTATAAGCAAGTGCAGGCACGTGATCAGGGCCAGAGCAGCAGCTATGAGCAAGTGCAGGTGCGTGATCAGGGCCAGAGCAGCAGCTATGAGCAAGTGCAGGTTCGTGAGCAGGGTCAGAGCACCAGCTATAAGCAAGTGCAGGCACATGAGCAGGGTCAGAGAAGCAGCTATGAGCAAGTGCAGGTGCGTGAGCCGGGTCAGAGCAGCAGCCATGAGCAAGTGCAGGCGCGTGATCAGTGTCAGAGCAGCAACTATGAGCAAGTACAGGCACAGAGTAGCAGCTATGATCAAGTGCAGGCACGTGATCAGGCCCAGAGCAGCACCTATGAGCAAGTGCAGGCACGTGATCAGGGCCAGAGCACCAGCTATAAGCAAGTGCAGGCGCATGAGCAGGGTCAGAGAAGCAGCTATGAGCAAGTGCAGGTGTGTGATCAGGGTCATGCCACTTCCATTAGCTAGTTAGGTCTTACAGGATGCTGATTTGGGCGCTTCAGTTGTTTTAGTTGTTGGATTTTCAGACTCTTTCTTTCGCTTCAGACCCCACTGAAGGCCTCAGTAGTGATCCTTTTGGAAGCTATTACATGCGTTACAAAGTGGGTGACACCATCATAGTTGTGTCACTCATACCAGACAATGAGGCTCTGGAGTCATCGTCATCAATGAGTCCCCCTGGTTTTGCACTTTCTTGGGAATCTCCCATGTGACAATGAAGGTGGCCTGTCTTTCCTGCTTTATAGAATGACTCCCATTTTACTTGCATTTTACCGGAAGCAGAAGGTTATCACCCCGTCTCCAGAGAGAGATTACATGAGGGTCAGAGTCATGAGCATTCTTGGGAATTAGCAAGTGAAGGTGCGCGTCATCGGGTTAAGAACGGCCCTGTCCCTGAAACTGGCTGAGGCCAGAAAACCACAGGCACATCAGCATATTAAATATCCTGAGTCAGGGTGAGGACCCCGGGGGACACCACAGGAAAGCATCTGGGGGTTATGCCCCACTATCCTGCTCTTATCCTTCTGCTAACAGTACATCTACTGGGGTCCAAGAGTCGGCCTCTACTGCCCCCATGAAAGTGTCCGACCTGGAAGTAAGGAGCCGATATGTCATGTTATGTAATATTGATTTCTTTGATATGTAGTTCCTCCTTAATGTTTTCTGGCATACAAACCTATACCTTCAACCTAGCGTCTTTAAGGCACACACCATGAATATCCTGTGCCAATCCTTTCACACCGGTGCCACTTTTTAACTTCAGCAATAAAGGCAGGGAGAGAACATGAACCGCCGTGAACCGAATGGGCATCTCTAGGCAAGCATTTTGCTTTTAAAATTCTGGCACTTGTCAAATTATCTTGAGCAAACTTTGTCATTAATAAAATCTAAATGAATTTCAAATTGCTGGATTACATGACTGCCTAGGTGACATTTTGAAAGATAACAATTATGGTCCCTATTTGTATCACCAATTGAAATTTCCAACAGTCACCTGCTAGGTAGTACATGTTTTTAATATTGGGTTTCAAAACCAACTTGCCATTTATTTGTCAAATTAAAGCAGGGAGTGGTCTGATCCTTTTGGAGTTCCCGAAACAGTGTTTGACGTATGAAGGGTTTTCCATTGTTTAGACAGACTCTGGCAAGCACAGCATATGTCCATCCATTTATCTCAGTAGCGAAAAATGTGTGTTGACCCTTTCTTTAAATGTCGGTCAAATTGTGAATTTGTATGGCTGGACTTGTTCAGGAGAACTTTAGATGTTGTTGGTGTCTTCCTGGGACTGTAACTTCAAGATATCCCTTTCCAACATGGAAGACCACTTGTTGTTGGGCGGGAGATTCATTGTTAGGTGGTGGGATGAGGTCCTCTCCCCACTTTGTTCTCTTACTGAAATGACGGTGCTCTTTGGAACCTGATTGTTCTGAAAATGACTTTCAATTTGGTTGGGGTACCATTCAATCAAGTGACAAGTGCCATTCAGGCTAACATAATTGGCACTCCTCTTCAACTTGATGGGATGGTTTGTTTGGGTCTAGAGAACCTGGTTCACACAATCAGAGGGGGTACCCTCCGAAGGAAATCATTCCCCAGTAAACAGGGTATGGCCTCTGGAGCTACGAGGATTACTGGATGTTTTAAACGGTGCCTCCCAATTTTGATCCACAATCCAATTGAAGGAAATAAAATGTCCAGCTATATGTTTGAGATTTCCTAGAAGAGGGTTGAGAGGAATTGTCTGACTCTGCCCCCTTCCTAGGTTGAGTTGGTCATATCTTTGTTTTGAAATTAAGGTCCCCTGTGACCCTGTGCCTCCCATAGCTGATAAATCACATTGACCTTGGATCCAAACTGGATCCTTGAATCTACCTTCTTCAGACTCTGGTTAACAAAGAAAGTATTCGTTATTGGGCAGCTCTGCATGAATTGTCTTGATGTCATTTATTTCACAAACTTGACCTTAGCTCGCCACCATGTATGAGTTGGGTTGGGAACCTGACAAAATAAACATGCATTTGGAGATAAAATATGGGGTAGGTGTATCCCTCCTTTCCACAGACTCTTTTCTGTCTTCTCTTTTCAGGGGATAGTCTTTAGAATCCTTTAGGAAAGAGGGTACCTCTCATGTTTCTGGAGTTTTTTTGTTTATAGTTTCACTTTTATCAGAATGGCTTTCGTGTTTAGGTCAGTTCTCACTCTCTGTTGTGATGTCATCAGATTCAGGGTCTTCTATTTTATCCCACTTTTCTTTTGGTGGTATCACACCATCCCTGAAAGAGAAGCCTTTCTTTTCTGGTTCTTATAGGTCCTCCTCTCTCTCAATGGTGACTTTTTTCTTTGAATTTCACTATTTTTCTCTGCCCCTTTGATCCTAATTCCCAATGGAAAGAGTTGTTGCTTTGAGTTTCTTGTATTTCGTTGCTAGAATCCAGTGTCTTTTCATGGGTTGGAAAGGATGTTTTTTCAAAGGGTTGGCATCTCTTTTCCTCCATATCCCCGTATTCTTCTTCCTCTAGGACACTGTTACTCTTATCATTATCTCCCCGTGGCACCTGACCCGGACATTTTGGGAAACACTGGCAGTCCGAGGGTTCTGTTGGATACGCAACATCTGCCTGATGTTCTTAGCCAATTCCTTAACCTGTCACTCAAGTTGAGAGATATTTTCACGTCCTTGAAAGATGTAGGGAGATGTTTGTTACTACCCCTTTTGTTTCCCTGTAGATTAACTATCCCTACTGTCATGGTAACTTGGGAATTTCGGAACTATTGAAAATTACTGCTGTAAACTTCCTTTCTGTGTCTCCACTCCTGTTGATGTTGTGCTCATTTGTCTTGCAATCTAGGAGAAGACAAATTGCTTTGATACTTTGATTTGTAGGGGATGTTGGATTGATTTTCAGTGAGAAATGCTGGCTAGGATTCCCTGGGAGAACTGTTCCTTGGTTTTGATTCCCCCCAGGGGCTGGGAACTGTATCTGTAAACCGCAATGAACTTACAACCCTTGAACTGTGAACTTATATCTGTACTGGTGTCAGAAGGATCTGCATTTTTTAATGCTGGTTGTGCATCGCTTGATTGGGATTGGTCAGAGCGCCTCCTCTGTCAGTCATTCTGTTTGGTGTTAGGAGGAGTATTTTCTGATCCCCCTGACTCCAGAGCCAAAGCATGTACACTCTACACCTCTGCCATGTTTGCAATGGTATGTGTTGTAGAAGGCTTGGGAGATTTGGGGTAGTTTTTGTTTTCAGTAGGCTTTTGGACCTCAAAAGTCCTTGTAGCTGGATAAATCACCCATTCGAGACTTCACAAATCTTTGGAGTCCCTTACCAATTGGGTGACCATGTATTTTGGAATGGCATGAAAATAATGTGGCAATGAACTCCTTGTGTCGGTGTTTACCCACAATTCCTGTTATACAACTGTATACTCTCACTGGCATTTCTTTTATTATGTAATACATTTCATGATGTTTCTCTTGTCAGTGCACCATTCATTTTTCAAAGTACTCTTTTTGTTGGACTGCCTGTTTCAGGTCAGCCTCTATTTGTTCCAATGTGTCCTGCAGGCACAAATGTGCTTCTTTTACACTGGCTCGTTCTTGGAGAGACTAGACTCAAACCCTCATTTTCACTCGTCTGATTTCATGTTTGCACCAGTTGTTGTTTCTCATGAATAAGGGAACCATGCTCTTCTGCAAGCTCATCTCTCTGTTGTTTTGTGACATTTAAATTATAATTAATTTTATCACATTTGTTTTGGGACCCAACTTCTTTGAGAATTAATTTATTATTTTCTTGTTTCAGTTCCACAATATGTTGTTTCAGTGTCATAATTGTGTCTAACAGGATATTATTACAATACTATTGGTCATTATATTTTCGTTGTAGCTTTTTTTGGGCATCCATACGCTGATTATAAGTGTCCTGTAGACTCAGAAATGGCATCACCTGCTTCTGCAGCTCATCACGATATGTTTTGATTTCACCTTGCATTTGAGCAGTGCCGTTGTTTTCTTGCAATGCAGAAACCCGACTTTATTTCTGTGTTTCTTGCAACCTCAAAATATCTTCCAGTTTGTCATTACACAACTGCATGACGCTCAGCAGATCTTTAGAATTCTTTCTGGGCAACTTCTTGGCACTGTTTTATATGAGCCTCCTGTCTTGCTAACATGCCGTCCAACAATTGGAGGTGAAAATACAGGTCCACAGACAGACATATCAGTTTAAGGTTAGCTTCTTTGACTGCAAAAGTCATATATTGCCTCTGTAAAGACTAATGAAATGGGCCTTGTTCATCTCAAATATGTGAACACACAGGGGCCATTCTCTCCCCAATGTATGTCTTCCATATGCTAATATCTGTGGCTGTCCAATGCCCCTTCAAAAATAATTTTGAAAGCGTATGGCCTTGAACCACATCTATTGCTATGTCAGACTTCTCTCTGTTTCAAACTGTAGCAATCTACCTCCAACTTGTGTGCTAAACAAAATGCAGACTTGTTTTACTCCTATTTTACCATTGCCACTCAATCACTTACAACTCCAAATGCAAACCTCTCAGACTTCTGTGCACACTGTAGTGTCTCTTTATGCTTTGGTCTCAATACCATGTAATTCAAATGCAACAGGAGCTTCCACACGAATCTGTGAACTTGTCACAATTTGGGTAGATATGAGCAAGTGCAGGCGTGTGATCATGGCCAGAGCAGCAGCTATGAGCAAGTGCAGGCGTGTGATCAGGGCCAGAGCAGCAGCTATGAGCAAGTGTGGGCATGTGATCAGGGCCAGAGCAGCAGCTATAAGCAAGTCCAGCTGTGTGATTAGGGCCAGAGCAGCAGCTATGAGCAAGTGCGGGCATGTGATCAGGGCCAGCGCAGCAGCTATGAGCAAGTGCAGGCACGTGATCAGGGCCAGAGCAGCAGCTATGAGCAAGTGCAGGCGTGTGATCAGGGCCAGAGCAGCAGCTATGAGCAAGTGCAGGTGTGTGATCAGGGCCAGAGCAGCAGCTATGAGCAAGTGTGGGCACGTGATCAGGGCCAGAGCAGCATCTATGAGCAAGTGCGGGCAGGTGATCAGTTTCAGATCAGCAGCTATGAGTAAGTGTGGGCATGTGATCAGGGCCAGAGCAGCAGCTATAAGCAAGTCCAGGTGTGTGATTAGGGCCAGAGCAGCAGCTATGAGCAAGTGCTGGCATGTGATCAGGGCCAGAGCAGCAGCTATGAGCAAGTGCAGGCGTGTGATCAAGGCCAGAGCAGCTGCTAAGAGCAAGTGCGGGCACGTGATCAGGGCCAGAGCAGCAGCTATGAGCAAGTGCGGGCAGGTCATCAGGTTCAGAGCAGCAGCTATGAGAAAGTGCAGGCACGTGATCAGGTTCAGAGCAGCAGCTATGAGCAAGTGCGGGCACGTCATCAGGTTCAGAGCAGCAGCTATGAGCAATTGCAGGCATGTGATCCAAGTCAGGACCAGCTATGAGCAAGTGCAGGCACGTGGTCCGAGTCAGGGCCAGTTATGAGCAAGTGCAGGTACGTGATCCGAGTCAGGGCCAGTTATGAGCAAGTGCAGGTATGTGATCAGGGTCAGAGCAGCAGCTATGAGCAAGTGCAGGCACGTGATTAGGGTCAGCACCAGCTATGAGCAAGTGCAGGCACGTGATCAGGGTAAGGACCAGCTATGAGCAAGTGCAGGCACGTGAGCAGGGTCAGCACCAGCTATGAACAAGTGCAGGCATGTGATCAGGGTCAGCACCAGCTATGAGCAAGTGCAGGCACGTGATCAGGGTAAGGACCAGCTATGAGCAAGTGCAGGCACGTGATCCGAGTCCGGACCAGCTATGAACAAGTGCAGGCACGTGAGCGGGGTCAGAGCAGCAGCTATGAGCAAGTTCAGGCACGTGATCAGGTTCAGAGCAGCAGCTATGAGCAAGTGCAGGCACGTGATCCGAGTCAGGGCCTTATGAGCAAGTGCAGGCACGTGATCAGGACCAGAGCACCAGCTATGAGCAAGTGCAGGCACGTGATCCGAGTCAGGGCCAGTTATGAGCAAGTGCAGGCACGTGATCAGGGCCAGACCACCAGCTATGAGCAAGTGCAGGCACGTGATCTGAGTCATGGCCAGTTATGAGCAAGTGCAACCACGCGATTAGGGTCAGCACCAGCTATGAATAATTGCAGGCATGTGATCAGGGTCAGAGCAGCAGCTATGAGCAAGTGCAGGCACGTGATTAGGGTCAGCACCAGCTATGAGCAAGTGCAGGTACGTGATCAGGGTAAGGACCAGCTATGAGCAAGTGCAGGCACGTGATCAAGGCCAGAGCAGCAGCTAAGAGCAAGTGCGGGCACGTGATCAGGGCCAGAGCAGCAGCTATGAGCAAGTGCAGGCATGTGATCAGTGCCAGAGCAGCAGCTATGAGCAAATGCGGGCAGGTGATCAGGGCCAGAGCAGCAGCTATGAGCAAGTGCAGGTGTGTGATCAAGGCCAGAGCAGCAGCTATGAGCAAGTGCGGGCACGTGATCAGGGCCAGAGCAACAGCTATGAACAAGTGCGGGCACATGATCAGTTTCAGAGCAGCAGCCATGAGCAAGTGCGGGCACGTGATCAGGGCCAGAGCAGCAGCTATGAGCAAGTGCGGGCACGTGATCAGGTTCAGAGCAGCAGCTATGAGCAAGTGTGGGCATGTGATCAGGGCCAGAGCAGCAGCTATAAGCAAGTCCAGGTGTGTGATTAGGGCCAGAGCAGCAGCTATGAGCAAGTGCGGGCATGTGATCAGGGCCAGCGCAGCAGCTATGAGCAAGTGCGGGCTCGTGATCAGGGCCAGAGCAGCAGCTATGAGCAAGTGCGGGCACGTGATCAGTTTCAGAGCAGCAGCTATGAGCAAGTGCGGGCACGTAATCAGGGCCAGAGCAGCAGCTATGAGCAAGTGCAGGCGTGTGATCAGGGCCAGAGCAGCAGCTATGAGCAAGTGCAAGCGTGTGATCAGGGCCAGCGCAGCAGCTATAAGCAAGTCCAGCTGTGTGATTAGGGCTAGAGCAGCAGCTATGAGCAAGTGCGGGCATGTGATCAGGGCCAGCGCAGCAGCTATGAGCAAGTGCGGGCACATGATCAGGGCCAGAGCAGCAGCTATGAGCAAGTGCAGGCGTGTGATCAAGGCCAGAGCAGCTGCTAAGAGCAAGTGCGGGCACGTGATCAGGGCCAGAGCAGCAGCTATGAGCAAGTGCGGGCAGATGATCAGTTTCAGAGCAGCAGCTATGAGCATGTGTGGGCATGTGATCAGGGCCAGAGCAGCAGCTATATGCAAGTCCAGCTGTGTGATTAGGGCTAGAGCAGCAGCTATGAGCAAGTGCGGGCATGTGATCAGGGCCAGCGCAGCAGCTATGAGCAAGTGCGGGCACGTGATCAGGGCCAGAGCAGCAGCTATGAGCAAGTGCAGGCGTGTGATCAGGGCCAGAGCAGCAGCTATGAGCAAGTGCAGGCGTGTGATCAGGGCCAGAGCAGCAGCTATGAGCAAGTGTGGGCACGTGATCAGGGCCAGAGCAGCATCTATGAGCAAGTGCGGGCAGGTGATCAGTTTCAGAGCAGCAGCTATGAGCAAGTGTGGGCATGTGATCAGGGCCAGAGCAGCAGCTATAAGCAAGTCCAGGTGTGTGATTAGGGCCAGAGCAGCAGCTATGAGCAAGTGCGGGCATGTGATCAGGGCCAGCGCAGCAGCTATGAGCAAGTGTGGGCACGTGATCAGCGCCAGAGCAGCAGCTATGAGCAAGTGCAGGCGTGTGATCAAGGCCAGAGCAGCTGCTAAGAGCAAGTGCGGGCACGTGATCAGGGCCAGAGCAGCAGCTATGAGCAAGTGCGGGCACGTCATCAGGTTCAGAGCAGCAGCTATGAGAAAGTGCAGGCACGTGATCAGGTTCAGAGCAGCAGCTATGAGCAAGTGTGGGCATGTCATCAGGCTCAGAGCAGCAGCTATGAGCAATTGCAGGCATGTGATCCAAGTCAGGACCAGCTATGAGCAAGTGCAGGCACGTGGTCCGAGTCAGGGCCAGTTATGAGCAAGTGCAGGTACGTGATCCGAGTCAGGGCCAGTTATGAGCAAGTGCAGGTATGTGATCAGGGTCAGAGCAGCAGCTATGAGCAAGTGCAGGCACGTGATTAGGGTCAGCACCAGCTATGAGCAAGTGCAGGCACGTGATCCGAGTCAGGGCCAGTTATGAGCAAGTGCAGGCACGTGATCAGGACCAGAGCACCAGCTATGAGCAAGTGCAGGCACGTGATCCGAGTCAGGGCCAGTTATGAGCAAGTGCAGGCACGTGATCAGGGCCAGACCACCAGCTATGAGCAAGTGCAGGCACGTGATCTGAGTCAGGGCCAGTTATGAGCAAGTGCAACCACGCGATTAGGGTCAGCACCAGCTATGAATAAGTGCAGGCATGTGATCAGGGTCAGAGCAGCAGCTATGAGCAAGTGCAGGCACGTGATTAGGGTCAGCACCAGCTATGAGCAAGTGCAGGTACGTGATCAGGGTAAGGACCAGCTATGAGCAAGTGCAGGCACGTGATCCGAGTCAGGACCAGCTATGAACAAGTGCAGGCACGTGATCAGGGTCAGAGCAACAGCTATGAGCAAGTGCAGACATGTGATCCAAGTAAGGACCGGCTATGAGCAAGTGCAGGCACGTGAGCAGGGTCAGAGCAGCAGCCATGAGTAAGTGTAGGTTCGTGATCAGGGTCAGAGCACCAGCTATAAGCAAGTGCAGGCACATGAGCAGGGTCAGAGAAACAGCTATGAGCAAGTGCTGGTGCGTGAGCAGGGTCAGAGCAGCAGCCATGAGCAAGTGCAGGCGCGTGAGCAGGGTCAGAGCAGCAGCTATGAGCAAGTGCAGGCGCATGATCAGTGTCAGAGCAGCAACTATGAGCAAGTGCAGGCACAGAGTAGCAGCTATGATCAAGTGCAGGCACGTGATCAGGCCCAGAGCAGCAGCTATGAGCAAGTGCAGGCACGTGATCAGGGCCAGAGCACCAGCTATAAGCAAGTGCAGGCACATGAGCAGGGTCAGAGAAGCAGCTATGAGCAAGTGCAGGTGCGTGATCAGGGCCAGAGCACCAGCTATGAGCAAGTGCAGGTGCGTGATCAGGGTCAGAGCACCAGCTATGAGCAAGTGCAGGTGCGTGAGCCGGGTCAGAGCAGCAGCCATGAGCAAGTGCAGGCGCGTGATCAGGGTCAGAGCACCAGCTATAAGCAAGTGCAGGCACGTGATCAGGGCCAGAGCAGCAGCTATGAGCAAGTGCAGGTGCGTGATCAGGGCCAGAGCAGCAGCTATGAGCAAGTGCAGGTTCGTGAGCAGGGTCAGAGCACCAGCTATAAGCAAGTGCAGGCACATGAGCAGGGTCAGAGAAGCAGCTATGAGCAAGTGCAGGTGCGTGAGCCGGGTCAGAGCAGCAGCCATGAGCAAGTGCAGGCGCGTGATCAGTGTCAGAGCAGCAACTATGAGCAAGTACAGGCACAGAGTAGCAGCTATGATCAAGTGCAGGCACGTGATCAGGCCCAGAGCAGCAGCTATGAGCAAGTGCAGGCACGTGATCAGGGCCAGAGCACCAGCTATAAGCAAGTGCAGGCGCATGAGCAGGGTCAGAGAAGCAGCTATGAGCAAGTGCAGGTGTGTGATCAGGGTCATGCCACTTCCATTAGCTAGTTAGGTCTTACAGGATGCTGATTTGGGCGCTTCAGTTGTTTTAGTTGTTGGATTTTCAGACTCTTTCTTTCGCTTCAGACCCCACTGAAGGCCTCAGTAGTGATCCTTTTGGAAGCTATTACATGCGTTACAAAGTGGGTGACACCATCATAGTTGTGTCACTCATACCAGACAATGAGGCTCTGGAGTCATCGTCATCAATGAGTCCCCCTGGTTTTGCACTTTCTTGGGAATCTCCCATGTGACAATGAAGGTGGCCTGTCTTTCCTGCTTTATAGAATGACTCCCATTTTACTTGCATTTTACCGGAAGCAGAAGGTTATCACCCCGTCTCCAGAGAGAGATTACATGAGGGTCAGAGTCATGAGCATTCTTGGGAATTAGCAAGTGAAGGTGCGCGTCATCGGGTTAAGAACGGCCCTGTCCCTGAAACTGGCTGAGGCCAGAAAACCACAGGCACATCAGCATATTAAATATCCTGAGTCAGGGTGAGGACCCCGGGGGACACCACAGGAAAGCATCTGGGGGTTATGCCCCACTATCCTGCTCTTATCCTTCTGCTAACAGTACATCTACTGGGGTCCAAGAGTCGGCCTCTACTGCCCCCATGAAAGTGTCCGACCTGGAAGTAAGGAGCCGATATGTCATGTTATGTAATATTGATTTCTTTGATATGTAGTTCCTCCTTAATGTTTTCTGGCATACAAACCTATACCTTCAACCTAGCGTCTTTAAGGCACACACCATGAATATCCTGTGCCAATCCTTTCACACCGGTGCCACTTTTTAACTTCAGCAATAAAGGCAGGGAGAGAACATGAACCGCCGTGAACCGAATGGGCATCTCTAGGCAAGCATTTTGCTTTTAAAATTCTGGCACTTGTCAAATTATCTTGAGCAAACTTTGTCATTAATAAAATCTAAATGAATTTCAAATTGCTGGATTACATGACTGCCTAGGTGACATTTTGAAAGATAACAATTATGGTCCCTATTTGTATCACCAATTGAAATTTCCAACAGTCACCTGCTAGGTAGTACATGTTTTTAATATTGGGTTTCAAAACCAACTTGCCATTTATTTGTCAAATTAAAGCAGGGAGTGGTCTGATCCTTTTGGAGTTCCCGAAACAGTGTTTGACGTATGAAGGGTTTTCCATTGTTTAGACAGACTCTGGCAAGCACAGCATATGTCCATCCATTTATCTCAGTAGCGAAAAATGTGTGTTGACCCTTTCTTTAAATGTCGGTCAAATTGTGAATTTGTATGGCTGGACTTGTTCAGGAGAACTTTAGATGTTGTTGGTGTCTTCCTGGGACTGTAACTTCAAGATATCCCTTTCCAACATGGAAGACCACTTGTTGTTGGGAGGGAGATTCATTGTTAGGTGGTGGGATGAGGTCCTCTCCCCACTTTGTTCTCTTACTGAAATGACGGTGCTCTTTGGAACCTGATTGTTCTGAAAATGACTTTCAATTTGGTTGGGGTACCATTCAATCAAGTGACAAGTGCCATTCAGGCTAACATAATTGGCACTCCTCTTCAACTTGATGGGATGGTTTGTTTGGGTCTAGAGAACCTGGTTCACACAATCAGAGGGGGTACCCTCCGAAGGAAATCATTCCCCAGTAAACAGGGTATGGCCTCTGGAGCTACGAGGATTACTGGATGTTTTAAACGGTGCCTCCCAATTTTGATCCACAATCCAATTGAAGGAAATAAAATGTCCAGCTATATGTTTGAGATTTCCTAGAAGAGGGTTGAGAGGAATTGTCTGACTCTGCCCCCTTCCTAGGTTGAGTTGGTCATATCTTTGTTTTGAAATTAAGGTCCCCTGTGACCCTGTGCCTCCCATAGCTGATAAATCACATTGACCTTGGATCCAAACTGGATCCTTGAATCTACCTTCTTCAGACTCTGGTTAACAAAGAAAGTATTCGTTATTGGGCAGCTCTGCATGAATTGTCTTGATGTCATTTATTTCACAAACTTGACCTTAGCTCGCCACCATGTATGAGTTGGGTTGGGAACCTGACAAAATAAACATGCATTTGGAGATAAAATATGGGGTAGGTGTATCCCTCCTTTCCACAGACTCTTTTCTGTCTTCTCTTTTCAGGGGATAGTCTTTAGAATCCTTTAGGAAAGAGGGTACCTCTCATGTTTCTGGAGTTTTTTTGTTTATAGTTTCACTTTTATCAGAATGGCTTTCGTGTTTAGGTCAGTTCTCACTCTCTGTTGTGATGTCATCAGATTCAGGGTCTTCTATTTTATCCCACTTTTCTTTTGGTGGTATCACACCATCCCTGAAAGAGAAGCCTTTCTTTTCTGGTTCTTATAGGTCCTCCTCTCTCTCAATGGTGACTTTTTTCTTTGAATTTCACTATTTTTCTCTGCCCCTTTGATCCTAATTCCCAATGGAAAGAGTTGTTGCTTTGAGTTTCTTGTATTTCGTTGCTAGAATCCAGTGTCTTTTCATGGGTTGGAAAGGATGTTTTTTCAAAGGGTTGGCATCTCTTTTCCTCCATATCCCCGTATTCTTCTTCCTCTAGGACACTGTTACTCTTATCATTATCTCCCCGTGGCACCTGACCCGGACATTTTGGGAAACACTGGCAGTCCGAGGGTTCTGTTGGATACGCAACATCTGCCTGATGTTCTTAGCCAATTCCTTAACCTGTCACTCAAGTTGAGAGATATTTTCACGTCCTTGAAAGATGTAGGGAGATGTTTGTTACTACCCCTTTTGTTTCCCTGTAGATTAACTATCCCTACTGTCATGGTAACTTGGGAATTTCGGAACTATTGAAAATTACTGCTGTAAACTTCCTTTCTGTGTCTCCACTCCTGTTGATGTTGTGCTCATTTGTCTTGCAATCTAGGAGAAGACAAATTGCTTTGATACTTTGATTTGTAGGGGATGTTGGATTGATTTTCAGTGAGAAATGCTGGCTAGGATTCCCTGGGAGAACTGTTCCTTGGTTTTGATTCCCCCCAGGGGCTGGGAACTGTATCTGTAAACCGCAATGAACTTACAACCCTTGAACTGTGAACTTATATCTGTACTGGTGTCAGAAGGATCTGCATTTTTTAATGCTGGTTGTGCATCGCTTGATTGGGATTGGTCAGAGCGCCTCCTCTGTCAGTCATTCTGTTTGGTGTTAGGAGGAGTATTTTCTGATCCCCCTGACTCCAGAGCCAAAGCATGTACACTCTACACCTCTGCCATGTTTGCAATGGTATGTGTTGTAGAAGGCTTGGGAGATTTGGGGTAGTTTTTGTTTTCAGTAGGCTTTTGGACCTCAAAAGTCCTTGTAGCTGGATAAATCACCCATTCGAGACTTCACAAATCTTTGGAGTCCCTTACCAATTGGGTGACCATGTATTTTGGAATGGCATGAAAATAATGTGGCAATGAACTCCTTGTGTCGGTGTTTACCCACAATTCCTGTTATACAACTGTATACTCTCACTGGCATTTCTTTTATTATGTAATACATTTCATGATGTTTCTCTTGTCAGTGCACCATTCATTTTTCAAAGTACTCTTTTTGTTGGACTGCCTGTTTCAGGTCAGCCTCTATTTGTTCCAATGTGTCCTGCAGGCACAAATGTGCTTCTTTTACACTGGCTCGTTCTTGGAGAGACTAGACTCAAACCCTCATTTTCACTCGTCTGATTTCATGTTTGCACCAGTTGTTGTTTCTCATGAATAAGGGAACCATGCTCTTCTGCAAGCTCATCTCTCTGTTGTTTTGTGACATTTAAATTATAATTAATTTTATCACATTTGTTTTGGGACCCAACTTCTTTGAGAATTAATTTATTATTTTCTTGTTTCAGTTCCACAATATGTTGTTTCAGTGTCATAATTGTGTCTAACAGGATATTATTACAATACTATTGGTCATTATATTTTCGTTGTAGCTTTTTTTGGGCATCCATACGCTGATTATAAGTGTCCTGTAGACTCAGAAATGGCATCACCTGCTTCTGCAGCTCATCACGATATGTTTTGATTTCACCTTGCATTTGAGCAGTGCCGTTGTTTTCTTGCAATGCAGAAACCCGACTTTATTTCTGTGTTTCTTGCAACCTCAAAATATCTTCCAGTTTGTCATTACACAACTGCATGACGCTCAGCAGATCTTTAGAATTCTTTCTGGGCAACTTCTTGGCACTGTTTTATATGAGCCTCCTGTCTTGCTAACATGCCGTCCAACAATTGGAGGTGAAAATACAGGTCCACAGACAGACATATCAGTTTAAGGTTAGCTTCTTTGACTGCAAAAGTCATATATTGCCTCTGTAAAGACTAATGAAATGGGCCTTGTTCATCTCAAATATGTGAACACACAGGGGCCATTCTCTCCCCAATGTATGTCTTCCATATGCTAATATCTGTGGCTGTCCAATGCCCCTTCAAAAATAATTTTGAAAGCGTATGGCCTTGAACCACATCTATTGCTATGTCAGACTTCTCTCTGTTTCAAACTGTAGCAATCTACCTCCAACTTGTGTGCTAAACAAAATGCAGACTTGTTTTACTCCTATTTTACCATTGCCACTCAATCACTTACAACTCCAAATGCAAACCTCTCAGACTTCTGTGCACACTGTAGTGTCTCTTTATGCTTTGGTCTCAATACCATGTAATTCAAATGCAACAGGAGCTTCCACACGAATCTGTGAACTTGTCACAATTTGGGTAGAATCAGATGTACGCCGCAATGACTCGTCTTATCCCAGAAACCATATACCGGAGGTACCTCCAGTTTTGTAGGAAGTTTTAATCAGTTGACATCGAGTTCAAAGGATTTTCCACACACCCCAGATCAGACAGGCACAATTTCGTCTATGTATTAAAGTTCTTGCACTTTGATTATGACTGTAAGATTTTGATTATTGTACTATTGTGTATGTACGGTTTGTAGCTGTTGCATACAGTAGTGTTTTTTAATAGGTTTCTAAACTTGGAATGAAATGTTTTCATCTTCATTGTGTTCATTACCAGCTTTCATGGCATTTTCTGCCGAAATAAAGTAATTTAAAAAAAGTTATTTTTATGAACATGGGTCCCATAATTGAACAGTATTGATTCGTTAGAGCCTACCTTGCTCCCATTGGGACAAGAAACACACAGGGTTGTAAAGAAGTTCTACTTATTAATACAATAGAAATATCGAATCAATTTAAATACACATAAATTATGCATCTATTGGGATTCTCACAGCAGTGATCAAAATGGTATTATTTTGAATTTGAACTTTTAAAACACACACATCACTATGTGAACATTTTAATTATCCCCAGTGCGCATCCCCCATGCATAGAGTGGTGAGCGAGGGTTTGGGATAAAATTCTATTTGATATAAAATCAGATTAAATCAGAACCTCCCTGCCTAATTTCTCTACGTCTTATTCATTGTGATTGAACATCCCCGACAACTCAATGAATCTCTCAGAAATTCAAACAACGTCTTGTAAAATTAAATTGCAAAACAAGGTACTTAACATTTTCATATGCGGATCTCTTAAACAGTGAACGTGTATGTTTTCTTAACAACCTTCAGTGGTGTTTCTATTTCATTACCATGTGAAAGTGCTAATTTTTCATCTTCAATTGGCAACTTAAAGGAGGAAAAAAGGTTGAATTAATAACCTTTCCCCCATGTTCTTGAGTTGATCACTATCAGTAACAAAGCCCTGCTTGTTTTTTTCTAGGCATGCACACAGTGAGACATCATTTACTCTTCCCTGCTTGCACAATGCACAAAAAAGGAATTATGTGATCTGACAGACCATAGGCACTATTTAATCAAATCTTTAATTCCAGAAAAAACATACGCGTTTGAAATGTTGGCTTATTTCCCAGGGTGTATAGTCAATTTCTAAACCCCCTTCCTCAGTACTTACAAACGACAGTGGCTCAGATTGAATCCATTCTTCTTTAATGTATTGCTTCCCTCAGGAATATTTCCTTTACATCACACTTACCTCTGAGTTATGGTGCCTGTCCCAGAGACAGTTGGGAACCCTCCTACGGACTAGTTCAATTCTCCCCTTCTCTGCATCAGTCAGCAAGATGGGGTCAGCATCCCTCCGTTGCGTGGCCTCACCCTCTCTGTATTGGGACCTGTCTGCTCTCGCTTCCACTGAAGAAGGCCTGGAATTTAACTTCAGGTAGGTTTCTCTTACAGTGCTCTCCTGGTAAACAATACAATGGGGCGACAGAGGAGGGCAATCTATTCCATGCTCCTTTCTGCTGTTACCAGTTCTACATTCTCAGGTCCCATGTTTGTCTTTAAACTTGCAGTTTTCTCTGCATCTTTGTTCGGGATAGATTTCCTTGCAACACATACTGTTGTGTCCTTATATTTTCAAAATGGGTTACCAAGTTGTCAAACGTTTGCTGTTTGAAATACAAGCAATTGTTACACTTGTCCTCCGTACTCCTCACCGGTCTTATCCATGGAATTGTACTGTTGTTTTCCATGGAATTGGGCCTCCTCAACATCTCCAGGCCCAGGTACTATCAGCCAAATCTTTAAGCACAGTTTCTTGTATCATGTTAGCAGCTGATGTGGAAAGCACAGCTTCTCTCGTCAGGTTAGCAGCTGATGTGGAAAGCACAGCTTCTCTCATCATGTTAGCATGTTCGAGTCTTGATGGTCGTGCAGATTAGTACTACCTCCGTCCCCAAGCACCACACGGACAGAAGTAAAGAAACACTACCCGTGCGGCACTTGAGGTCACAGGTGAAGAATGCCGTCGATCAGGAACCAGAAACGCCAAAGGACCCCTTGACCACTGTAAGGCAATGGAGGGTTAATCAAAACAGGGAATGAACAACAATGCCATGTGATAGAAGATCAGAAAGGGGCTTACCCAAAAGTGAGGGAGATGGCGGCCTGTGAGATATGGAGGAGTAGTGGGGGTACAGCATACACTGGTCGGTTGTTTCTCTGACAGTACTCGAGAAGATGGAAACACCTGAGACAAATACGTAGGGCAATCCGTGAGCAGTCCAGAAAGGCAGTTCTGAGGTCGAGGGCCAAAAAGGTAACCATAAAGTTCAGTATTCAGTACAAAAGGATATCCGTGGGCAGTCCAGTGAACAAATCCGGGTCAAGAAACCAGTAGGAGGAAATGCAAACCAGCAGGTTGACAATCCAGGGATGATTTCCAGCAAGGCAGACAAAGCAACGTGATATCAGGGGCAGAGATGAGGCAATCCGTGAAACGTTCCGTGGTCGAGCAATCGTAGTATTCAAAAAGTATCCAAAAACGCCAAAGCAGTCCGTGAAGGAAGGAGCTGTGAAGCGGTGCTTCCGTGTTTCTCTGCTTCCTTTAACTGTGTGGATGGTCATCTGATTCACATCACGGGGGGACGTGAGGGTCCGTGTCACATGACCCGTGATGATGACGAAGGCCGTTGTGGATGCCTCGTCACGTGACGCGCGGTCCTGTGTGTGCCCAAGCGGCACCGCCAGTCGTGCGAGAATCTCCATGGGAGGTGCCAGTGAAGAAAGGGGCGAAGAGCCCTCGGGCCGTAATGAACGGGTCTCCTTTGTTTGGCGGGATATCGCCGCCGTTCGTGTGCAGGGACACGAAAGTCACGTGAGCTCTGATGGTGGTGAATGACAGGTGGGTGATGATGACGAACGTTGGGAGACATGACATAGCAGCTGATATGGAAAGCACAGCTTCTCTCGTCATGTTAGCCGCTGATCTCTCGTCATGTTAGCAGCTGATGTGAAAGCACAGCTTCACTTGTCATGTTAGCAGCTGATGTGGAAAGCACAGATTTGCTTGTCATTTTAGCAGCTGATGTGGAAAGCACAGATTTGCTTGTCATGTTAGCAGCTGATGTGGAAAGCACAGCTTTGCTTGTCATGTTAGCAGCTGATGTGGAAAGCACAGCTTCACTTGTCATGTTAGCAGCTGATGTGGAAAGCACAGCTTCTCTTGTCATGTGAGCAGCTGACGTGCAAAGCACAGCTTTACTTGTCATGTTAGCAGCTGACGTGCAAAGCACAGCTTCGCTTGTCATGTTAGCAGCTGATGTGGAAAGCACAGCTTCTCTTGTCATGTTAGCAGCTGACGTGGAAAGCACAGCTTTGCTTGTCATGTTAGCAGCTGATATGGAAAGCACAGCTTCTCGTATCATGTTAGCAGCTGATGTGGAAAGCACAGTTTCGTTTGTCATGTTAGCAGCTGATGTGGAAAGCACAGCTTCTCGTATCATGTTAGCAGCTGATGTGGAAAGCACAGATTCTCTTGTCATGTTAGCAGCTCATGTGGAAAGCACAGCTTCTCTCATCATGTTACCAGCTGATGTGGAAAGCACAGCTTCTCTTGTCATGTTAGCAGCTGATGTGGAAAGCACAGCTTCTCTTGTCATGTTAGCAGCTGACACGGAAAGCATAGCTTCTCGTATCATGTTAGCAGCTGATGTGGAAAGCACAGCTTCTCTTGTCATGTTAACAGCTGACGTGGAAAGCACAGCTTCTCTTGTCATGTTAGCAGCTCATGTTCAAAGCACAGATTCTCTCATCATGTTAGCAGCTGATGTGGAAAGCACAGCTTTGCTTATCATGTTAGCAGCTGATGTGTAAAGCACAGCTTCTTTTGTCATGTTAGCAGCTGAAGTGGAAAGTACAGCTTCGCTTGTCATGTTAGCAGCTGATGTGGAAAGCACAGCTTCTCTTATCATGTTAGCAGCTGACACGGAAAGCACAGCTTCTCGTATCATGTTAGCAGCTGAAGTGTAAAGCACATCTTTGCTTGTCATGTTAGCAGCTGATGTGAAAATCACAGCTACTTGTGTCATGTTAGCAGCTGATGTGGAAAGCACAGCTTCTCGTATCATGTTAGCAACTGTTGTGGAAAGCACAGCTTCTCTTGTCATGTTAGCAGCTGACGTGCAAATCACAGCTTCTCTTGTCATGTTAGCAGCTGATGTGGAAAGCACAGCTTTGCTTGTTATGTTAGCAGCTGATGTGGAAAGCACAGCTTCTCTTGTCATGTTAGCAACTGACGTGCAAAGCACAGCTTCTCTTGTCATGTTAGCAGCTGACGTGGAAAGCACAGCTTCTCTTGTCATGTTAGCAGCTGATGTGGAAAGCACAACTTCTCTCGTCATGTTAGCAGCTGATGTGGAAAGCACAGCTTCTCTTGTCATGTTAGCAGCTGATGTGGAAAGCACAGCTTCGCTTATCATGTTGGCAGCTGATGTGGAAAGCACAGCTTCTCTTGTCAAGTAAGCAGCTCATGTGGAAAGCACAGCTTCTCTTGTCATGTTAGCAGCTCATGTGGAAAGCACAGCTTCTCTCGTTATGTTAGCAACTGATGTGGAAAGCACAGCTTTGCTTGTCATGTTAGCAGCTGGTGTGTAAAGCACAGCTTCTCGTATCATGTTATCGCTTGTCATGTTAGCAGCTGATATGGAAAGCAAAGCTTCTCGTATCATGTTAGCAGCTGGTGTGGCAAGCACAGCTTCTCTTGTCATGTTAGCAGCTGACGTGGAAAGCACAGCTTCTCTTGTCATGTTAGCAGCTGATGTGGAAAGCACAGCTTCTCTTGTCATGTTAGCAGCTGACACGGAAAGCATAGCTTCTCGTATCATGTTAGCAGCTGATGTGGAAAGCACAGCTTCTCTTGTCATGTTAGCAGCTGACGAGGAAAGCACAGCTTCTCTTGTCATGTTAGCAGCTCATGTTCAAAGCACAGCTTCTCTCGTCATGTTAGCAGCTGATGTGGAAAGCACAGCTTCTCGTATCATGTTAGCAGCTGATGTGGAAAGCACAGCTTCTCTTGTCATGTTAGCAGCTGATGTGGAAAGCACAGCTTCTCTTGTCATGTTAGCAGCTGACACGGAAAGCATAGCTTCTCGTATCATGTTAGCAGCTGATGTGGAAAGCACAGCTTCTCTTGTCATGTTAACAGCTGACGTGGAAAGCACAGCTTCTCTTGTCATGTTAGCAGCTCATGTTCAAAGCACAGATTCTCTCATCATGTTAGCAGCTGATGTGGAAAGCACAGCTTTGCTTATCATGTTAGCAGCTGATGTGTAAAGCACAGCTTCTTTTGTCATGTTAGCAGCTGAAGTGGAAAGTACAGCTTCGCTTGTCATGTTAGCAGCTGATGTGGAAAGCACAGCTTCTCTTGTCATGTTAGCAGCTGACACGGAAAGCACAGCTTCTCGTATCATGTTAGCAGCTGAAGTGTAAAGCACATCTTTGCTTGTCATGTTAGCAGCTGATGTGAAAATCACAGCTACTTGTGTCATGTTAACAGCTGATGTGGAAAGCACAGCTTCTCGTATCATGTTAGCAACTGATGTGGAAAGCACAGATTTGCCTGTCATGTTAGCAGCTGGTGTGGAAAGCACAGCTTCTCTTGTCATGTTAGCAGCTGACGTGCAAATCACAGCTTCTCTTGTCATGTTAGCAGCTGATGTGGAAAGCACAGCTTTGCTTGTTATGTTAGCAGCTGATGTGGAAAGCACAGCTTCTCTTGTCATGTTAGCAACTGACGTGCAAAGCACAGCTTCTCTTGTCATGTTAGCAGCTGACGTGGAAAGCACAGATTCTCTTGTCATGTTAGCAGCTGATGTGGAAAGCACAACTTCTCTCGTCATGTTAGCAGCTGATGTGGAAAGCACAGCTTCTCTTGTCAAGTTAGCAGCTCATGTGGAAAGCACAGCTTCTCTTGTCATGTTAGCAGCTCATGTGGAAAGCACAGCTTCTCTCGTTATGTTAGCAACTGATGTGGAAAGCACAGCTTTGCTTGTCATGTTAGCAGCTGGTGTGGAAAGCACAGCTTCTCGTATCATGTTATCAGCTGATGTGGAAAGCACAGCTTCGCTTGTCATGTTAGCAGCTGATATGGAAAGCAAAGCTTCTCGTATCATGTTAGCAGCTGGTGTGGCAAGCACAGCTTCTCTTGTCATGTTAGCAGCTGACGTGGAAAGCACAGCTTCTCTTGTCATGTTAGCAGCTGATGTGGAAAGCACAGCTTCTCTTGTCATGTTAGCAGCTGACACGGAAAGCATAGCTTCTCGTATCATGTTAGCAGCTGATGTGGAAAGCACAGCTTCTCTTGTCATGTTAGCAGCTGACGAGGAAAGCACAGCTTCTCTTGTCATGTTAGCAGCTCATGTTCAAAGCACAGCTTCTCTCGTCATGTTAGCAGCTGATGTGGAAAGCACAGCTTCTCGTATCATGTTAGCAGCTGATGTGGAAAGCTGAGCTTTGCTTGTCATGTTAGCAGCTGATGTGGAAAGCACAGCTTCTCGTATCATGTTAGCAGGTGATGTGGAAAGCACAGATTCTCTTGTCATGTTAGCAGCTCATGTGGAAAGCACAACTTCTCTCGTCATGTTAGCAGCTGATGTGGAAAGCACAGCTTCTCTTATCATGCTAGCAGCTGACGTGGAAAGCACAGCTTCTCTTGTCATGTTAGCAGCTGACACGGAAAGCATAGCTTCTCGTATCATGTTAGCAGCGGATGTGGAAAGTACAGCTTCTCTTGTCATGTTAGCAGCTCATGTTCAAAGCACAGCTTCTCTCATCATGTTAGCAGCTGATGTGGAAAGCACAGCTTCGCTTACCATGTTAGCAGCTGATGTGTAAAGCACAGCTTCTTTTGTCATGTTAGCAGCTGACGTGGAAAGCACAGCTTCGCTTGTCATGTTGGCAGCTGATGTGGAAAGCAAAGCTTCTCTTGTCATGTTAGCAGCTGACACGGAAAGCACAGCTACTCTTGTCATGTTAGCAGCTGATGTGGAAAGCACAGCTTCTAGTATCATGTTAGCAGCTGATGTGGAAAGCACAGCTTCTCTTGTCATGTTAGCAGCTGATGTGGAAAGCACAGCTCCGCTTATCATGTTAGCAGCTGATGTGGAAAGCACAGCTTCGCTTGTCATGTTAGCAGCTGACGTGGAAAGCACAGCTTCGCTTGTCATGTTAGCCGCTGACATGGAAAGCATAGCTTTGCTTGTCATGTTAGAAGCTGACGTGGAAAGCACAGCTTCTCTTGTCATGTTAGCAGCTGATGTGGAAAGCACAGCTTCTCTTATCATGTTAGCAGCTGACGTGGAAAGCACAGCGTCTCTTGCCATGTTAGCAGCTGACGTGGAAAGCACAGCTTCTCTTATCATGTTAGCAGCTGACGTGAAAAGCACAGCTTCTCTTATCATGTTAGCAGCTGATGTGGAAAGCACAGCTTCTCTCGTCATGTTAGCAGCTGATGTGGAAAGCACAGCTTTGCTTGTCATGTTAGCAGCTGATGTGGAAAGCACAGCGTCTCTAGTCATGTTAGCAGCTGATGTGGAAAGCACAGCTTCGCTTGTCATGTTAGCAGCTGACGTGGAAAGCACAGCTTTGCTTGTCATGTTAGCAGATGATGTGGAAAGCACAGCTTCTCTTGTCATGTTAGCAGCTGATGTAGAAAGCACAGCTTCGCTTGTCATGTTAGCAGCTACCGTGGAAAGCACAGCTTTGCTTGTCATGTTAGCAGCTGACGTGGAAAGCACAGCTTTGCTTGTCATGTTAGAAGCTCACGTGGAAAGCACAGCTTCGCTTGTCATGTTAGCAGCTGATGTGGAAAGCACAGCTTCTCTTGTCATGTTAGCAGCTGATGTGGAAAGCACAGCTTCTCTTATCATGTTAGCAGCTGACGTGGAAAGCACAGCTTCTCTTATCATGTTAGCAGCTGATGTGGAAAGCACAGCTTCTCTCGTCATGTTAGCAACTGATGTGGAAAGCACAGCTTTGCTTGTCATGTTAGCAGCTGAGGTGGAAAGCACAGCTTCTCTCGTCATGTTAGCAGCTGATGTGGAAAGCACAGCTTTGCTTGTCATGTTAGCAGCTGACGTGGAAAGCACAGCGTCTCTAGTCATGTTTGCAGCTGATGTGGAAAGCACAGCTTTGCTTGTCATGTTAGCAGCTGACGTGGAAAGCACAGCTTCGCTTGTCATGTTAGCAGCTGACGTGGAAAGCACAGCTTCTCTTATCATGTTAGCAGCTGATGTAGAAAGCACAGCTTCGCTTGTCATGTTAGCAGCTGATGTGGAAAGCACAGATTCTCTTGTCATGTTAGCAGCTGACGTGGAAAGCATAGCTTCTCTTATCATGTTAGCAGCTGACGCGGAAAGCACAGCTTCTCTTATCATGTTAGCAGCTGACGTGGAAAGCACAGCTTCTCTCGTCATGTTAGCGGCTGATGTGGAAAGCACAGCTTCTTTTGTCATGTTAGCAGCTGATGTGGAAAGCACAGCTTCTCTTGTCATGTTAGCAGCTGATGTGGAAAGCAGAGCTTCGCTTGTCATGTTAGCAACTGACGTGGAAAGCACAGCTTCGCTTGTCATGTTAGCAGCTGATGTGGAAAGCTCAGCTTCTTTTGTCTTCTTAGCCGCTGATGTGGAAAGCACAGCTTCTCTTATCATGTTAGCAGCTGACATGGAAAGCACAGCTTCTCTTGTCATGTTAGCAGCTGATGTGGAAAGCACAGCTTCTCTTGTCTTGTTAGCAGCTGACGTGGAAAGCACAGCTTCTCTAGTCATGTTAGCAGCTGACGTGGAAAGCACAGCTTCTCTTATCATGTCAGCAGCTGACGTGGAAAGCACAGCTTCTCTCGTCATGTTAGCAGCTGATGTGGAAAGCACAGCTTCTTTTGTCATGTTAGCAGCTGATGTGGGAAGCACAGCTTCTCTTGTCATTTTAGCAGCTGATGTGGAAAGCACAGCTTCGCTTGTCATGTTAGCAGCTGACGTGGAAAGCACAGCTTATCTTGTCTTGTTAGCAGCTGACGTGGAAAGCACAGCTTCTCTAGTCATGTTAGCAGCTGACGTGGAAAGCACAGCTTCTCTTGTCATGTTAGCAGCTGACGTGGAAAGCACAGCTTCTCTTGTCATGTTAGCAGCTGATGTGGAAAGCAGAGCTTCGCTTGTCATGTTAGCAACTGACGTGGAAAGCACAGCTTCGCTTGTCATGTTAGCAGCTGATGTGGAAAGCTCAGCTTCTTTTGTCTTCTTAGCCGCTGATGTGGAAAGCACAGCTTCTCTTATCATGTTAGCAGCTGACATGGAAAGCACAGCTTCTCTTGTCATGTTAGCAGCTGATGTGGAAAGCACAGCTTCTCTTGTCTTGTTAGCAGCTGACGTGGAAAGCACAGCTTCTCTAGTCATGTTAGCAGCTGACGTGGAAAGCACAGCTTCTCTTATCATGTCAGCAGCTGACGTGGAAAGCACAGCTTCTCTCGTCATGTTAGCAGCTGATGTGGAAAGCACAGCTTCTTTTGTCATGTTAGCAGCTGATGTGGGAAGCACAGCTTCTCTTGTCATTTTAGCAGCTGATGTGGAAAGCACAGCTTCGCTTGTCATGTTAGCAGCTGACGTGGAAAGCACAGCTTATCTTGTCTTGTTAGCAGCTGACGTGGAAAGCACAGCTTCTCTAGTCATGTTAGCAGCTGACGTGGAAAGCACAGCTTCTCTTGTCATGTTAGCAGCTGACGTGGAAAGCACAGCTTCTCTAGTTATGTTAGCAGCTGATGTGGATTTGATGCCCTCAGCCTTAAGGACAGACCCATTAGTATAGTCATTCCGCAAAGGCCTCAAATCTAGGCTGTTCACCCAAGTCTTCCCTTAACTTAAGGTGGCGGTCTATCAGATAGCCCACAGCTGTTACTGTATGTATCCTCCGTATCCCAGCTCGTAAGCACGTGACTCACCCACCGGCTGCTGGTAACCATTGTACCTATTGTAAGCAATGTAACTAACCTCTGTGTCACTTGACCTGTAACTAACGAAAGATAACAATGTAATCTGTAACCTGCTACCTATCCTACCTTCATATGAAATGACTGTAACTTATGTAGTTATAAGCACCTACTGTAACCAAATTCTTAAGCTAAAAGTGCATAGATGCTTACAGGTTACGTGCGCTCTATAAATGACAAAATAAATAAATAAGAGTTTTCAGAAGATCCACTTCAAGCATAAACCTCTTCATTGGGCATCCAAGTACTGGGAGTCAGGGGTTGTCTCAACCGGCCTCACAGTACAGCAGCTTGGTACTTTTGACTCCTTCTTCTCCTGAAGACACTTGCTCTACTTCTGCCTCTTCTCCTAAGTGCTCATTGGTCGGCAGCGACCCGTTTGTTTTGATTGTTTTCTTTTAATTTTGGGAGTTGGTGTTCAGCGGTTTTTCCCATCAAGCATTGCTTTCTGGTCAACGCCACATGGGAAGGGTGGATCAGGTGATATGAACTAGTTTGCTCAACTTCAATATTGTCAGTTACTTTGTGTGGAAGCGATTTTAACACAGTTGTTGAAGTGAGTGGGAGAGGTTGGGAGCGGCCCTCCTCTACTTTTTAAAATTACATTTTACCGTTCCCATACTTTTAATTTAAAAAGAAACCGTTCCAAAATGTTTAAAATGAAAGTGTAGGAAGAAGTTGAAACTTGTACGTTCGGTGAAACAGAAGGTGCATGTGTTTGGGGGTTTGTATTGTGCTTGGGAGGGGGCGTGGTGATGGGGTCTGTAGGGAGCGGGGGCAGGTCAATAGGGAACATAGTTCCACTACTTCTTTTCGTACACTTTGATCACTGTTTTAACGTTTCCACCACACGGAGCTTCAAGAACGTCGATAAGGCATGTGTTTCTAGGGGGGGTCAGTCATAATTTCGAGAAAAAAAATGTTGAAACACAATAATGTCAAAAAAATAATATCGAAAAAAAAAAGTCGAATTCTCTTTTTTTAAATTATATTTTTATTTTGGGGTCCGGGAATAAAAAAAAATGGGTAAAACAAAAAAAAAAAACAAAAAAAAAATAGGGGATTGGAGGGGGAACCCCCCATTTTGAATAAAAAATACAATAAAAAATGACTACAAACCGTTTCTAGGTACTCACTCTTTTTGTAGTGCCATGTGCGCTGCACTCACATTCACCGACTTGCATGCAAACATTACAACACATGTTACAATTGCTTTGTCTCTCTCCCGCACATACACGCAGACATGCTTACAAACACACACGCAAATAGTCCCCCTTTCTCCAACACATTGAGGGATAAATACGCACGCACATAAACACACAACACCCTCTTCCAGTCTCAAACATACATAAACAAAGAAACACACATGCACACACGAACATGCTTAGAAACACACACGAATAGTCCCTTGCTCTCTCACACATTCAGAGATACGTAGGAACACACGGAAACACGCACCTGCCTCGCTTTCTGACACACGCTCGCAAGCACACCCACATACACACACACCCACCCGCCCCTCCTTCCAAGTTGATGGAAATGCCCGCTTCAGCTTGTTCCTCAGCCGTGATCAGCGTCTGAATTGAACAGCCCCCTCGGCGACATGGCGCAGGCATTTAGGAAGCGGGCTGGACATTATGGATGTGTTTGTGCATGGCGATGCGGTGCACGCACACAGATCTATGGGAGGTCACACACACACAGAAGGGGTTCTGCATCTCAAACACCTAATTGACCAGAGGCGATTTACGGCGCCCCTTTAGCTTTCCGAAGATCTGAGCCAGCATTGAATTTAAATGCTGGCCTAATCCCCTGGCGGACTATTAATTTCCTTCTCACTGTACAAATATGGATTCCCGTGTTGTGCAATCTTTAAAATGCACTCAGGGATCGCTGGGGTCTGCGCCTCCCTTGTTATGTATGGAGGCAAGCAGAGGGCCCGACTGAACTCCAGTCTGGATGCAGTATTGATGTTAGCAACTGCAAGGGCAGCAGTATCGGAGCCCACCCTGCCCTGCCCTGCTGCTTTAGGGGGGTGGATGTGTGTTTGTCTGCGTGCGTGCACCAATCTGTTTATCCATCCATACATATACGTTATGTTTTGTTATTGTGACTTATACTGCACACCGCTGCCATTTTCATGGTCTTCTGGCGCCCAGGCGGATCTGAAACGGATTTAGGAGTGTGATGGGTTAGTTAGTGATATGATATGATAGGTTATTTATAATGCGCTTAATACCCAGAGGATTCTAAGCGCGGATCCGAGGATCAAATCTGTGCTGTTTCATGTTGTCTAGCTTCCAAGGCGAGCACGTTGCCCCTGAGCTCTCTTCCCAAGACAAGAGTGTCTTGATGTGCTCAAGGTAGCTTCAGTTTGCAAAAAAACGGTCACTGTGTGAAAACAAAAAGGAGATATGGAGGCTGAGTACCCCAAAAGAAAATACACCAAACGCGGGTTACAAAGGAACATACAAAGATCTTTATTCTATACTGAACAGTTTCAAAGGACAAAGCAACAGATAGCTATTGGCACTCAGTACAACACCGCGAACTCCAGCATGGTTCGGTGTGCTCAGTGAGTGGGATTTTACATTAGAATAGTCACACTTTTTATACTCTCAGAAACATGATGTTCAGCCCACTTATGAGTTAAAATAAGCTAATACATCACGCATCTAGGGTTCGTGCCGAGTTCATGCATCTATACATTTAGGGTTTACCTTTAATACATTCACTAACAAGTCAAAATAGCAACAGTTTGTCTTAGGATTTCTCGTAGAGTCTTCTCAAACAGTTTTATACAATGCAGTCAAACAAGTGTTCACGTTTCGGTATTTGAATATATTGTGTTTGACATATGCTCGCGGATTAGCTTTGTTGGCGCAGGTAATCCTCTATACACAGGTCAACGAAGGACAAGGTCTTAGTTCATGACCCCAACATGTGGCCTGCAGGCAAGTTACATATTAGTGTGTACACAGAGGTCAAGACGGCCATGTTACATTCGGAATGACACTGTCCACCATCTTAGAACACAGGGTGACTTTAGAGGGAGAATCTAAAATGGCGGATAGACCTAAAATGGCGGCTTACAGTGATCTAAGGTCTAGACCTTGCAATGCAGATTTCTTCGCAAGCAGTTTATAAGCAGCTTGGCGTAGGCCAATATACATATATTCATACAGTATAGGAGGCACAATATGATTTTCCGTTCGACACCTGTGTGCTGGTTTGTTTTTAGTTGATGACATTGTGTGGTGTTTGGTGGGTGGTTGTAAACGCGTGTTTTATGTGCATCGGGTGTGTTGGAGAGTAAGTAGAGTGCTTGTAGTTTGCAATTTTTTTTGTTTGTTGGTGGACCTATGTATTTGGTTTCTTTAGTGCTGGAGGGTGCATATGCAAAGTATTAGAGAGTTTTTAGTAGGGTTAGATGACAGTCGTCCAAGTCTTTTCCTGTGCGTTGGATTATCCGTTGGGTTAATCTTATTCTTTGATATTTGGGGCTTGAGTTTTTATTTCTGTGGGTGATCCCATTTCAGAGTTCCTTATTGTGTTGTGTTGGTGGTTTTCCTTCCCTGGTGTTCCCTCTTTAGCTTGGTAAATTAAAGAGACATGTTTTTAACAGTTTCTTGAATTGTAGGTGCACTTCTGTTTCTCGGATTTCCTTTGGGAACGAGTTCCAAAGTCTCACTGCTATGGAAGAGAATGCTGATTCCCCCAACTGTGTGAGTTGTGTATGTTTTGGTTCGTGGCAAATGTCTTTATGATATGATATGATATGGCATTTGTAACGCGCCTATACACAGGTGTTTCAAGGCGCGACGAGGCAGGGAGGGGAGGAACAAGGGGAAACAGACAACGATCCTACTAGGCCAGGTGTCATTCAGATCGCGCAAGTGCAGGGGTGGGGGAGGGGGAAAGTGCAAGGGGAAGGGGTGGGGGGGAAGTGCAGTACAAGGTAAGTGGCGTAAAGTAATAAATAAATAGGGCCAGCTGGTGGCAAGTGCAAGGTAAGTGCAGAACAAGTGCTGGAAAAGGGGGGGGCTGTAGGGATACAGAGACAGTCCCGCAGTGCAGAGGGGTTCCAGGGCATCAGTGCAAGTGGAGAGTGGCTGGGCCCAGGACCGAGGCCATTAAGAGTGGTCAAGTTGCAGAATCAGTGCAGTTTCAGTGCAGAATATTAGCTGTTCAGCAGGGGAGAGGGAGAGAGAAAGCAGAAGCAAAGAGGAAGCTTTTGAGGTGCTTCCGGAACCGGAGATGGTTCTCCTCAAGTTTCAGGGAAGCGGCTGACCCTGAGGGAGTTGGAGGCGGATGAGCGAAGGGCTCGGGAAGGAAGATATTTGGGAAGAGAGAGTTGAAGGTATTTAGGACCAAGGCCCCAGAAGGCCTTGTGGACAATGCAGAGGGTTTTGAACTTTATCCTCGCAGCCACTGGGAGCCAGGCAGAGGAGAGATCAAGCAGAATGAGAACACACAGAGTGTTGGAATCGAGGTTCAATAGCAGGTCTTCACGGATGTTCAGGAGAGCATTGTGGTTTGTAGATGGTGATTCTTCCCTGTATAAATTCTGATCCTTGACAATGTATTGCTCTGCGTGTTATGCAGAGTGTTTTGAAGAAGATTTATTTTTTGACTGGCAACCAATGTAGGGGGTTCTCAGAGCTGGTGTGATGTGTTCTCTCTTAGTGAGTCTGAGGAGTAGGCTTGCTGCTGCGTTCTGTATTCATTGTAGTTTTTCTCATAAGATGATCTGGCATTCCGGAATATATGCCATTGGCGTAGTCTATTCTTGACATGACGAGAGATGATGACGAGTGTTCTGTGTGGGAAGGTGAAGAAGGGGAGTATCCTCTTGACTGCGTGTAAGTGGAAGAAGTATTTCTTAACTACTGGATTGACTTGCAGTTCTAGTGTTACTTCATTGTCCCATAGTACTTCAAGATGTTTGACCACTTTGGAAGGTCTGGTACGTTATCCAATTCTGTAGGACATGAAATGTCGTGATTGTTCATCGGGTCATTGCATATGATCATGATTTCTGTTTTGTTTGGATTGAGTTTAAGGAGCTCATCCCCTTGTTTATTTCAGTGAGGCAGTTGGTAAGGGTTGGGTTTTGTTCTTCGCTTCTGTTGATTTTGTAGATTGGAGTGTCAGCTGTGTGGTTGTAGCAGGCAAGGCCATGTTTTGATGACGTTAATCAGGGGAGTCATGCAGATGTTGAAGATTAGCGGTGATAGCGATGATCCCTGTGGGACTGCACATGTTGCTTTAAAAGGTGATGACTCAAATGGTGCTATCCATGTTTTTTCCTGTTCTTTCACTCAAGAAGTATTCTAGGCAGAGGAGGGCTGTGCTGCCGATCCCAATACCTTTGCGTCTTTTGATAAGTGTTTCATGGTGCACTGTGTTAAGGCTGCTGACAGGTTCAGTAGTTTTAGAGCTCATTTGATGTTGGAGTCTGCGTTGGGTTTCAGATCATCCTATATAGATAGTAATGCAGTTTCCGTTCCTCTCATGGGCCTGAAACCTTCTGCCTGGTCTAGTAACGGGTTGTTTTCAACATGTTCCAGGATTTGTTCGTAGACATAGCTTTCTAGTAGTTTCACCGGGGAAGGAATACTTGGGATTGGTCGGTAGCAGGTTAGGTCTTCCATGTTTCCTGACGGATCTTTTTGGAGTGGCTTGATATACGACAATTTGAAGGCTTGTGACATGATTCCTGTTGCTAGTGAGTGGTACAAGAGGTTGAGGAAATATTCTCCATGTGTTTTTTGGGTGAGGATAGTCTTGAATACATTTTGTGGAAAGGGGCCTTCTGGAGAGCCCGTTTTGTTGCCTTTGCTCACCAGGCTGTTGCCATTTTCTGTAGAGATCAGAGAGAGTTGGGCTAGTCTAATAGATGGTTCTGGTGTTGACTGGTTCAGGTGGTTGATGGTGAATTTTGTCTTGCTCTCAATGTTTTGATGGATGTTTATGATTTTTTTTTTAATGGTCTGTAGGGTCATTTTCATAGTTTCTGTGATGGGGTTGGTGTGTTGTTGCATACTACTGGGTTTCTTAACTAATTCAAGATGTTGAAAATCTCTTTCTAGGTGTTGCTGGAGTTTGTGATCCGTTTGTTGCATTAGGTGTTTTTTTGCTTTGAGTATTTTGGATTTGTATATCCACCTATCCACCAATCACTGCAGCTCCAGCTTTTTACATGCATTCAAACTCATGTTTAATGTTTGCAGCCGGGTTCAAAGGCAGACACACAGTGGTTCTGAATCTACCAAGTCTGGGGGTATCGACCTTTTTACCAGGGTGCCCTATCTTGGACACATTATTGGTGTCCTCGTTTTTGTAATGCGAAGGAATGGTGCCCAGAGACAGAGGAGAGGACCATGCAGATATTCCCCAAGTGGTCCAGGTTGTCCCCCGCTTGCCATTATGACCTTGGAACAGAGCAAATGCTGCACCTGCAACCTCCGAAATATGGAGCCAAAACATGCAGTAATTGGACGTAGTTTGCCTGGAGAGGCCAGCACCCCACCCTCCCTGTCAGGTTTTCCATATAACCTTGGGAGCGAAGACACGTGAAGGACTGGTGCTAACTCATTTACGGGAGAAAAGAGACTCTAATGGAAGTTGTAGGGGTATTCCTGCCCCCCATGAAGCCTGCTGCCTCGCTCTGCCACTGGGTGCCAGGAACTTATATGGAATTCTTTTCCCACAGACATCCAAGAAATAGTCCATACCAATATCGCGAAGCCAAACTAAAAGCCTAGTTCCTCGCCTCTGTGTTACCCTGTTAACCTACTGCTCATCTGCCTACTACCTAACATGTTTCCCTCGCCTCTAACCTGCCTCTGTCGCTCACTTCCTCTGCCTCCACTCTAGCAGCACCTAAATGCACTTAAAATGTCCAATGTTGGTTGTTCTTAATCTATGTATGTCCACTTATGTATTGTCCCCGGTGACTGTTCCATTTACTGTCCTCCATGGCCTGGTCGGAATGTTACACTGCTACTGTATATGTTTTAGGTGACCAGTTACATTTTGATGATGTTCCCAGTAGCACCAGCCTCTCCCCATTTTCCTGTACTTTGAGGTCTTGTGCACATTTTTGAGGGATACCATCCGTCCCCTTTGCTACCCTAGGATTTTCTGAATCTTGGGCTCATTTTTGCATAATGATAGGACTCCACTAGAAAGCTTGCATCTTGGGGTCATTTTTAGTTTTGGCTATTAGTGGTGCTAAAGTGCTACCTATAATCCCAAACTGTTGCCCTAGAGTACAGATAGGGAGGAATGGCCTATGAGGAGGGACATATCACTTGTAGGTGTTTCGATATTTGTCCACCCATTTACTACCCTTGGCCATGCTAATCCCTATGGCCATTCCCACCCACGTCCTGACCCTCCCTACCCAAATCACATCCTACTGGGATCTCTTTCATCTAGCTTTTTCAAACCTTACCATCAAGCGCTGTGCTCAAAGTGTCTGCCCGTGTTTTTTTCAAAGCAGTCTTCTGAGAGTTAATGAGTTAAGTGGAGCTGTACATGCACTACTGGTGTAATATAAATGTCTTAACCAGGTCTGCCTACAGACACCCAATTTATAAGCATTATGCGTTCCCTTCAATGAAGTCCTGTTGAAAACAAGAATATTGAAAAGCCAAGAGTTTGGCTCTGGTTTAAGTAGAAGGCATTTGCCAGGCACCGCTATCAAATTTGTAGGTACTCGCACCATTTTGCAGATGCTAACATTCGTGGCTAGCAAATACCACTATGACAGTGCCTGGCAAATACCTTTCCCATGCCTTCATCAAAGACAAAACTGTTGGAATTGCCAATGCCTGTTTTGCATGCTGATAGAACACCAATGGGAGGATTGCATCTTGGGATATTTGTTGCATACTGATGGGACTCCACTGGGGAGTGTGGCCTCATGAAACCGGCCTAGCATCCTCTGTGTTTGGTATAATGACAAGTCTTCACTTTCAAAGTCAGTACAGTGTACACCTGGGGGTTGGTTTCTTAAAAGTTGGTGGGCCAAGCTCACCAAAAGGGACTGGCTGCTAGTGTTTGCACAGCCATTGTTTGTGTAGTGTACCTCCACCCAAACTAGGCCCTGTCGGCCTAGTAGCCCCTCGGTCCACTTTTGTGATCAGAAAAATACTGCCAATTCTGTATTTGGGAATTGTTGCAGCGAGTAAACTTCAGCGCCAAAGAGACCATAGGGTTTGGAAACCGGTTGTTGAATTATCATAAGTTAATGCAACTCTAAAGTTTGCTTTAAGTATGGAATCCTTGTGAGATTCTTACATCTTGTGGGTGTGAGTGTGTTCGAGTGCTAACGTAGCCTTTGACCTGCCAGACCAGGCAGGTGGTCCCCAGTAGTCTAAGAGTTGAGTCTGGGCCTGAATAGGATTCTTTGCACCTCTCTCTCCATATGTGGTTTTCCCCAGGACTCTGCCTTCTCACCCTGGCTCTTCAATGTCTATCTGGCCCCTTTGGCCGACCTGATCGCTACCTTTTTTTCTATCTGTTACTGTTATGTGGATGACACTCAACTCTTTCAAGCTTCCCTCAGCCTCCTTTGCTTCCTTGTTCATTCCTGACTGTCTTTCCGTGATTCAGGTTTGGTGCACCTCCAACGATCTCTGCCTTAATGCCAGTAAGACTGAGAACCTTTTCATTGGGGCCCCTGCTCCCGCTTTCCCTCTCACTCTGGCCACCCTCCTTGGGCCCTCTTCCTTTGCCTTCATGTGAGGCAAAAATCCTTGGTGTCATCTTCGACTCCACTATCTCCTTCTCTACTCACATCACAGACCTTGCCAAAAAGGCCCACTTCCAGCTGCAACTTCTGAGCTTCCCCCAGAAGCTCACTGTGTTCATAGCCCTGGTTCTCTGCAGGCTGGACTACTGCAACAGCCTCTTTCTCAATCTTACTAACTTTACTCTTCACCCTGTAGAGGAGGAGCCAAGTAACCCGACTCCACCTGCCCCACCTACATTACCTGACAAGTATGAAGCAAAGTATGTGACGTATACTAGACCAATAATAAAGCAAGAAGAAGAGCAACAACTCTGTGCAGTACCCAGAGAATATGGGAGGTAAAGTACCCATTGAGGAAACCATACCTACACCAAGACAATATAATGGCCATCTGAACGCAATTCCTGATGAAATAAAGAAACTGAATGATCAGGATGAATGGTGACGTCATACGAAACTGAATCTACTTTATATAGAAGATATCCAGACCAGAGAGGAAGACGATTTATGAAGAACAAAGAAGTACCAAGTGACATCTTGGGATCAAGATGAAGAGACTTATGCCATAAGCATGATGAAGATACTTAGTTAATTTAAACGTGTACAGATGCAATGTAACGCAATCAGCAAAGCAATCATGAAGCTAGCCAAATGCTTATAATGAATAGATTGCGGCAAGCACCAACATATACATATATACCTCATAGATACATATGTATTGAATAATGTTTTTTATTTATTTTAATTTTATTTATTTGTATATGGTTTCAAAGAAACCTTTACAAAATTGGTACAAAAGAGTTCAAATAAACATTTCACAGAGATAGAAATTCATTACATTTCCTTACATTAAATTAAAAGAAAAAGGTTGGAAGAGAGAAAAAGAGAACAAACAAAATTCTAAAATTCCTTTTGCATTCAATCACACTAGCTACCTTAATACAAGTTTTCTTACTGAGTTGCATTTAACCGAGAAAGCAATTCATTCCAGTAAAAGTTCTTGCTAGCCTTATGAATTAAATCACACTGGTTACCTTGGTACAGGCTTGCTTACTAGGTTGCATTTACCATACGCTTTAAAAACAATTCTGCATTTATCTCCACATTAAACCAATTTGCATTCAGGTTTTAAAAAACGAACAACCGCCAATTGCAGAGGGATTTTGTTATCAAAGAGCATGCGTTTCCACAGTAAATCCCTGTCTACCTTTGAGGCGTCTAACACAAAACGGTTAAAATATCGATGCCTTTTCTGGATCAACGCAGTGCATTCAATTAAAAGGTGTCTTAATGTCTCTCTGTGATCGATAGTTCTACAAAATCTGCACGGACCTACTAACTCAGATGACTTGGTTCTGACTGACACAATTTCTCCCGTAAGGAGGACGTTAAAACGAAATCTCATGAAGACATTTCTCCAGGCTTTCTGCGGAAATAAATTGAGGTACGGCTCTGGAGAGCCCATACACCTATAAAAGGATACCATGTGACCGTACAATTTGTATTGAGTAAGTTTCTCCATTGTGCCAGCCCAATCACAATTTCTTATCAATAGTTTGACTCTTTTGGATTGGATAAAAGAGAGCTCACTAATGCCCCCACTTAATCCAATAGTTTGTTTACATATTACTACCAATTTTCCCATGAAGACTGATTTTGAAGTGCCTTTAATAAATATAGTAGCCAAGTCATTATATAAGGTATCTCCATTATTGCTCACAATGTTCCAGAATAACATCAAGCATTTCCATTCAACGATACTTTTTAGTGACTGAACCCAAATTCATATCTTATGGCTACTAAGGGAACACAGTTAAGAAGACACCAAACCATTTTGCGCAAAAGAAACAATTCCAATTTGTTTAAACCAGTTTTATAATTAATGAATGGAAATTCGATACCATATGTGATTTTCGGAATGATTTTGAGTTTATAATATTTCAACAGAAGCAAACAAGAAAAGGCCCCACATTTTTTATCTACTATTCGCATTTGAAAAGAGCACGCTTTTGTTTTCATCATATAATGATTAAAAGTTAGCACTCGCTCAGGGGTATCATTTACAAATAAACCCAGATAAATTATACTGTGTTTGATTTCAAGTTTCATTTTGTCTAAAAAACAGTTTTTCTTGCAATACTTTTTATTCTGAGTGAAACATATGACACTTGATTTAAGAGAGTTAACCGCTAAGCCGTTTTCAGTCATATATGTTAGGAAGGCGGTTAACAGGCGCTGTAACCCCACCTGGGTCCTATCAAATAATGGGTAGTCATCCGCATAGGAGCACCAACTCAATTTGTTACCTTCCAAAGAAGGCTGTACAAATGCAGCCTTTTGCAGAAATGGTCCTATATCTTTGGTATACAGATTATATAAGGTCGGAGCAAAAATACATCCCTGCCTTAAACCATGAAAGGTTTTTATTGGAGCAGAGAGAAGACCATCGTTATTTAGTCTGATCTGGATGCTCAAACCTTCATGAAGATGGATTAGAATCACCAGAATCTCTGATGGCATACCTAATCTCTCCAATTTAGCCCAAAGAAGTCCACGATTCACAAGATCAAAAGCTAGAGACAGGTCCATGCTTGCTAGATATACTGGCAGAGAACCCTTTTTCCAGCCTATCTCTTGTAGGAGACTTATAAGAAGACCACCAGCCATTGTGCCACACTTTTTCCTGAAACCAAATCGATTTGAGCACAGGATCGATTTTCCAGATATCCATTCTTCAATTTGCTGCAGTATAAGGCTGGCAAATATTTTCAAGTCTGAATCTAAAAGCACAATAGGCCTGTAATTGGACGGTAACAGTCCATCACCCTTCTTGTACATGGGCACAATAAACAACATGTTCCATGTTTGTGGGATGGATTTAGTCCGCCCGATGTCTTTAAATGAGATTTCCAACGCATCGGCCCATGTATCTGGGTCCCCTTTCATTAGAAAATTAGATATGCCGTTTCCATGAAACACCTTTTACAGATTTTGCCATGAATGTGCCCAATTCTCTTTTAGCATATAGATTGGATATGTGTTTCGCCCAAACCTGTTCGTTGATTGGATTTAGGGTGCATTCCTGATTCGAGGTCAGAGTTCTATTGATCAGGCGCACTGAGTTATGAATCAAAGCAGTGAGCATATCTTCGTTATCAGCTTGATACATTGTGCACTTATAGCCCCTCAACCAATTTTTATACTGTTGTTTCAAATATCTCCCCCCTTCCTGTCTGGCTAGTGCTGTGATTTATTTGCAAAAATTTTAATTTTCTTAGTACTCTGCGAAGTATAAGCTTGGCCTGCCTAACAGTTAAATCATATTTATGAACGTGTGATTTAATTACATTTGTTTTCCTTGGCTTTTTCACAGATTTATCAATCAACTGTTTTAAATAATGCCCAACATTTATTTGCGAAAAGCTCACACAATTATCTTCATATGAGGACTTGGAAAAAACATTTCTGAGGAGCGTATGACATGCTTCAACATTTCCCTCATGCCAAATGATCCTGTTCCCCCTTTGATTAAGAGCTCGATACTTTGGCGTAAGGGCGTGGACACCCATTCCTCTAACAACGGACAAATCAAGCTCAAGCATTCCATGGTCGCTCATTGACGTGCTACATATTTCAAAATGTACCACTGAATTGAAGAGCACTTCCGAGGTGTAAATGTAATCAATGGCTGAGACCTTATCCCCCGAAAACCAAGTTATATAATCAACCTCACTCTTTAACTGTAGATGCACTGATCTTATTCCCCATGAATTAAAAAACAATTCCACACCTTGGGGTCAGATTTCTTGTCTAATAAACAAAAGGAAGATGTGTTCCTGCCAGGCTGGTCGATAATTATATTAGCAGGCACTATATGAGGTCCTTTTATCTCGGACGTCAGGGCTTTCATGTTAGTATTTAAGTCACCCATGACCATTAATTTGACCCTTGGAAAGCGCACCACACAGTTCTCCACGATTGTCTCTGTTTTTAGCAGAAGGGCATACTGATCATATCTAGGAGTCCAATCTACATTCCATAATAAAATGTAAGGCAACACAGGGTTATCTCGAATTTTCAATAAAGTACCCAAGGCAACAGGAGGCTCTCTATATATTTCTTTAACTACAATCCCACAGTTCAGCTTAATAGCTGTGATAATGCCACCAGAGGGGCGACCCACCAAGCCTTTTGTGGCTAATAGATGTTCACATTCAAATCCATCAAATTGTTCCATATTGGTCATCCAGGATTCATGGAAGCAAATTATATGTTTGGACTTTAACTTACAACATAGCTCAATGGAAGATGAAAGGTAAGAATGCCCTTGTGAATTCCAGCAAATTAAAGAGAGGCTATTTTCTGTTCTTAAAAGTGTTGTTTGAGAGATTGGAGTTTGGAGATCGAGTCTTGTAGACTCAATGCCAACCATCTCCAACTTGTTTCCTGGTCCAGTGCACTCTTCGTTTCCCTTTTTTGAAAAGACCCACCTGGATAGAGTGGCCTGGAAGTATTGTTTATTTCACTTTCAGTAAGTTGCTTCAGCCCATCACTAAAAATCAGTACATCAAAACCACTTTTATTGAATTGATCCAGTTCAGCTAATACTTTGTGGAAGACCAGCTGTGAGCGGAAAACAACCCTAATATGATCATAACAATATGGATGTATAAATGTCAAGACAACTCCTCCAACGACGGCATGTCATTGATAAGAGCTAGGATTCTATTCCTGTTCAATGCTGGTTGGTTACCACAATCAAACAAGGGGTAAAGAAGAATGCTCGGAAAGTCCATGTGACACGGATTCCTCCACACTACATCCCTCAAATCCGTGTCCATATAATGTTTCAGCGATCTTAGATCAGCACCCCCTGACCTTGGTGACGGGTTTGCTGCTAATTCCCGTGGTGCCAGAGAGGCGCTTAGTGCCTTCACCCCCAATGGATCAGTCTGTGGATAGATGTATTGAATAAAGAATGATGGTTCCACTACGTATAAAGCAGTCTTGAACAACGAGGAAGGCCTCAAATTCAATGTCGCAGTTACAAAAGAAATTGAATTAAACAGAATATATTTCAGCTAAGTAGTTGGATGAGCCAAGAGAGACAAGGTCTTATCAGAACTAAAATTGGCTGACAATAGATACAATTAATGTGAAAGAACAGAAGCTCCTGTTCAAGAAGTCCAAGTGAAAACAAAAGACGTCTAAGGACTATTGAGGAATAAAATCATATACAAGAAAAGTCTCAAATTGTGGTGTCCAGTCACGTGATGGAAGAAAGTTGGATGCATGAGAAGATCACACCTAGGCACGGAAGCCAGACAGTACACATACTCCTTAAAAACTCCCAGAGAACAGTACAAATTCAAGGCCAGCTTTAAACACTAATTGACACTGAAACATTGAGATGATGAAGGAGTGTACTTTTAATTGGTGGGAAGCTGGTATCAAGACAAGCTCACCCGCACCTGGCTGTTCGGTCTGTGTGCTACTCACATAGGTGGAAAGTTATTGACGGGGGTTAGAAGCCAACCAATTGTAGAGGACTACGTAGTTGGGGTCCTATAGTTTGTGTAGCCAATGGGACGTTGTACATTTAGTGATGTTCAAAGTGTGCATTTTGAAGGGAGGGCTTAGTTGCCCCAGCTGATGTTAAATATCCAATTATCTCTCTCTGTTACTCTGTTAAGATATAACACCTATGCTTAGTTATTCACTTAGACCCAATCCCTATTCTAGATAGGTTTTAGAAGTTTGCCACGTAGGATGACGTTGGTAATGATGCAGGTCAGCACGTCAGCTATGACCAATTTAGGGTTTAAGAACACTGCTTTTTAATGAAATGATTGAGAGTTAAATTTCGAGCGATTGCTGATGTTCGTTGTACTCCCTGTTTGAGTTACTTGCATTAAAACAGACAAACCATTGTCAAGCTATTTGTGTCGTCTGAATTATTGATGTTTGATTAAAATCTGCATCCCCAGCCATCTCCAGGGTATTACTCCTCATCTTAAGGGGCTGGAGGGACCCCCAGTTCAAACCCCAACAACCTTTCCTTGGCCTCAAGCCTAGGGACGGCATCTCTCCTGCCCGGAAATATCTCCACAGGCTCCAGGCGGCTGTAAGGATCAAGTTCAAGACCCTCTGGATCGTCCACAAGGCTTTCTGGGGCCAGGGCCCCCGCTATATCCAACTCTCTCTGCCTAAATACCTTCCTCCTAGAGCCCTTCAGTCAGCTACCTCCGACTCTTAGAAGGTCAGATGCTTCTCCAAGCAGAGAGTGGAGGGTAGATCTCTCTCCTCTGAGGGAATTCCTCTGGAACAGCCTCCCTGCCCATCTCAAACTTGAGATGGACAACCTGAAGTTCCAGAATTGGGTCAAGACCCTCCTTTTCTCCTTTGCCTTCTCTCTCTCGCTTTCTTGCTAACCTGCCTGTCTGCGGCACCGACTGGTGCCTGGTAGCCTCAGAGTGTCACTGGGTACCAGGCTCCTCCATAACCAGTCTTCCTTGCACTGTCTCCTGGCCTACCATGCACTTAGGGGCTGTAACTGTAACCCCTACAGACGCCCCCGCCTCCTTGCACTTCCCAAGAGCCGTGCTGCCCTGGCTGCACTTACTCACAGCCATGCTGCCTTGATCGCACTTCCCCCTGCATTTCCCCCACACTTCCCTCTGCACTTCCCGTTGTTGCACTTGCATGATCCCATTGTGACAGGGCTGAGTAGGATTTCCTGTCGTGTCTCCCCCCTGTCTCCCCTCCCTTGTCTTGTGGGGCCTAGAAACACTTGTGTACAGGCGCATTATAAATGCCATATCATATATGATATAATCAGGCAGGTTGTTAATACAAGGTACTATAATCCTTTTCTATTTGGCTTCAAACTATTCCTGATGTTATTACCCCGGGCTGTGCTCGGTCAATCTTTTAACGTCTGAGAGCAGGTAAACTGCGGGTAGCTGTCTTCAAAAAGAACTTGCACCTGTCGAACAATCCAGGATGTTTAATTTTGGGGACCCCTCGAATCTGGTATTCATTTTATGTTGCTGTGCCCTGGTCATCATATGTTTTCCACATGTTTAGACGACACGGATCTGTAGGGCGAGGGACCCACTGGCGCTTTGTAGCGATACTGGCGAGTTCACCCTGGTGCATGGCTGCGGAATCAGGTCAGATGGGCATCATGGCGGCCATCATGGTCTGAGTCCATCACTAGCGGGTGGCAGGAAGCACCATTGGTTGCCGA